>NW_022991216.1:0-385000 GCF_902827175.1 Gymnodraco acuticeps | reverse complement strand
GGCAAAAATAATAATGACAGAAATACAGAAAACACAAAACTTCTTTGTACAAATATATCACCAATCTATAAATTGAATATATTAAGATATATCAAATATTTGATATTTAATCTATATATTATCAACTGTTTGGCACGTATCCTTTACAATAACTTTGAATTTAATACACAATAACTTTAAATCAACTTTCAGAGAATCCCCAAAAGTTTCCTGATTCGATCACAATTAAATTATGTAATTATTTAATGCTGTAAAAATAATGTAGCAGTTAATTCATAAACACATTAATGAGTGTAAGACGAGTTTTTAGTCAAAGACAACTTTATTATCAATATCTCTGATCGTGTTACAAACAGGGAGACCGAAGTGCGTTTCGTTGTCCCAAAGATTACACATTACAAATAACTACAAAAAAGAAATAGATTATGTATGTATACAAACATACACCAAATAAAGATAAAACATAGGCTTTTGTATGCTTTATTTTTACACAAATTATGAATTGTGCAATTGATTTAATTGTAATAAACAACAGTTACTCAGTGGGAAAAAGTGTGTAAACACCGGGAGCAATGGCGTCATTCATTAATCATTAACACGGACTGTTTTAAGCAAGGCGTGTTTATTTAGAAGACCTTTCAACAAAAAGTCCATTGAAAGTTCTGTAGCCTATATTATAGAAGCGAAAGAGGTTTTTACAATAAATTGTAAAAAATAAGGATATATAGGCCTAATAAGCACAAGTCGAATAAAACTGGAAAATTAAAGTTATTTGCGACGGATACGAAATGTGCAATTTAGTGATAGACAGGCACTTTCTTCGAATGGTTTCAGGTAGCCTAATGTTGTTTTTTCAAAACGACATTTAATTAAATTATTCTTATTATCATAATGAATAGGCTATGCATTATAGCATACTTGAATAGTCCCGGTAACACCACCTGACCTGAGCCGGTAAGTGAAGGTGTTCAGATGTCCTCAGTGTTTCTGCCCCCGTGTGGTGCAGTGAACCTTACAGTGTGTTTATCCTGCAAACACAAGCGACAGTGAACGCCTCACTAAACTGTTACATGCTCCTGCAGGGAGAACGGGAAATATAGGACACCTTAGCTTCATTGAGTAGATTACTGTCCTTATCATCATTAGGATTACTCTTATTAGTATAAGTATAAGTAGTAGTAGTAGTAGTAGTAGTAGTAGTAGTAGTAGTAGTAGTAGTAGTAGTAGTAGTAGTAGTAGTAGTAGTAGTAGTAGTAGTAGTAGTAGTAGTAGTAGTAGTAGTAGTAGTAGTAGTAGTATTTGCAGTAGTAGTAGTAGTAGTAGTAGTGGTAAGAGAGCCTATGCCATCAAGACATTTTTAGATTTTTTTTCATATGAAGCTGGTCCTTTTTTTTTACTTTTGTGATGTTTTTAAATCCATGAACAATCATGAAAGATGCTGCAGAACAGTTATAAATAAATTGTTAATGACCATGATTACCTTTTTTCTCTTTTAATGTTAATTCTCTCCCGGTATAAAAACGGTTAATCTTTTTACGTATCTGGTAAATTGTCCTGGTTTCAGGCAACAATTGCTTTCTTTATTTTCTCTGCCATTATGAAATGGTTGTACAGTGTTGTCAGCAGCTATTGAGAGACAACAAGCACTGGATACAAAATGTGATGTTTTTTGCTAAATATATACGTTTCCAGAACCTTGGAGCCCTCACATGAAGCTGCTTGTCCATACATCTCAATTTGAATGAGGTTTTCCTCCAGGGAGCCTCATTTTGTATGACTTCATACATAATTATGATGGTAACTGCTGTACATGATAACAGCTGTGTGAGGGAAGTAAAACCTAAGTTACTCACTCACTTACTTGCACATGCTGTGGTAAATACATGGGAGGTTGGAGTTTTCCATTAAAATTAACATGTTAAAAATAAAGATTTTTAGCTAAGAAAGACATTTCTAACAGGTTAGCAGAAGTCAGGTTGTTTTAAAAAAGGAAGGGTAGATGTCTTCATATCGAGGTGGACTTTCCTCCTCTGTCTTCTCAATCCTACAAGAATAAAACAACATGGCAGAACAGATTAAAGAGAAGAACTGGCTAATATCCAAGTGTTTCCAGCCCCAATTGGTTATTCTTTAAGCGCACATTAGGAAGCAGATTGCCCCTTTCAAAGAAAACACTGAGCAATCCCTACCCTACCCGTATGTGGCAGTCAGCAGTGGAAAGAGACAGAAACAGGTCAGAAGTTGTGACAACTTAAGTGAGAGCTGGTGAGCAGCATGTGTTCATAAGATCAGGGCAGCAGTTTAAAGTTATCCTAGGTTAACTGTATTATTGCTGCTGTCTGCTTTTATTAAAGTGAATTACTTTCCTGGAAACCTGCTGGGAGTAATCACCTAAAAACAATAAAAGAAAGTGAAAACTTGCAACTTTCCACTAATGAAAAGCAGCTTTGTGTTGAGCAGAAAGCTGTCCAAGGATATTTGATTGGATTTTAAATAATTGGTTCGTGCAATTGGTGGAAGAAAGATTTTTTCTATGACAATCCGCCATGTTATGATTCCCTCAGCACTTTGTTTAGGAACAGGTGGGGAAATATGATTAATGATGCCCCAATTAGCTTTATATACGCCGTCAAATACCTTTAATATGACGTTATAGCGTTGATTTTGCTCAGTGAAAGCCATATTTTGATGATGCCGCTAGTAAGACTGGGTCCCGAGGGTGATTAAAAGAGAATTTGACGAGCAATTTGGGTTTTAATCCTCTTCATTTTATTGACACGGGGCTTATTTGGTTTAATGAAAAGCCTAAGAAAGTGTTAAACACATTATATATGTAAAACATTTCTTTCCTTCTTATATTACTTTTGGACACATTTTGAAGTATAAAGATGTATGCAAATATCCGTGTGTTGACTTCTAGAGAGATTCATTGCGCTATAATTGACTGAGAGGTTTGACGGCCAAAAACACTTTGGGCCAAGTGGAAAGTGATCTTGTGGTTAATAAGAAATGAACTCCGGCACACTCTGTTTTAATGAGCGCTGTGAGAAGCTGTGACTTTTAGGCACAAATCTGACTGAAGATTGAAGATTAACTCTCTACCTCTGCCAGTTTCAGCTGCTTCAGTGCTGTTGCATGCTGACAGAACTTCATCAACACTTTTAAGGGGAGATTTCATGAAAAAACACATTTCTTCAGTGTTAATGCACATACGTACATTTGGGTATTTCAAGTGATTACCAACCCACAATTTGTGAAGTAAGACCAGTATTTTAGGGGCTGCCAATTACATTTTGCTTCCTTTTCCTAGGAAACATGCAGGTCTATATAATATACCGCTACTTAATGCGAGCTTCTCCACAAACAGCTTGAAAACTACCTTTGCGAACATGCGTCATATTTCTCTAACAATCAGAGAGTGGCTTTTAAAACTGCTTTTAAAAAATGTCGACCAAGGGTGAATAAAGGTAGAAAGACTGACAGTATTAGAAACATAATGTGTTTTTGAGCATTATTGCATTTGGAAAAATGTTATATTAGTAACCAAAATAGAAGTATGAAACTGAAAGTCACATTTAAGTACCCAAACTGGAAGTACAGATTATTTAAGCTTCCTCAAATGTCTGAACAATGTATGTAAGCAGTGTTTCATACCTGCTTCTCCTGTGCTCTGTTTCTTCTTCTTCTGCGCCACTCACACACCGGCCAGACTGGAACCCAGCGGCCTGGTGTACTTCCCGGTTTATAAAGTCATACGGAGGTGGAAGATGAAACATTGCTGTGGCATTGTGTAATATGATCGGTGGATTTATGCCACTTAAAATGATCGAAGGTCCTATTGATGTTTGATCCATGTCAGGCGCTCCTTCACCCAGCTGTCGGCAGGGCCCGCAGGAGACCACCCTAAACCTGTAGAAGCTGATTAGCATGACGGTGCCTCCGATGGAGATCAGGATGGGTCCTAGAAATTGGGTCCACCCAAAGTTGGAGTTTTCTGGGTAGTGATACCAGCCCATGGTGGTTAAAGTGGCACCCACAAGGCCGAGGGAAACTCCTGAGAACAGCAGGAAGACTCCAGACTTCTTGCTGTACTGCAAACTGTCTGAATGTGCAGGATGTCTGACCTGGTTGGTCTCCATGACAGGCCTTTGCAACATCAAGTGAGTCCAGGAAACCTTCAATCGTGAGTCTCCTGGGTGTGTGACACTCAGACTGATTCTCTCACAGTGAAGTCAAACTTATACACACTGAGTAACTAAAGTAATACATTAACCTGCACTGTAGTTCTGTTTGGCATAAAAACATGGTGCAACATTATGAGTCACAATCTACAAATAGCAGCTTTTCCTTTTCAGTAAATGAACTCATTTAGACCAAAAGAGTATACAGAATAATGCATATAATAGTAATTTATGCACAAAGTAATGTTGGGATGGTGAATTAGAAATGCTTGTGGCAGATAATATGTTTCGGCAAATGTATTTTAGCGTATTGAACATCCTCCTACACAATAAAACATAAGCCTGCAGTGAAATGATAGTACTATATTTACAGAAGACCCTATAAGGCTCATATTTTAGTCAGGTATGAGACATGTCCCCAGCCCCCAGGGAGCATACCGTGCGGTATTAAGACCACGAGATGAGATGGTCTTAATACCTCACCTCAGATCCCTGGTGTGTTTAAGGTCCATCTGAGAGGCAGGAAAATAAGAAGAAAGGGGGATTCCTGCACGCATAGAACGTGATCCAAAAACCCACCTTGTCACATGTCATTTCACACAGACACGTCTCCCATCTGCGCTGCAATGCATAACTCATCAGCTACAGCTCGTGCTGCAATAGTTGAACAATCAGTCGAGCATGTTAAGTGGAGGGGCTTAAAAACACATCACGCTATACGTGTTACAGTCAGAGGCTAAATGGGCTGCACACAAAGTGAAACCCACACAGAACACGCAGGCGGCCCACTGAGAGAGCACTTCAGTGTCACTAAAGCTGCCTGTTCTCTCAGTCTACAAGTCTATTGTTTCAGTTCTCCTGAAACTGTTGTCTGACTGCTTTTGAAGATTGGTTTGAAATCTTACCCATTTTAAACCGATGTTTAGAAGGTTTTCGGACCACTTGGGTATATTTGGTTTAGTTTTTAGCGCTAGGATTAGGGTTTTTAGTTTTCCTTAGCTTGTAAATGTTTCTAATAATGCATGAACTCTCTCCAACTCTAGAAGCGTTAGTTATATATTATACATATTTTCTGTTTAGTGTCTAGGCCCCTATTATAAAGCTTTGGCAAGCTAATCGGGGTGACCCATTTCACATATCTCCATTATATCTTATGGTTGCATTTGTATTTGTACAAACTTAATTTGATTTCTATAAAGCTATAAATATAAATATAGCTATAAATATTCTATAAATCATACTATAGTCTCCCTTACTCAGTGTTTCCTCTCTAGGCTGCAGCAGAGCAGTCTGAAAAAACAGCTAGACATGTGTGTGTGCACTAAAACAACACCTATAGTATGTTCATGAATTTTTAATCCCGAATGCAAACACGGTGACATGCAAACATGTTTTTCAGTTGAATTTCCTAGCAGTCTGCTCTTCTCCCAGTGGACAGCTTGCATTCGCTTACATGAAAGCACGTCCGCTCTGTGTGGCGTGTCACAAACCTGCCGATCGGAAGGCAGGATCACAAGCAAAACAAAAGGAAACAACAGACTATCAAACACACATTGCCAGAGGCAGACAAACCTAACCTGTGTGTGTCAGTGTCCCTGAATGTGTGCGTCTTTCTGTCTTTATGTTTACTATAGTCTCAGTTCATTTCACTTGGCACTAATGAACAAAGGGACAGATAACTATACAAAGAATCCATATGAGGGCAGTGTTTAAAGAACCCCCCAGAATTGAAGCTGCACAGATTCTTTCAATTAGCCAACTCCAAATATTTATGGTCTGAACATTTCCTCTCTGGAAGGAAGGAGAGATCAATGTGTGTGTGTGTGTGTGTGTGTGTGTGTGTGTGTGTGTGTGTGTGTGTGTGTGTCCTGTTACCTCACACTGGGGTGTACTGATCCCCTGGGCCTATGCTTCATTACACTTGATCTATGTGCCACCATTTTACTAAAGCAAACTCGCTCTTATATCAGAAATAATCCAAGAGCAGCCACATGTCAAATACCTAGTTAAAGTTCAGCATTAATGACACTTTAAAGATCTTTGTGCATGTAAATGGTCTGCAAAGGCTATTTTCCTACACATTCACCTCCTGCCTGAAACCTCTTCATTAGACTCCTTTGTTTACATTACATTACAACCTAATGAGATCACTATGTAACACTCGCGCTCCTATTGGCTAGCGCTCTAACACATTGTGCGTGATAGGCTAAGGCAGGGCTGTCCCTCCCTACAGGCCGATCACGCAGACTGCATGGGGCCTCACCTTGCGGAGGGAGCCTCAACTGAGCCGCCACAAATGCGGCGCAATTAGTGTGGCGCAGCACGGTTTCGCCGCTGCGAGGCTCCACTAGCACAACCCCCCCCCCCCCCGTCGACGCTCGCGAAACATCATATAACTTTGCGTGGGGCCTCAAGTTGGCCCTGGGCTAAGGGGTGGGAAATCTCTAATCGGTTGACCAATCACAACAGAACCATGTAACCAATCACAACAGAGCCGGCCAGCTAACCAATCAGAGCAGAGTGGGCTCTGGTTTCAGACAGAGGGTGAAAAGAGGTGCTGCAGCACAGACAGTATGAGAGAAATAAAGAGCTTTTTGAACATTCAATTAGAGGCACAGAATACTGATATGAACCTGGACATTTCTTTTTTTAATATGTCCTCTTTAAAAAATATACCGATAACATATTTTGAGAATCCTAACTAGTTACACATCACTCACATTTCCATCATGCACTAATGCATCAGAAGTGCACATTAGGCCCCAAATGTACCTCTTTTTACCTTGAGCCTGAAGCTTTTAAGTGTACAAAAAAAGTGACCGTTTCGACCTTATTGCCTCTTGTCCTTCTGTGCAAACACTGTCCTTGTCTCTTCTCCCATGTGTAAAGGATTTCAAATATACTATTGTTATATGTTTATAATAACCATTCCTCTCAGGCTCTTCCTGAGGTTTCCCTCTTTTTTGCTCCATTAAGGATATTTTGAGAGTTTTTTCTTATTCAAAGCAGGGGTCTAAGTATGGATTAAATATACATACAGTACAAAGCAACACAATTCCAGTGGCACATGCTGTTGGGCCAACAAAATAGGGCCAATGGATCACTGCAGGAATTAAGATGTGACCATTTCTCAGCGATCCCCTCCCCCAAACACACGCTCACACACACACACGCTTACGATGACAAATAGCCTGTGACGTGCCTCTGTGAACATGGCACGGAAGGGTCCACTCCGGGACTGAGTGTCTCCTCGCTGCATCTGACTTTCACTTCCTCTGAATCATTTCACCTTTCTAGCAGAGGTCAGAAAAAAAACATCCAGTGGAATCAAAAGGTAGTATTCCTGTATCTGTCCGTCTCAGGATTCACCGTCTGACTCTGAATTTGTGAACTAGCGCAGGGGTACTCAATTACATTTTGAAGAGATCCACTAACCCTAACCCTAATAGTTCATCCCAGCAAAGGTCCACACTTCATAATGTCTAAATTGCATAAAGTAGCCCACCCATATGTCAATGAAATAAAATCAACACCATGTACTTCTTTAACATGCAACAAAGCGTGGCATTTGTATGGAAACCAACCTAAATAGAATTAGCCTTATAGCTAGCATTATGAGGCCCATTGCAAATAAAATAAAACAAGACCAAAACAGTTTGGTGCAGCCAGTTATCTCTTCACAGTTTGTATACTTCCCCTCCTTTCTTTCTTAACACAATGCACACAACAATGTCTTACATTTCAAGTCAGATAGAACAGGCACAATTTCAAGCACCATTTCAAGTAAAATAAAATATGACTGAATCTCATATTCAAGACCTTTTTGAACATTACAGCATGGAGACATGTCACAGTACAGGCATACAACCCAAACATGAACCTGGAAACTAGAAATGCATTTCCTGCTGAAAATGCGTGTGAATGCTGTAAACTGTGTACATTTTGATTGATTGATTGATTGAAAAGTTTATTAACAGCTTGTATATTGGGTACAGTACAGTACAGCTTTGTTGCTGAATTTAGCAGAAAATGCAGAAAAAGCTTTATATTGTATTAGTTGAATGGTCTCTGTAGCTGCTTTTAGCTACAGAAACCAAGTAAGTGTGTTGCTGAACTTAGCAGAGAAATGCAGAAAAGTGAAATGATTTGAATCAAAATTGTTACAGCTCAAATGCATTGCAATGACTTTGTTGAAAACTTGAAAGTGAAATGTTAAACTGGAAGAGTAGGAAAAATAGTGAAGAAGCTTCATATTTAAAAGAAAAGGTTTAAAAAAGGTATAAACAACAACATGTATAGCCTCAATGTCCTGACATAGCTGAATAATGTAATCGTTGAATGGTTTCTGCAGCTGAAAATAGGCTGAAGGAGTTAGATATCAGATGTATGTAGTAGTGAATGAATGTGTATTAAGAAGAGAAAATAAAGTAAAAACGCTTTGAAAAGCAGCAGAATATTTTAACTGCAAACTTTTGAACTAAAACCATACGTCACCAATAATGTATAAAATATGTGGAACATGTTGAAGTCGGTATGAAGTCTTCATCAGACAGAAAATAATAGGCTGAGACAGTCTGTTAAACTCCAGTCTGTGGGTGTTTCTCAATGTCGAGGACGCTTCCTTGGTAGCATATGTCTTCCGAGTCACTTGCTTCAGAAGCGAGGCAAGAATCCTTGCTAGCCTCGAAAGACGAAGAATTGTGGAACAGGATAACAGGTGTGCAGGTGTGCGTCATATGCGAGGCCCCGCCTTAAATGTAGCGCGATTTCCGCCAAAGATTTGGAAATTGGTCCGTGCGCAAAGCATTATGGGGATTTTAAGACCGCGGAGTCTACACATAGTACGCCAGCCTCGGTAGAATTCCAAGTATGGACATTGGAACAGTGTCCTTCGGCGGCACTCGATGACGTAGTATGCTTGAAATAGTGGCTCTGGAGCAGTCTTCCTCGACATTGAGAAGCACCCTCTACTGCAGGGGTAGGCAAGTAAGTTGGGCCGTGGGCCAATTTTTTGCTGAGCCGCAAGATGGCGGGCCAGAACATAATCAAAGCCTAATTCAAGGAATTGATTTTGGTAAGAGGGTGCAGCGCCCCTGTTCCCCGGTTCAGAACAAACTCTGATATCGCTGATGACCCTCCCCATCAACACTCTGATGCGCAGTCAGATCCGCTGATTGGTTCACTGATGATATAGGCGCCCAATCCAGAGCCTCTGGCTAGACCCGCCCAAAGAGAGGCTCGTCCTCTCCAGCCCCATTTCAGTCCCAAAGCCAGGGCTATTATCTGTATTTTAACAGACTTATCTTTTAAATTGAGGTGTATTTATTGTTCTTTTCAAAGTCTATTTTTCTCTGAAATTGTAGGGAGGATGGTCCTCCCTTTCCTCAATGGACGAGTCTCCACTGAGTAAAGTAGAGTTATTAACTAGGTAGCAGTGTTATTTAACATACTTTTATTCTGATAAGTATTGTCAAGTTCTCTGGGTTTTTGGCATTTATTTGAGTGTTTGCCCACATTTGAGAGGCTTGAGGGACAACTGGAATCCTTTTTCCTTTTCTTTATTTCAACTTTTCAAGGACACATTAGGATTCTTTCAGGTTGAAAACCTTTAAAAAATACCAAAGGACAAAATAAATCAATTACAGCAGTTTTGCTTTGCAATTTCATATATTATAACCTAAATTAATCAATAACCAAGTATTTTACTCAAACTCAATGTATTTAATAGTTAAATAAGTACTTTAATTGACCTAGTTCCCCCCAACCACACATTTGCCATATGTGACCCGCTCTCTCGAAATCAGTCGGAAGTCGCAACGGCTCATTTCAAAATAAACGTGGATTTGCGTAAAAAAATAGTTTTTCGGGGTTCGGGTGTTTTGTTTGATTTTAAATAAACAAAGTCTTGGCTTTCAGAATATGACATTTTTATTTCCAAAATCACACGATAAATACATGTTTGAAGCTTGTAAAGGGAAGATGACAGCTCTCCCTCCACTCTGCTCTTCCACAGCGCCGCTTCCCCTCCCTCCGCTGACATTATGAATGTAAGCGGATATGTCGGGACAGAATTTATTTTACCGGACAAATTTGAAACTTACCGGTCATATTTCAATAATAATAATAAGAATGGTGTAGCAGAGTTTCCGTTAGCAGGTAATCACCGGACTAGGACCGGATATGCTGATGTTTAAAACTCAGTTAATGGGGCTCATTTTTATATTGCTTCAGTTTATAATCGTTACAGATCAAAAAGTTCAGATTCATTTTTCAATAAATGATTCCACAAACAACATAATTATTACATTCAAACAAACTACTTGTAGTAGATGAAGTACATTATTCAAAAGTTTACAATAACTTTGAATAATAACACGGGAGAAACGGATGCTCTCTTTTCCTCTCTCCCTCCCTCTCTCTCCTGACAGCCCGTCAGTTTGCTAAACAGTGGGCGGGGCTTCAGGTGATTATGCAGAGCTGCGTGTCTCCATCAGACTCAGCAGCTGATCTGATCTCTCTCTCGGGTCCGGTTACACTTCACTCGCGTTTATGTCCATATGATCAGATCCAGCTCTCCTGATCGGCCTTTATAGAGAGCACCGATCAAACTATTAAGAGTGAATATCGGCCGATAATGACCGGCGGCCGATCGATCGGCGGCTAACAGAAACCCTGATGTGCGACTGTCGGTCCTATGTTGTAAAAAAAAAAAAAAAAAAAAAAAAAAATCAAAATAATATTTTATTTTTGATTCTCAAAATTACGGGCCAAATATTATTGCTGGCGGGCCAACAATGGCCCGCGGGCCGCCTGTTGTCGACCCATGCTCTAGAGGCTTCTCAATACTCAAATTTCCCCTCCTCGACTCCCCTCCTCGAGACTTAGACCCGCCCACAGGAGATGCGAGCGGAGGACCGAGGAGGGGAACCGAGGAGAGAGGAGGGGAAGCAGCAGACGTTTAAAGAAATGAGAACTCCTCTCCTCTGAGCGGTCATTTTAAAGAGACGTCCGTTCATTATTACGTGGCAACAGCTGCATCAGCTGTCGAGTGTTTTGTCGCTGTATCTCTGTTAGATCAGCTGAACATTGTTCCCCCACATATTTACTTTGAATTCATTGAGAGTGCGGTATAATGAGACAATAACAGGCTACAGATGCGGACACACACACACAAATATATTTATATAAATATATACAATTTAAAGTATGAGCGCACTCTCATAATAACGTAACACAATCAGAGACTGGATATATCCCCCCCTCTCTCTGGTCGCTAAAATGGGGAATTTAAATTACGGGCCAAAAGTTGTATTTACAAGTATTAAAAGTAAGCAGAGGACACCAAACCAACTGAGACCCGTCTGTCCGCCGCATTTACGCACTGTACAACACATACCTACACACTGTACCACACACACCTACACACTGTACCACACACACACCTACACACTGTACCACACACACCTACAGCTCCTAAAGCATAAGCCGTGTATTTTATTATGTGAAGCAATGGTCTTAGAAAAATATCGACTCTTTGTTTGTAGATATCTACTAAACTAAAGCAAATAAAGAGAGTAGGTCTGTTATACTGAGTGATATATATTATACACACTGCTCTGCTTTCTGCACGGACCTTACAGCTGTTCTCTCTGGAATGATCGCGACGCGATGAAAGCAGTTTCTAAAATAATATCCAGGGGATGCATGCAGAGCTGTCATTGGCTGAGATAAGTCCGGCCGTGCGTCACGCCTCCACCGTTCCCGGAAATGCATCCGTGGAGGAACCATCAGTGTATCCTCGGTTATAGCTCCTCCAGAGAGCCTCCTCGACGCTCGATGCTCGGTCCTCGGTGTGCATTTAGAGAAATGAGACGTCCTTCAAAATGGCGCGCTGAAATTCATTTCCGGGTCACTACCGGAGGACCGAGGAGTCGAGCAGTCGAGGAGGGGAAATTTGAGTATTGAGAAGCCTCTTCTGTGTTTGAGGTGACGACGTCATCAAACACCTGTGTGTGAGCCCAGAGATCAAAGGTTACCATGGTGACGACGTTATCAAACTCCTGTGTGCAGAGATCAAAGGTTACCATGGAGATGTGCAGTGATCAGTGAAAGGAGAGCCTTTCCATTGATGTGAATGAGAAATAAACCTCTTACATTTCCAATTATAGTTAAAACAACTATAGCTGCTATCGGTAACATTTCAACGCGTGAAGCATGTCAAGGACCCTGAGCGTCGAAGTGTGCTTTTTGTGTACTTTCGGGTCAATAATGTGGCATTTTTGGAAGATTTATTAAAAGGTGTGCAGCTGGTGCTCTGAGGAAAGATCAGGCTGAATTTACAATGGGCCTTAATGGAGACATGTTGAAAGTGTTTGTTTCTTCATGCCCTCAAGAGGCATTTTGTTAAAAAAAATCTTAATTTTTTTTAATTCTTCAACGTTGGAGAGGTTTTCCTACGTTGTTCATGAAAAATTATGTCCAAGGAGTGTAGGGTTTGGGAATTATGGCAGGTTTAAAAAAGAAGAAGAATGAAGGCGAATTTCAAGCTCTGCTGCACTCTAGCAGTGACATCTAAGCCTTAACGAGCTGTGCAATACACACTAATGTTCTAAAAATCTGAAGAAGGCCTCTTTACCAAGCTCCAAACTAAGTTAAATATCTCAAAAAGTGTAAAAGATATCAAAGATCTGAAGAATACGTTTTATAGCTGAAGGTCTTGTGACCGTATTAAAGTTGGAACGAAGTCTCTAGTTGAAAGTATGTGGAAGGAGTAGCATTGGGCGCACGGTGTAGGAAAAGAGGATTTGAAGGTTCCTCCCATTGAGTTACATGTTAAAAAAAGAGTTTAAAAAGCAATATATTTTTGAAAAAGTTGAACGTTTCCCATCATGTGCAGAAAAGGCTGAATATTTTTGATATTTGAATGGTTTCTGTAGCTGAAAGTATGCTGAAGTTTTTCGAAGGCAAAAAATGTACGGAAGAAGTAAGAATAAGAAGATGAAGTTGAAGAATAAAGATTTGAAGAACTATAGTGGAATGTTGTAAACAGCATTCACACTAATTAGCATTGCATTTCCTTTTTAACAAGGAACACAACCTTGAACAATTCCCCAGGAAACTGAATTCCAAGAAACCTATTCTGCAAACTTCTACACTTCCTTTATCAAAAGTAATTTATAAAACAGAAAACCGTCTACAAATGATCAATAACAATTTTTAACTCAATAGAGTACTTCCAGAGCAGAAGTACCCATGTTGAACACTCTCAGATATATATATATATATATACACACCTTGGTGGCGCAAATGTCTCCCCAATTCTCCACTAACAGAAGAAGCCATTTCTCTGGTGAACAAGGACCTCAATGACAAATCTATGCTGTAGCGCGGCACATTAGGAGAAAAATTATACTTTCTTTTTGACTATTCCTTATTCAATTATATGCATAGAAATACTTCGCTTCAGTTTTGGACCTGAGCGACTCTTTGACTGAGCAACTTCACGCATGGTTCTGGTTTAGAGGCCCCCTGAGAGGTTTAGCAGTAGGCCCATTCAGCAATCCCTCCATGGAGAAAACACACCTGGGTATTTGTGATGACATGTTACACAACAAATGTCATTTTGAGCAGATACTTGCTAAGCAGCTGCTGTTAACAGATTTAAATCTTCTGACTTCCGACAACATCTATTAAAACACTCACATGTGTTTTGAATATGATGGACTGGCTGATTATAAAGTTGGTGATACGCCAGCCAGATTAAATACGTTTGTCCAAGTCCTTTTGAAGTAATACATTATTTGTCAGTTTGATTAACAGTGCATTTTGTTCATGGTTTTATTGCCAAAATAAAACAGTTGAAGGGAAATTTGACAGATTCCTTTGAAAGGGAGTCTGACGTGATCCTGGTTTGAGTTATTCTAAAGAGGTCGTCTGGGTTTTGGAGTTAAGCAGGAGTAGCAAAGAAAAAGCAGCGTCCATATTAGTGCAATAAACCTACACCATGCATGTTTGTTCAGATGGCTTTCCTAGTGGTGAAGAGGGAGATCAAATAGGCACATACATTCTCAATTGTCCATACATGTTACTGATGTGGGGCTCGCTCGCTGGATCCTAGAATAACTCAAGTCTATGGTTCCAGTGGGCCTTTGGACCAACATAGACTAAATGCTCCCTCTGCTCCACTGTTTCACAGAGATGATTCAGACCCTCTTAATGGACACCAGACAGATCCACCATCCCAGAGCACAGATTTACACTCTAGTTTGACATTTGGGAGAAGATCAATCCCCTGATCTAAGTCATTAAACCTTTTCTTCATTAAAGAAAATATATAATGTAAAGTCTGATTTATATGAATAATAATAATATATTTTGGCTAGTCTAGATTTAGTAAACTGTTATAACCAGATGACTGAAGGAGGACATTTGAGACTAGACTCAGAAGACAAAGACTAAAAAAATAAATAATAACTGACAAATTAAGAAATACAAATGTGGATGAAAATTACCCTAATGACATTGTAGACTAAACTCCTACAACTATGAGGGATAAAAATGAATAAAATGTTACTCAAACTTATAAGCATTTCTGCCTTAAGAGCAACACTAATACGACCTCTAAAAAATGACTTAGATCTGATCCTGGCTATCTGTTCCAACGTATGCAGTCTTTAAGCTAAGCTAACGTACTCTAGCCTCATTTAGCATACAAGAGAGTGGAATCAATCTTCTCATCTAGTTCTTGGCAAGCAGGCAGATCATGTCGAATAAGCTTTTTCCATCACGTTTCCCTCTAGAAGGCTGTTATACTTGTGTGATCAACGCACTCAAATCCACAGATCCGCTCAACTTGTTTAAAATGCCTGACCACACGAGAGTCTACATATGGACCAACAGATTCTGAATATGACTTCAGCTCAGATATCTCACTTTGGCCTGTAAGAGAATAACATCATACAGGAGGAAGCCTAAGATCTCCTTCTCCTCGTCTGAGTGAGGCGGACAGGGAAAAGTGGAGTCAACACTGATGGCTCACACATGTGGCTGTGAGAAGGCAGCTCAGGCGGTGAATTCAAACAGCGAGGAGGAGGAGGTCTTCTGGCCGAGGGACACAAGGCATGACTGAGTGTGTAAATATGGACAAGGTGTTGATGTAGTGCTGAGCGTGGACGCACAGTCATGCATACATCCTCCTAAGCAAAGCTCTGCATGAGGTTCCTACATTAGAAACATGTGTGGTGGTGTCTAGCTTTGTTTTCATGCCCTGTCTTCCTGCATGGATTGTGTTTACTTAAAAGAAAAAAAGGACAATAGTCTTTCTCTTTTGCTATTGAAAATCCAGACTGTTGAGCCTACAACAATTCATCAGCATATTTTGCAAGGATTTAGATGGATATTTGCTACATATGCTTAGGTTTGGCGTTTGGGCATTCACCAACAGTGAAAAGAGAGGTTGGAGCAAAGCACAACACACAAGGGGACCGGAATGTAAAAATGTACTTGAATTAACTGAAAACACATTGCTTAAGAGGTTGAAGATCCAAGAAAAAACCTAAATACCAAGACTGGACTACACCATGACAAGGTAGCAGGCCCTAAATATATTTTTATTTTACTCTAAACAGGAAGATCATTTACAAAAAGAACATCATAACGTTATGCCAAAGACTTGAAACTAGCGATTTGGGCAACACACTCATGTTTACAATGTCCACTGAGGTAATATACCAAGTTAAAGTAAGGTGCTTTCCTCATAGACCTCTAAACAATCAACCAGACTTCTTTCTGCAACCACCATAGTCGACCCTGCTCCATATCAGCGATTTCAATTTCAAATAACTTTTGAAATTGAGACCCCGTTTCCTGCACCTTATAAACCTTAACTGTCAGAACAAGTGTCCAATTAAGGCAGAAAATAAGATCTAGAGCATCTTTCAATGGGATCACATCAGGCGTGATGCCAAACCGGACCAGGTGCATCAAGTGGATGGACCAACAGCATCTAAGCCCTGTTCTTCAAATGAATCTCAACCACACAGCTCTGTTACTGCATGTTGAACTGTTGTAGTCAACAAACACAACATCAGTGCAGACACACAAACACACCCACAGACTCACATGGTGAAAATAACATCATTGTTGCTGTCGTTATAAAGAGTACAAACCAAATCAGTACATTTTGAGATATGATTGAAGCTCTTTCTAGATCTCTATGGCGAGGCTAAAAGAAACACACAGAACACCCTTAGTCATTTTAATATATTTGTATATATTCATATATTACACATTTAATACAGGCACAATGAGCAATCATAAAGTTGAGACAGAAAGTGGCTGAGATATTGGTAAAAATGTACAATTTAAGAGAATCATTTACACAATAATGCTCTCTTTAAACTCTGTCCAATACAACATAGAAAGAAAGAAAGGATGTGAAAGTGAGGGAAAAAGGAGCCTCTTTACTTTGTTTTGTACTTTTCGTTAGGAGAGCAAGAACCAGCTTGCTAACACTGAACATGAAATCTGTTTACTTGTTGTTCTTTTTATGCATTTGGCTGTTCTGATCAAAACCACAGGTATGCTTTATAAAGGGAACACAGAGCTACACGCTGATGTCTCACTGTACAAATGTCTGGTGCTACGATTGTGGGATTTTGTGTGAACTCATTCGTTTCAAACACCTGGTTAAAGTTCAGAGTGATACCACATTTCAGCACAACAGACTTAAATGGATCTTTCCATCTGCCACTTAAGGATTATTGTTTGCCTCTAGAATATTAATAAAGGCTTGAATCGTGTTCCAGAATTGTACAAAGCTGGTAATGATGTGAAGAATGAAATCAAATAAATGATCATTTGACAAAGGGTGAATCAAGTATGGATATGAGCTTAAAGGACCTGCCATATTGAGCCTTTTCTATGGCTGACGGTTCAAAGGAAGCCTGATGTGAAAAGTTATTTTCTAAAATCCTATCCAAGAGGTCAGTGTTAGAAACCCCTGCCCTAAAAAGTGTCATCAATTTTGAATCACAGCTTCCACGTAACTGACTACATCTACCAGCATTTTAACCAATTAAAGGATCGTTACATGGTTTGGACAATGAAATACATAAAAGTACTCCATCAAGAAGTACAGCAGCCTCTACAGCAACCTTCATTAGTAAAAGACAGAAATGAAGCACGAGAGTCAAACATGGTCATGTTCATCCATCCATCCATTTTCTATACCCGCTTGTGCTGTGTATAGTTAAAAGAGGCTTCTCCCAGCATGCACTGGGTGAAAGACAGGCCAGTAATGTATCACAGGTCAATGGCAGTACTGTGTCACAATATCTAACCACAGTCAACAACACAGGATCACTCAGCGTCAAAACGTTGCGATAAGGCATTTCCATCATTAGTTTGGCCTTATTGTGCTTCTACTCACTTACATTGTGAGAGAGGGTACAAGTCAACAGACGAGTGTTGAATAGAAAACATACAAGCTATAAAACAGTTTGATGATTAAATTCAATCAAATAAGGCCAATATGACTCATTCATTGCTGGAAGGCAGTTGTAAAAAGAGGAGATTTTCCCTTCAACATCCAAATAGTAGAAGTAAAAAAAAAGACTGGCACATTGTTGGTGCTATTCTCATTGACTGTGTTGTAGTATACAAACAAGATGAGAGAAAAGTTAGATTCAGGCACATTTCTCCATTAATAGGGCACCAAAGTTTGATAAAAAAAACACCAGTTTAAAAAAAGGCTGCAAGTTATTTAGGGTAATCTCTCTTGATTCGTTTTTTAAAGCAACTGACATTTGACAATGTTTTACGGTCAAAAAGTATAAAAATGAAGGGCTTAAGAATTGTAAAAATATAAGCCATGACTGAAAGGGGAAACATATAGAATTTAAAAAAGATCCCGCTGATCACAGACCCCACTAGGGGCGATTCAAAGCTACCCACATGTGGGCCAATCATTGACGCACGTTTTTTGCCTTTTGATCCACAGAATAAGAGGAGGCACTGAGGTCAGATTTTTTGCATTTGTTAAAAAGCACTTGTTATTTAAGAGATCAAGCTTGTGCCATAGTGTAAGTGTGTGTTGAAGACAGATTATACCTTCATTGCTTCATTGCACGTGATGAGAAAAAGACAAATCATGGAAAGAGAAAGGTTCAGTAAACAGAACTGATTTGAGCGTTGAGTCAGAGCTGGTCGAGCAGAATAATCAGAGTTAATATTTACAGTTCACAGAAAAGAGGAAAGAGCAGATTATTTTCTTCCACGCAGACATGGTTTTGTTTTATATTCCCTATAGACTCTTGAGAAATGACTATAAGAGGAAGAAGAGCATGTTAAAGATTGTTAGTGCACTTTTTTTTCTGATTTCAAATACAATATAGATTTATATCTAATTCATAAATTGTTTCTGACTATACACAAGTGAGTTGATCAGAAAGCATTATTAGACTTCATATCTACACATTTCCTGAAAGCTCGTCTTCTTTTATTCTTTTTTTTTTTAAACAGTGTTCAATACTCAGTGCTGTTTTATTGTAGTGAGATTCTCGCCTCCCAGGCAAAAGCTCAGATGGATCCAGAGGTTCAGGAAGCCGTTTGTGTCTGACAAGCTTTGGTTTCATGAGTGTTGGGTCACCTCAGCAATCGGCCATATAACGTCCTGCAGAACAGAACAAAGGTTTGAGTTGCTGGAGCATTACATATATGAATATCAGGTAGGTAAGGATGATCCAGCACCACATACCTGTAGCAAACCTCTTCTTGTTGAGAGACAGTCTGTACCCCGCCCCCACCAGCTCCATGTCCGCCCCTGACAGGGTGCTCCCCTCACTCATAAACTGCACTGCTAGGGTGGAGAAGCTCGAGGGTCCGTCTGACAGTTCAAACTTGGCCCTCAGGGACCCGGCACCTGGGGGCAGACACAAATACATTCCCTCACTTACTGTACAGTGTACACCCTCACTTACTGTACACTTACTGTACACCCTCACTTACTATGTACACCCTCACTTACTGTACACTTACTGTACACCCTCACTTACTGTACAGTGTACACCAGGGGTGCCCAACCTTTTTTGAACCAAGAGCTACTTTTAAAGTTGCCAGTCTGCCGAGATCTACCAGTCCAAATAGAGAGACGTAGCCATTACTGATAGCCTACTACCAGGTAAATACACACTTCTACTTGTATAAAACTGACCTTTGTACGATTAATACTTCATAAAATACTGCAGATCCTTTATCTTACCTCTTTCTAATCTACACACATACAAGTATTTAACTGAAGCTACACAACAGTGTTGTTGATACAGAGTTGGAGTTTATTCACACGTCACATACTACAGTGGGTAATGTTTTCAAGAAACATTGAACAGTGCTGCCACATATGACACAGGAAAACAAGAAAAGACTCTGAACCCATTCTTTGCCATTATATAAAAATAGTGTTGCTACAAAAGTATAAATGAGGCTTACTAATAAGACAACTCAGATCTGAAGCTACACAGGAATCTGCTGCCAAAGTGCAATAAAAAAGACCAAATTAATAGAATCAAACCCTTTTTTTGTTGCATTTTAGTAGATTATAAAAATAAATGCCTTTAAAATAGGATGCAAGCAACACTAGTTTCTTAACCTGAATTGGTAATAGACTATAATCAATTTAAGTTTGCATTCTTATACCATTTTGTACAATAATTATATTGAATAAGTTCAAACAAACGGTATCCAACTTGAGTTTTTATTATATCAAAAACCTGTTGAAATGCTGCTGTTATTTTTACTGTCCCCCAAAAGCACGTCGGCAGCCTCCAGGAATGCTTCTTTCACAACTTCGCCGTCTTTGAAAGACTTCATGTGTTTGGCAAGAACGTGACTGACACGATAAGATTCTATGGTAGCAGCCTTGCTCTTGTTGTTGGGCCTGGTGAAAATGGACTGCTGTGCATTTAGCTGTCCTTTCAGGCCCCTCCCCTTTTGGAGCGTAGGGCAGAATTAGGAGGGAATTCCGTCTCGTAGCGTTTGTGCACTGTTTTGAAATGCCGCTCCTAAATTACCCTTCTTCGATAAAGCCACGCTCACATTGCAGATGAGAGACAGATGGACTTTGAATTGGAATAGATACACAAATAATCATCCTCCCACTCGGAGTGAAAATTATATATTTTGGGCTTTTTTGCTTCTGCCATAAATGTGGTCTTGTGTGTGTGGACTGTCACTCCTGTTGACACGGACAACGTCAGCGAAATAGTGCCCACTGCCCACCAGCCACACCCCCACACATGGGGTCACGCCGGCCAATCACAAAGCTTTGGTGCGTTCAAGTGCATTATTCTGGCACGGGAAGATTATGTTATTGGACATTAACGATAAAACAGAATATTGTTGTTCTATTTTTAGACACATCTCGCGATCGACTGGGAATCTCCCCGCGATCGACCGTTCGATCGCGATCGACTGGTTGGGCACCCCTGGTGTACACCCTCACTTACTGTACACTTACTGTACACCCTCACTTACTGTACAGTGTACACTCTCACTTACTGTACACCCTCACTTACTGTACAGTGTACACTCTCACTTACTGTACAGTGTACACTCTCACTTACTGTACAGTGTACACTCTCACTTACTGTACACCATCACTTACTGTACAGTGTACACTCTCACTTACTGTACACCCTCACTTACTGTACACCCACACTTACTGTACACCAGGCCTATTCAAATGGCGGCCCGCGGGCCAGATGCGGCCCAGAACCAACTCCCGAGTGGCCCAGCCTCCCATGGCCAAATGTCTACACTAGTACAGACGATGAACGCAACACCCGAGTGGCCCAGCCTCCCGTGGCCAAATTCCTACACTAGTACAGACCATGAACGCAACACTCCGCGTTGCCTAGAAACAACCAAACAACAACGACGCAGCGCATTTTTTGAAAGTAGCCTACATCTAGTGGTCCTATGATAGAGCAACTCTAAAATATGTCTCTCTCAACTCTGAAGCGTAAACTTGACGATGAAAACCGTCAGTTTAACCCTGCCTGGACCGACAAATACTTGTTTATTCAGCCGTCAAATCCAAACGCCAAGCCGATGTGTTTAATTTGCAATCAGTGCGTTGCGGTACTTAAAAATTACAATGTCCGGAGGCACCACAATGACAAACACCCGACTTTCCGAACAAACTTCCCCGAAGGATCTCAGGAGAGGGCGGTAAAAGTGCAGAGTTTGATTTCATGTTACAACCGGAGCTCTACCACGATGGTGCGAACATTCACAGCCCAAGAAAGAGCTACAGCTGCTTCTCTCCGTGTTGCATGGATCTTGGCAAAAAATAAAAGGCCATTCACAGACTCTGAAACCATGAAAGAGTGTATGCTGGCCGTCGTGGATGAAGTGATACATGACGACAAAATTAAAACGTGTGTGACATCTGCTATTAAAAATGTTCCTTTGTCAGACACGTCAAACATCCGTAGGGTTGAAACTCTTGCTACAGATGTGTTTGAAACGCTGTTGGAAGAACTGAAGAAAGCCGATGTCATGTCCATTGCAGTAGATGAGTCCACAGACAAAAGTGATACCGCAATTGTGCATATATGTCCGTTTTTTTGACGGCAAATGCTTCCGAGAGGAATTGCTTGGCTTACTGTCGTTAGAAGGACACACAACTGGCGAGATAGTCTTTGAGAGAATTTCAGCCTTTTTCAAAGACAATGGTCTGGATATGGAGCGTGTGTGCATGCTTGTGACAGATGGGGCTCCATCCATGGCAGGGAAAATAAGTGGTTTAGCAGCACGTTGGTCCGCTGTAGCACCTCGGTTAACATCCTTACACGGCATTGTGCATCAGACGGTGTTGTGCGCAAAACTCGGTGGGGAGCTCAAAACTACAATGAACAATGTGATGGCTACTATTAATTTTATACGCTGCACATCAAGGCTCCAACACCGCTTATTCCGCAAGCTGCTGTCAGAGATGTCAGCTGAGCACTACGACCTGCTTTTGCACAATGATGTCAGGTGGCTGTCCAAAGGCAAAGCACTGGAGCGTTTCTGTGATCTCAGAGAAGAGATTATAACTTTTCTCCGCAGCAGCAAACAAAAGAAGGCAGAAGCAAACTTGCAACGCATACTGGACGACAGCTACATGGCAGATGTCTGCTTTCTGAGTGACATATTCAAACATCTGAATGACCTAAATGTGGGACTGCAAGGCAGAGACAAAACGGTCATTGATCTTGTGGAGCAGATGCGCGCATTCCAAGTCAAGCTGGACCTTTTCGCTACCGACTTGAGCACGGGTCGGATGCTGCATTTTCCGACGCTCCACAAACACATCACATCCCGGCACAAATCACGGATATGATGACAGATTTCATTGCGAGGTTGAAAGAGAACTTTGCCGGTCGGTTGGATGGACTTGCTCTGCCCACAGAGGTGATGGGCTTTGTCAGAGACCCCTTCACTGTTGCAATAGAGGGGGGCGTATCCACCAGAGCAAAGGAAGTGGTCCCCTCCATCGACGAGGGGAAATTTATACTGGAACTTATTGACATGCAGTCATCCGTAACCATGGCACAAGAGCAGCGCACTAACGGGCCAGCGAAGTTTTGGAGTGATGTCAAAAAACAGCAGTTCCCTAACGTTCAGAAAGTAGCGATCTGTGTGCTCAGTATGTTTGGATCAACATACACATGTGAGTCAAGCTTTTCACACATGAACTCAATCAACAGTAGCACTCGCTGCTCCCTGACTGACAGCACTCTTCAATGTCTTAGGATTGCATTGACATCCTATGAGCCAAAAATCACTGCTCTTGTTCAAAACAAAAAATGTCACTTCTCCCATTGAGAAAGTCAGCGAGTAGACGTGTAGTATTCATTCATATGTTAGTTACCCTTATCCCTTGTTATGGGTTTGTGCACTGAAGGGTTTGACAGTTATTTTTGTATTCATTTAAATGCACTTTGTAATGTGTCTGGTCAAATGTGACCAACACGTATGATTTTTTGTTTATACTTGAAAAGTGAAAACATAGTATTGCTAGAGTACTACCTCTTTGTGTTACATTGGAGCTCTTTAACTGTTTGTTAATGCACTGTTTGATGTGCATGTGTCATATGTATCCAATTGTATTTTGTATGTATGAAGACATTTATTAAGACTGCTATTATTGTATTCGGTTAAATGCACTTTGTGATGTGCCTGGTTCAAAAAAATAACCTGAATATTTTACTTCTAAAGCGAACAAATGTAATGCTACAACTGTGCACTTTTTGTTTTGTATGCACTTTGAGAATCCTCAGATTCTGTTAAATTAATGCTAATTTGTTGTGTTTTTATGCACTTTTTGACGTGCATTTGTTAGATGAAGGATGAATAAAAATGGCATGTTTTTCATCGCAGTAATATGTGTTGGTTTAAAATTTGTCATTACCCGCTTTTTACAGGCCGCTGAATGTCTGGCCCAGCTGAATTTAGTAGTTATAAAATCTGGCCCAACTGAATTTGTAATTGAATAGCCCTGCTGTACACCCTCACTTACTGTACACCCTCACTTACACTTACTGTGTACACCCTCACTTACTGTACACCCTCACTTACTGTACACCCTCACTTACACTTACTGTACACCCTCACTTACTGTACACCCTCACTTACTGTACACCCTCGCTGATCAATGTACACAATCAATACAGGCAGGATTTTGATCAAACATTCTAATTAGGGCAGCTGTGGCTCAGGAGCTAGATGGCCGTCCTCCAATAAGAAGGCCCCCCGCCTTCTCATTGGAGGACGGCCATCTAGCTCCTGATACATTACATTTTTTACATTTGGCTGAAGCTTTTATCCAAAGCGACTTACAATAAGTGCAAAAACCATAAAGATTGAAACTCCAAACAGCAAGGAAAGTGCAGATATATTCACTTCCAGCAAGGCAGACCATTGTAAGTGCTGGTGAATCAGTTACAAGGCCTACAGTACATTTTTAGTATTTTTGATCCACAGCTCCTGCAGTCAAAATGTGACCTTGGGTAAGATACCTATCCCCAAATCGGTTTGTGAACGTGTGATCATGTTAGATTCATGAGCAGGTGGCACAAAAAACCTGAAACGTTTATTTTAATTAAATGTATTATGTCAACACATTTCACATAACTGTATTAGGTTAGTTGAAACATATAATATTAAAACGTAATACATTTAATTAAAGTCAACGTTTCTGTTTTATCAGAGCAGGCTGCCTTTGTATGAATGTGTGTGAAAGCTGAATTGAATGTAAAAGCGCTTTGAGGGGTCTCAAAGACTGAAACCGTGCTTTGTAAATACAGTCCATTTACAGTTCATTTGCAAACAAAGAAAAGCAGGATTTACCTTCATTTTCAGACTTTTCCGAGATGTCATTCAGCTTCCACAGACACTTATTCTGCTCTGCATTCCTAAAATAAGAAACAAGAAATGAAATATTAGCTGCTTCTGTTCAGCGCCTCACACTTTGTGTTCTCCCACTGATGGAACAGCGTTTACCAGATGGAGTTGGGCAGGGAGTGCATGTTGGTGACCCCTCCGTCCACAGGCACTAGGATCTGGACGTTGGACAGGGGTCCGGGGTGGGCCATGGACTCGGGGTTGTAGCGGTAGTCCACCCGCAGGTCGGATGTGCTCAGCGTACACTTCCAGTACACAGCCAGGTTGAGAGGAGTGGAATGGATCCCGTCTGACTGCACCTGAACGCAGCAGTAGAGTGGACATTTAGAACATTAGATAAGAATAAAGCTTTTTTGAGCAAATTTGAGCAATTAGAGTAATGAAATTAGACTATGTTTAAAATCAAAAACTGAATCAAAAAGTATTATTTTCGCAAGCTGGATTTAACATTTTGAAGATGATTGTGTGCTGCTGAAATCTGGTCTACCACAATTTCAATAGCAATATTGTATGTGTTGTATATATTTTGTTTTTGTGTCCGTTATGAAAACTTGTATACTTTCTTTTTCAAAATGTTCTATGTATGTATCACCTACTTTCATTTTGTATTTAGTTGTTTTCTTTCATGCTGGGGTGGGGGTGTAATGAATCTGCTTCAGTCTAGTTGAAATGTGCACTGTTGCATCTACTGTATGTATTTGACTGCTCAATGACATTCTGTATGATATTTCTTTATAATGAAAACTTTCAAAAAATGAAAGTGTTAAAAAACTATTATTTTAATATTGCAGATCTGACAAACAGATTTAGTTGTTTTATGTTTTTGAAGTACAGAATACAAGCTAAAAAAAAGTATACACTATGTGATCTCAAGGCTTAGGTAGGAAAAAAAAGAAATCTGGTTACACCGTTGACAATCATTTATATCAACATGGGTTTTTGAGTATTTTTATCAAGATTTATTCAACGTTTTTATGTATAGTGCTGACAAGTTGGATTTTATAGGTAGATCTTTCACAATAACTTTTTTATGCACAGGGACATGCAATATAAACTAATGTCATCATGTAAATACGCTGGTTTGAAGCTGTAAAACAAGGCTTTTAGGGTTTGTTTAAAAGATGATGTCATCCAGTGTGGGCATTCGCGTGTGAGGCTCCACCAGTGTAGGACCACAGTAGGCTTATAGTATATAGCTGAGGTCTGAACCAGACTATAACATGATGTTAGAGCAGTACATTCAATTACAAAGTTAGGGACCACACATTAATTACATTCCTAACTGGCCCAGGAAGATTGTGAGGCAGGAGCAGAGACAAAGGTTCAAACTAATATTATGAGAACATGTAATGTTAATGGCTGGAGGATCTTTTAGACCAGTGATTCTCAAATGGGGGTGCGCGGACCCCTAGGGGTACGTTGGGGTACTGCAGGGGGTACGTGAGATTTAAAAAATACCATGCATGATTACAAAAATAATCTTAGTACAATAAGTTAAATAGAAAACACAATTTTATATAAAATATTCCTAGAACCTCATATAAAACATATCAAATTGGTGTATTGTATTTTATAGTTTTGCATAATATATCATTTTGTTCATTGGTTTGTTAAACAGATATTACTTCAGTAATTTTTTTTTCTTTTTTCAGGCATAAAATGAAAAATATCCTTAGTTTGTTGTAAAGGAGTTAATAAATCACACACTGAGGGAACATCACTATATTGGAATTATTTGTATAGGCTTTTTCGATCAAACATTTTCGGGGTCGGTCAGGGGGGGTCACTTGGCTGAGAAAATGTTTCAAAGAGGGTACATGACTGAACAAAGTTTGAGAAGCCCTGCTTTAGACCTCTGACACACAGCAGTAGTCAAATACTCTGATACCATTGTTATTACCTTTTATTATTTAAAATAAAAAAGACACTGCACTGGCTGTACCTCACCAGGATCATTTCTTTAGCTTTTTTCTTGTGAAACACTTCAGGAAACATATTTTTAATTCTTAAATATAGTTATTTTATCTGGTTTATGTTATGGTCTGGCCTTTGGCGGACTCACCTGATATTTTAGGATGTCCACGTTGTAATAGGAAGCTGTAGGATTCTGATCTGAGGCTTTTCTGAGGTAGGACGTCAGCGCTTGCATGTTGAACCAGAAGTCCTTGGAATTTGAGTCACTTTGGGAAGGATCACTAGATAAAAAGACAAACAATCAGAAAGATATGTGCACACACTCACACTCTCTGAATAATCAGAGGCTCAATTATTCATCGCTCTTTTTGGCTTTGTGTGCTAAGCTCCAATAGCTTGGAAAAAATGACCCGGTTGTATCTCACCAGCTACTAAATCATGAATTCCATTTCATTCCCACCATGCACTGCACTAGAACACATGTACTTTATCTAAACTTTTTAAGAACCGTTGTGAACTTGTCACATTCAATTAGTTTAAAAAAGTTGTAGTTTTAAAATAGAAACAAAATAAATGGTGGAATTTTGAATGTGAGGTAAAATACACGTCTGACAGACAAAAGAGGTGAGAGGTAGATTCATATATGTTGGATTAAGCAGCTGTTATATGAAGTTTGCCATTTCAGCGTGTGAAGTATTCCAGAAGAGACGTGGGCTGATGAGAGGCCGGCTGCTAAAGCCTGCTGGAAAATACTTCCCTGACAGCCTAATGATAGGTTTATGTCAGATTACTAATTGAATTTCCTCTTACTGACGCAGACTACACTTCCTCTGCTCTCGCGTCCAAATCCCTTTCACTTAACCACCACTCAGACAGGTTTTCATTTCGTTCTTCAGACTTCTTTAAACATGTTTTACGCACTCCTGTGGACAGCTCACCTGTACAGCAGCTGTTGGTTGGGGAGGATCTGCTCCAGCCTGCTGGTGTTCTTCAGTTTGAAGGTGAGCACGGCGGGGGAGGGGTTGGAGGTGAACACCTTGATGATGCCCATGGGGAACGACAAGGTCATGTCTCCTGTGATCTTCACAATGCACCTGTGGAACGCAGACACGTTAATGTGAATTATGAATGTCAGAAAAGGGTTTTCTCAGAGCCCCTCTTTTGAATCAATGACCCCATCAGACCTCTTTTTTCATCAGATTTCCATTTGGTTTTAACCAGAATAACATCAGGAGCTTGTAAAGGTGCTTTTATTGTCTGTGGAACGGCCTTCTCAAATGCTTTTCTGCATCTATAAAAACTGTATGTTGATTTAAAGCCAAGCTCAGGCCTTTGAGGAGCATATATGGATGTGTATGGACTGTGTGTATAACTGTATATGGTATTTATTTTTGATTCTTTTTTTCCTTTTCAAATGTCCCCGGAATAAGGAGTACATATATAAATAGTATCTATTTTTGTTATATTTTTTCTATACCGCTGTGTTGCATATGCTAGATGTTTGTCTTTCTTTTGAATACATAGCACATTGGGTTTCTTTGTAATTACATGAGGCTCTATAAATAAAGCTGCCTTCTCTACATTTTGTCTGTACCCATATATACTATTTTATTTCAAAAGCAATGAGAGATTAGTATAAAATGAACACATTTAAGAAGCTGGGATGAGAGCCTGTTTGGATTTTATTCTTAGAAAATCCATTATGAACACGAGAGTTAATCACTACTCTTACTGAGAACAAAGCTCACAGTAATAGGACATATTTGTTGTGGTTATGTATTGTACTTTAGCCTATAATCTGCTTTGTATACAAAGATATACAGTAAACAAGGCCCTTTAGAGTAAACACATTGGCTTTAGATGCAACACATCTCCATTTCCACCTTTCTTTACGCACATCTGCGTGCTTCTACAGTAATATAAATCCAGCTTCTCCTTTCAGTTGAGATGTGAGTCTGCGGTGGTAACTGTCCACAGCGTGTCTGAACCTCGCACCGTGTCTCTGCTGCATTGCTTATGAAACGTTCCATTTACTAAGCCCTGCAAAAATAAGCCTTTTGCACAGCAGCAATTTAACAGCAGTTAACGGCTGTATGTTTTCTCTGCCCCGGACTATAATCTGCCCCATGTAGGTTATCCACTCTGAAAGAATGGTGTCACACTCACGCAAAAAAAATCCACACATGCAGAGCGAGAGGGAGGTGCACACACAAAACCAAAGGCTCTGAGTGCAGTGCACATCATGCAGAATGACACCGTTTAACTCATAACGTCATTTGTGGTGAAGTTTCAGTTCAAATATGGACACAAATGCGTGCAGGTCCATGTTTGGGCCTTTGAGCAGCAGGAGGTCATGTGAGACTCACTTAGTGGGATCAGCGCCTTTGAAGTAAGCATTAACCGATTCTGTGAAGGCCACGGCAATGGGCAAAGCATCTTGGGACGCCAGAGTCACAGGGCTGGGGCCGCGAGACGTTCCTGAGAAAGAGAATGGCGCAGAGTGAGAGGCCTGATCGGACGTTCACACCAGAGCTCACATCAGAAGGCTTGACCATGCAAAGATGCATTATATAATATAGAAGTATTACTGCAATTCAGTCATTCATACATTTCAAATCAGTACATTCTGTTAATGTTCATAATGAAGAAAACTTAGGTACATTTTTGAGTAGATCATGCTCCAGATGCTATACTTCAAATTAATGATATTAGTTATACATACAGTGGATTGCTTCAGACAGCATATTCCAAGTTAAGTCAACTAAATATTTACCAGTCAAATCATTCATTACGTCGTTATTTTAACAACAACATTTGTATAATGTTAGGAGTTGATGCAGTTGACGGTAGGACAAATGTGAGGAATGATCTGAATATGTGAGAGCACACAAGACAAAGAAATGCATCACTTTCCATCCAGTCGAACAGACTGGGGTTAGTTTGAGTTAAAGAAGAGGAGGGTCCTCTTGCATGATCTCAACCATACCTGCTGGTGTTTCACAGCGCTTCTCAAAGGTAGGCAGCTTGGCTATGAACGAATCATCCTCTTTACGCCAAATTAAAGCGATACAAAAAGAAAGAATGAGATAAAAGAAAAACCCAGAGAGCACAAACATGATAATCCTAAGCAGTGTGATGTGTGAGAGGGACAGGTGACATGCACAGAGTGCAGGGCATGACCTCATGGAAAGGAGTGTCTCGAAAGGGAGTTTGGAAAGGCGGACTCACTTTGGCTTAGAGGAAAGAAAGGAGAGAGGAAGAGCAGCTCTTGCTCTGGGGATGAGAGGGGGGGAGCAGAGGGGGGCTCAGCTCCTGTGAGGAGAGGAGTCAAGGGAGGAAGGAGGAAAAGCTGATCGTATGCAGGGACAAAAGGTGGGTGGAAACTTGGTGAAGAGTTGAAAAGCAGAAGGATTCTCTGTGTCTAGAGGGGGCTTACCAACAGTGGGGGTGTTGCCGGCACTGAGTGAGGCATTCGAGGACAAAGAGGAGGAGCTCTCCGCCCGGGCAAGGGGCGCAGCGGGAGGGGGGCTGGCATTGGAGGTCTTGGTTGGGCTGAACGGCCGTACCTGAGTGAAGGGAGTCATAAATAGGATGTTATTACAATGTCAGAATGTTATTTTTATAGCAATCAGTGTTGTGTTCCTGTGGTGACTCACAATCTCATTGATTCCTGTGAGTTTCCCTGTGGGGAGTTTGGGCCTGGAAGAGGGTCGGGGTGGGGGCACCAGGGCTCCAGCTGTGAGGGGGGTGGTTGGTCGATTTGGTAAAGGCACTACACACAGAAACACATGGAGGTTTTACTGGTTGGCGGCAGAAAACAGCATCGAAATAGGGTAAACACACTGAAATGAGTTCAAGTAGATGCAAAAACATCATGCAGGAAGTATAAAAAACATAATTGCAAAACATGAAAATCATTACCTCACAAGAAAAACACATTCCCAAATTAATTTCACAAAAAGAAACTCAAATACAAACATGTTGCAAAGCAGGCTGGGAGTTAGACAAGCATTTTCCTTCAAACACAATGAAAACACTGCAAAAAATACAAACTTCTACTTCACAATAAAACATAAAGAAACAAAAATAGAAATCAAACTCCAAACTTCAGGCATTGCCACATCACAACCTTAGCATCAGTTATAATGTTACCATTCAATATGTTGCCTGTTTGAGCTGCTGCCATCGCCCTCTCTGTAATCCCAGAGAAGACGTCAGTAAAGCGGGGGTCTTCTCTGCTGCCGGACGTTTTGCAGTATGCGTCGGCAGAGTCGTCAGAGAGGCAGCGGGTGGACCGGGGGGGGCCGGTGTGGGGCCTCTGGAGCTCCTTCACACTGAACCCCTGACGGCGCGCTGGAGCTAAGTTATCACTGAAGGCGATCCACTGGCTCTGGGACCAGCTGACGGAGGAGAAGGCGTCGCCGCTCTTTGGGGGGCTGGCAGCTGAGGGGCTTCTGATGGGGTCGACGGGCTCCGTGGGCAGGGTGATGGGGGCGCTCTGGGCCCTCGCTGGCACGGGCTTGAAGGCTTGGAAAGGGTTTTCTGGGGAGTCCCAGGGAGAGGAAGTGGACGAGGAGAAAGAGGACACTTCTTTGGATTGCTGGCTCTCTGTCAGAGGGGGGGAGCGCTCCCGTTGTGTCACCGCCTCAGCTGGGGGGTGCGCGTGAGTGATGGAGCGATAAACATGATAAAGCAAAGTGTAGACAGGCAACAATCAGACATGTAGTTACATGTTTAACAATACTTTTCACATTAGTTAACAATACGAGATGATGCTTGAGTGCCCATTGGTTTGCTTCTGTGTTGATGCAGTTCAAAGTTTTTGACAAATACAAATATAGTTCTGCAGGTCTTTTTTTTGTATGCAATTGGAGATGATTTGGCTCGGGTTGTCTCAATGTTGCTTGTAACAACATATTGTATTACTGATTGCCAAACCTTACACAACTCACAGATTTGAGTAGTATAGTGAGTTATTTAAAGCATTTGGAGAACTTTCCTATGCTTCTGTCCAGTATTTCCCCTTTTTTATTGCTACTTTTTAACATCCCAGGGTGAACAAAATATGAAGCACCTCTGTGGTACTGAACTAAAGTAGTCTTTATGTCTTTTCTAGGTGTTTAAAACATATTGTTTATCCACTTTAATCGTCTCACACGCAGTAGGGGTTACTTTCACAGAGACAAACCGATATACACATTATTTAATCTTTAGTAAGTGGCTGTTACCTCACTGTCTACAATACTACATTTTGTTTTAACTGGAAAAGGGAATCATAGATCTTGTATTTTAGCACACTGCAAGTTTAAAGCACAGGTAAAACTCTGAGTATCCTTCGTTTTGAGGAAATATGACGCATATTTGAATTGAAAATGTAACCTCTTATCAGGAATAAATTAGCAAAGCGATGACCCTGATGTTTTACACACATAAGGACACACATCCTGATTATTAGAGTATATGTCATACCTGTCCACATGCATTTCAACACATAAGTACCATGCAGCAGAACGGCAGTCCATACGTTTGACGGTCTGATAAACGGGGCACACACTCTTTACCTGATGCCTCTGGCAGAAAGACCTCTGAATCATTCATCAGAAAAGATGGCGATGGAGGGATTGAAAGGAAGATAGAGGCAAGGTCTAACAAGAAAAGTTCAAATGAATAAAACAAACAAACAAGGAACACCTTTTTTTTTTAAACTCAGACAACATTTTTGGAAGAAAACAAAAAGCAAAGGAATAAAACAATATGTAAAACAAATGAAAATGTACAGAACAAAGCAATAAATACAATATATGAAACCAAATCCTGTACATGCGGCTTGAGTCAGTGAGCACAGACTTATGTAGAGTGTCCTGTGTGCTAATACTGCTGCACTGTACACAGAGAGATTTAACAGGCTGTGAGCAGGGCCTTAATTCCCATCACAGTATCTTAATCAGGGCACTCTGCGATGCTCTTTTGACTTTTAAGCCGAGACCTTTGACAGTAACGAGACAATGTTTGACAACATACGTGCCAGGGGGCTTTATAGCCGACCCCCTGACCTCCACTAGGTGCCAATTAACTGTGGATTACGCTTAGCCTAGGCAATGGGTCAGCGCTAATGTTCACTCTGTTTAAACACTGGTGTCATGCATGGAAAGCCATGAGAATCACTCTATCAACACTTCAAAGTCAAACAAACACTTAGAGCGCAGTATGACTGTAGAGACTTAAGGAAGATGTATAGGAAACAGGAGGAGCACAAGATTTGAAAAGGATTGTAAAAGTGAAAACTGTGATAGCAGCGATTTTAATTCTCTAAGGCTGAATATGCTGTTGACCTCAGGGGTGAGTTCCTCTAACTGGGACTGCCCTGAGAGGAAAGTCATCGACTGAGGTCTTAACAAGAACAAGAGGAAAGGGGAGACTACAAAAACAGCAAAAAGGACAGGATCACTGGCTCAAACGTGGGAGTACAAACCAGGATGCTTGTAGCATACTTAAAGTTATCATTTTAGAGACTTTTTTGAAGCTGTCAGTTTGCAGAGTAGAACACATCATTTCTGACATTTCAAAACATAAACATCAAATTAAGCAATTCATCTTATTTGTACCATATGAGGGGAAATATCCCCCAAGCTCACATTAACAGAAAGAAAACCACTCAATGACTTTTTCTTTTTCTCTGGTTTATGGATTTTACTTATTAAAAACAAAACATAAAGAAGGTTGCTACTCAAAGTTATCAATCTTGAGATTTTTATAAAATCAAACCCACTTTGATATGCTCTGATTTGTATCTGATATTCAATGTACTTACCTTCTGTAATTACAGTATATTATAATACATCATCAGGAAATGAAGAACGCATGTAATCCAGCGAGATCTTATTTTATTGACATCAGCCTCACTGTTTAGGGTTTACTGTCCTGCATCGTGTCAGAACATTAGAATGTTGGAACAAGAAGAAGAAGCTACAAGGACATTTTGGAAGAAGGGCTGCACACATTCAACTTCTCATCAACCTATCACCGTGCTCAAACGTGTTACACTGGGTACAGTATGAAGTCAGGTCGCTGTTGCTAATGTGATTGATTCTTCATTCAAACAATGCGAGTCAGTTTAGCTACACTTTGGGGTGTGGCCAAACGAACCAGGACGGCAATGTCAAGAAGGTCAAATTAAAAAGGAATTGCAGTAACCTCTTATTGGTGCTACATGTTTTGAGGGATCCTGTAGCATAAATAAGATAGAGGTAAACTCTGATGTGCACAGCAGTGCAGAAAGAATGAGGGATTACCTGTTGATGAAGACACAGAGGAAGAGGAGCCTGCTGCAAGGGTCGGGCCGAACGGGTCCAGAGACAGAAGGTCGTTGTTGGTGAGTCTGCAGGGAGAGGGTCAAGTTCAAATGAGAAACATTTACAGCAGAAAGAGGCACAATTTCCTTCCATACGAAACAAGATAGTGTTAACATGTTAAAAACACATTCATACTTACTCGTATGGTGTTGGCACTCTGGGTTTTGCCAGCTCATCACCTGCAGGAAGAGAAAAACAAACGGGACATTCAGACCCACAGACTTGCAGAGCACAGCACATTACTAAGATCAAAATAAAACCCCAACACAAGAGGGTTTCAAAGGTGACAGTTGCCAAAGCCATGTTTAAAGTTATTCACACCTTAAACCAGAAATATAAACTGAGGTTCTGACAGCTGTGAAAAGTCATAGAAGTATATTTGCAGTAAGATTTCTGTTGGTTACAATATTTTTCTTATTTCTGCCTTACACAGTGAACATCTTACCCAAATACCGCAGAGGGTTCAAATGTGCTTTTGATTCGATGGTAACACTTTACAACAGGGATGTAGCACCTCAAATAAAACCAGGCATTACTTTGTTATTTTGCGCCACTTTTCTAAAGTGTGACAGAGCATTGCAAAGATCCATACGAGCAACCTGAAGCAGCCCCAAAGCACCAGAGGAGGCAATGAGAGGACCCAAATATAAAACCATTTCAATATTACAAATATAAGTTTGCAGTGAGAGTGTGTCAGCTGAGAGGAGGGTTGTGGCAGGGGGGGGGGGGGGGGGGGGGGCAGGGTGTGGGCTTACTACTGTAGAGAAAACATACTCACCCGGACCCTGAGCCTTAGAGCTTAATGCAGACACTCCTGTGTTCCCTAAGCATGTGCAGAGTATACATCTATCAATGCAATGTACTGTCTAGGTTGAGCATTATCAGTGTTTCAGCTGTGATTTCTTTACCATTCAGTTACATACAAACGTGCTTTTTGCTAGCAAAAAACAACTTTTTGTTGTTAATATGCAAGCTTTCTGAATCTTACATTAAGACCCAATGGAACATGATACATACTATATAGTGTAGGTTCATATATTTGAAGGATCTCTCAAGTAAATAAAACAGAGCAAACAAACTCAGCCTAAGGTAGATACTCCTGTCTATCAATATGCCAAAAACATGCGATATACTGTGTAAGTTGATCTATATCAGTGTTTCACCTGCAGAATGTCATTCTGTTTACCGTTTAGTTACATACAAACATGGTTACTGTTAGCAACTTCAAATAAAACAACTATTGACTAGAATTAAACACCTTTTCAGTTACTCTTCAAGCTTTGAAACCAACATTAAGAACCCATGGAACATTATTCATGGTGTGTGACATGTGTACTGTGTATATATATATTATACACACACACAGATATACTGTATATTTAAAGGATTTCTCAAGCATTTGTGGAATTAATCAAACACAGCAAACAAACACACTTTCTCCAAGCCGTGTCAGTTTGCAGAGTGGAAAACATCATTTCTGACATTTCAAAACATAAACATCCAATTAAGCAATTAATCTTATTCGTACCATGGTGGAGGGAAATATCCCTCAAGCTCACATGAACAGAAAAGAACACTTATTTACTTTTTTCTCGGGGATATGTTGGTTTTGGCTAAGTTTCTGGGTTTTCCTTTTTAAAAAACAACCTCTTTAAAAACGTCTTGTGCCAGAAAAATGTAGTTGAGTCGCTGTACAGTCGACCCCCTTCAGTCATCCAGCACACACAGATACAGAGAGGTCAGACAGAGAAAATACTCACTGGACTGGTTCCTCCGCATCGGTCCCTGAAAACACAAACAGACATTAATTAAGAAAAGACGCTGCGACACGCCATGACTTTCCAACTTTGACTTGCTCGGTTAGTTGGAAAGAAATCATAAAAAAAGATCAATCTAAGAGAAATGGTCAAGCTGCATAGAAGAGACCTCAAACAGGCCTATATGTTCTTTACAAAGTGATATCAAGTACTATGATACTCGCCTTTTTTACAACCTGTGCAACTTTTTGGAAGCTCAAATTTCTAAATTCCTTTTAACATGTCAAACTATTTGAAACCTTAAGCCTTAATATATAAAGATGTCAAATATATATATAAACAGTGTAAATAGTGGGAAAAAAGCTTTAAAAGGGTTGGAAACTGTATTATTAATTATTCCCAGGGGCAAAGGAAATTTTCCACTTCAGAGTTAAAGACAGTAAATCTCAGGGCTGCTCTCGCCTCACACATACCAGACGTTAAACCTAGGGTGCAATATTCAGCAGCGCAAAACTTTGCATTTAAGCCCATCTGACGATCAGTGAGGGAAAACAGAGAGCGTGCCCCCAACACTTCACCAATTTACGTGACACAGCGGACATAAATCTGCCGTGTCATGCTGCGCAACACAAGATACGCGAGATTGGCTGTTGAGGGTCACCAACCCAATGGACAGTTTGAGCATCAATTTCAATAAAGACTTTATTTGCACAATGAGAAAGGTGGTGTGAGTGTGGTGGGGGGTCTGTCAAGGGAGGAGGGGAGAACAAGAAACAAAATGGGTTTAAGGAACATAGCAAAAGCATTTAACCACCGTAGAGCTGTGAGGCCAGGGTTTAGTCCCACAGGCGCAAAGCGGCAAATGGGTTCAATTACGGCTATTGCTGGCCACACACACACGACTTCCACTGCTATTTCAATAAAGGGAACACCGCAGAGGGAGAACCAAACAGGAGGAGGAATGAAAAAGACAGCAAAATGAGCAGAGGAAAAAAAGAAAAGAAAATCTCTCAATAATTCACACCAGATGATGCAACGTTCGTCATCGCCTTGGATGTGTTTTAACTTGATTCCAGAACTTTGGGTAAATATAAGAAAAAGGAAAAGGGTACTAAACAAACATTTGAAAAGACAGAGAGTCGGAAACATTTAATTTAAAAAAGGTATTTTAAATGAAAATCAGAGTCAACACACAAAAACAGTGGTTTGTGTTTTTTTGTACTTTAAGGATGAGAATGTTTGTGGGTTTGCATCTCGACAAAAACCAAACTGGAACGGACAAAATCAAAAGGTTTAAATGTTGTTATATTAAAAAGAAAAACATCCTTTGTATTTTATCTTTATCATTAGTTCCTTTGCTAGAAAACAGACGAAAAGAGAAGATTTGAAAAAAGAAGTCCCAAAACTAACTCCATAAAGTATTCATAAATAACCTCAACAGAGTCCTGTCTAGCACAAGTGGGCTCCAATACAAACCAAACGAGTGAAAGCAAACAAAGAAAAGAGGGAAAAAGAGTGAGGTAAATCACAAACAGGGAGGAGGAACAGTGGTCGGAGCAGAAAGGAAGGGGGAGGCTGGAGGGGGGGGGGGGGGGGGGGGGAGATGCCGTGACATTTGTTTAATGTGCAGCCGGGAGAGCTGAAACCCACTAGACCCCGTTCTCCACACCGAGCGGGCCCTTTCAGCCGCTCCACAACAACAACATCAACAGCAGCAGCAGCAGCTCAGTGAATGTTTGCACAAGCAGTAGTGGCTTTAAACTTTAATGGCAGCGGCTATTTTCATAGAGCGGGAGATAGAGTGATGGTGAGAGACAGAGCTGAATGAAGGACTCCATGAGTGAGGTCACGGATCAGACTGTGTGTGTGTGTGTGTAGCCTGCCCTCTACCACAAATCATTCCTACAAGGACAGCAAGTGAGTCTGCACTGAAGGCCAACAAAATCAGATACTTAACTCACAAATTATTATTTCTGAGTTCTTGATGTATTTACTTTAAAAGAGAGAAAAATACCCCAAAAGTAGTTCGACAACTACATTCTAAGTATAAGAAACCATGAAATGTGTCCAAACGGGAACATCAGTGAAAAAGTAGACAATCTGGAGTGTGAAATTAATTTAATTAAATACAAATGCCTTTTTAATCAAAATTAGATAAGCTCCAAGAAAAGTGACTAACGGCATCTGTAAGTGGGATAATAGGGTTGAACGGCATCCACTCTAACAGAGGTTTCATATTGTCCTGTTGCCCTCTAGTGTTGCAGCAGCAGAGCAACAGGCTTGTGTTTAGGGAGTGTTAGTACTTCTAGTGTCTTTTATGGTGTTCTTGGTGTTTGAAGCCGTACCGAGGTCGATGGAGACAAGCTGATGTTTCCGATGGAGGCTTTAAGCTCGTCGATGGTGGCTCTGTTCTGGTGCGTGCCGTTGTTTGGCAGAACGGGCTTAATTTCTACGTGGAACTTCCTGGGTTCATCTTCGTCCTCCGAGTCGCTGGACGAATAGAAGGAATTCTCTTTGGCATGTGAGCAAAACAGTTAAGGCGAAAACAGACACATTATAAAAAGAGAGAACAATAGAAAGATCATCTTCTTATAGAATTGGCCTGGCTTCAGGAGGCAGGTTGTGAACAGAGAAACACACGGTGACAGAGCCTCGATGATGATGATGATGAGCTGGATGGAGCCTCAGAGTGTAAACAGTTTCAATACAAGCATAAAGGATATCGTTCTCATTTCCTTCCGGTCTGATGCAGAAGCCCTCTGCATCAACTTGGGGAACGTTCTGCAACACAAAAACAGAAAGTCCTTTTAAAATATCACATTGTTGTATATTTCTAACACACATTTGAAATAAATGTATCATATTTGTATCCTCTGTAAATACAGTACACTTTTAAAGCTGTAAAGTAATACCCACAATGTATTTAGCAACACTTAAAATGTGCACATCTTATTGTGCATACAATTTCAAATGACACTTTAATTTAAACAGCCAGTAGGCCAAACATTCTTAAAATGAGTCAATACACAATACCATTCCAAATATCCCTCTTTTACACTGAATCTTAAGATAGGTCAAAACTTTAAACATCGTTTTATTTATTTTGTTCTCTAATTATTTAGAGAACAATAACAGTTTATTATCATATCATAGAGATGGAAAGTGTATCTTTAATGTATGGCATTCTGTTTTTAAGACATGTGATATACAAAGTAATAAAGGACAGTGAAAATAAGGAACATCTAAGTTTTCACTATTTAACTTTAAGTTATTGTGGTTTACAAAAAGTGCGTTTTATTGTTACTTGTTAGAGCTTTTTATTGTGAAGCACTTTGTCACATTGTTTAGAAATGTGCTCTCCAAATATATTTGATTTGAATGATACAAAAGTCTGGATAAGACTACATTTCGCTCCTGTGTCCTTTATCGGCTTGCTTACAGCGTTCTGGATGTCTATGGCCCCATAGTACCCAGGGGGAGCTCCATTGGCAGTGTTCTACAAGCACAAACACAGAGAGATGAATGAATGAGCCAATCTACAAAACTAACAGGAGGGAGGGAACACACACAGAGAGAAAGACAATTGAATGCACAAGGATCCCTTCCACCTCCTCCTGTTTGAAATCAAAACTGAAAAATCAATTAAATTGGTGTTTTGTTGAAATTATACTCACAGCAGCTTCCACTTCTGTAGACTCCCTGAAAGATAGAATGATGATATCATGATGAGACTGATTTATTTAAAACAAGTTGCATTAATTGTGTTGGTGGACTAAAGTTATGTTCGGTTACGTCGAGTCTGTATCCTTATCTTTCCTTCGACCTGGGATGCCGAATGGTTTTCTCTTTCTTGGTTTGGCACCTTAATACGAAAAAACCAAAGCACTTTATCAACCATAAATAAAAAATACATTTAATCTGCTCTCGACTTTATTAACATTACATTCTTTACTTTAGTGCATTGTTAAAATTTTGTTGTACAACGTATTTGTAATAAGACGTACCTTCCATAGCAATAGCTGTATTGCACTCCTCAAACTCAATGGGTCCTAATGAGACAAAAACAATATTTTAGGTTCATTTGGCACGGAAAGGGTCAACGGCCTACTGCTGTGAAAGCTGTGAATGTCATCACGCATAGATCACACCCACCAAACAACACACAACACACACCACACACACAACCACACACACACAACACACACACACACACACACCACACAACACCACACACACCACACACACACACCCACACACACACACACACACCACACCACACACACACACACACACACACACACACACACACACACACACACACACACACAGCACACACACACAACACACACACACACACACACACACACACACACACACAACACACACACACACACACACACACAACACACACACACACACACACACACACACACAAACACACACACACACACAACACACACACACACACACACACACACACACACACACACAACACACACAACACACACACACACACACACACACACACACACACACACACACACACACACACACACACACACACACACACACACACACACACACCACACAGCATTCAGTCTGGCGTGCTACAGAGTGTGTACACAAACAGGCCGGCTGCTCCACAGGGCAGACGGGGTCAACAGCAGAGTCAAATGTGTGTCTGGTGGCCCTCACTGAGATGTGACACTGCCTCCTGGGGACACAAAGCACTATGCAGCCACAAAGTCTTCCTCACATGAAAAAAAGTACATTCTTAAGCATACTCATATTTATTCTATTGGAAATATCAAAAACCGTCTCCAGTGTATTCAGTTTGTATTGGCTGCATTCAACTGTCTGCTTTTAGACCTGATCTCTAATATATGGAATTTCTTGTACTTGTAAAGTTGAATCTAATCTAAAACCCATCATGAACTGATTCTCTATGAACAGGATAGGTGCTCACAGCAAACAGCAGGTATGAAGATAAAAGTGAACCTCCAACACGGGACACGCAAAGTCCCTAACCCTATTACAATAAGACAAACAAGTGGGAGATTACATGCAGTGAAGTGTTTAAAGCCACACGGACACATCTGCTCTCGGCTTAGAAGCAGCCATCCTCTCCCTCTCTCTTTGGCATGCAAGAAATCCCAAGGGGAAAGTAGAGTAGACCATACGGCAACAAACCCTTATTACAATGATCTATTCATTTGATTTATAATAAACAATTAATTGTGTGATGTAATGTACTTATCTGTGCATGTTACTATGGTGTCCCTCTCACCATTTTACTTGTATATATTTTAATTATATTGGCAAGTTGCACTGTTGGAGGTCTCTTGAACACAAGATTTGCATTGTAACTACACGATAGTTATTGTGCGTATGACAATGAAGCCTTTGAATATTTCAATATAAAATGCCAAAAAAAAGTGAAATATGTCCTGGTTTCTCCAACCCTAAGCTTGCACCTTATTTTGATGTTTTCTTGTGAGATAAAAACACTAATGTATCCTTTAAGTTTACTGAAATAAATCAGGAAATCTTTGTATTTAAAAAAAGGCCCGAAAACAACCATTTCTGAATGAAAAAAATCACTTAACTATTAATGATAATCAAAACAGTTGGTAATTGTTGTTCTGTCTAAAGACCTTATTGTTACAGCTCTACCCGAAAGAACACACATCTGAAATAATCATAGCATCCCTGATTAATAGACTGAACTATCAGTGTCAGATGTATTCCAGCCAACAGCCGTAATATCCCTCAGAGCACAAGCAGCCGTGGATTTATCCAAACAAAAACAACATTGCTTTTGGTTATACAGATCTATGATTGAAATGATGAGAAGAGCACAAAACAACAGCGTTTACACTTAATTTAAGGCTCATCAATTATACACAACATGTACCTCCAAGGCCCTGCAGCACTGCCACGCTTCAAGAGTGCCTCCAGAAACATTTAAAGGAAAAGCACTGTAACATACACATGCTCACGCACACACACACACACACACACGCACTCACACGCACTCACTGAAAGCTGAAGAGAAAACAGAGGCAGGGCATGCAATGAGTGTGCATGTCACTCATTGCTAGGTTGGGCTGTTGGTGTTGTGTGATTGTGATATCTATTAGGAAGAGTGACACCTTAACCTTATAACTGCATATTTAGATCGCATTATGGACTCGTGCAACATTCAAATAGCAGGATGCACAATATTTGTTAGATAACAAGTGTTTTGAATGAAGTATCAGCAGGGATTTACCTGCATACAAATCGTAGTCTACAGACTTAACAAATAAGATTTGTTTGCAACTGATCATCTTTAAAAGGCACTATAATAATCTAAATTCTTTTTTTAATGGCAATGAGAAGTTTAATGAAAAAAATTACTTATCTCTCGAATATCGTGAACAATTTCGCATTTGCAATATCATTCGAAATATTGCAAATGAGTATTTTTTTGTGTATCAAATTGTCTGAAATCCTTTATGTCAGTGTAATATCTGCATTAGTCCATCGTATCTGTACGTTTGGCTATACATTTAAACAGCCTTTAGTGTATATTCTTCATACCTTCTTACAGAAAAAGCCTGACCTGGAAGACATGCAGTGTGTTTGCCATCAGACCACATGGACACAGATATAATGTATATACAGCTTAATAGCTTGCAAGCTAAGCAGGAGAGAGAGAGACCCTCTGGCAGTATGTCCGATACACTAACATGCCTTGACCTGAAAACAACAAAGCTAATGATATTTTAACTCAAATGTATACAGTAGTAGCAGTCCAATGCTCTCTCCCCAGAGGATGCCAGTCACGCGCAGAATTGACGCTTTGTTTGGCGTGTGCAGCGCCGAGTGAAGCGCAGGGAAGCGGCGAGTCACGAGAGGCATGCATCACGCCAAGTGAAGTGGATAAAGTACACCAATGACCGATCTACTCTACTGTGCAATATCGGGCCTCTTCACCGCCGGCGAACACACAGCGGCAGCACGAACCGCTGTGTGTGAAAGGGAGAGGGTTTCATGCCAATCAAAACAAGATTGGCATGCTCATTCAAGAACTTTCTCTCATGGGAGGAAACAGGAGAGACGGCCATTTCAAGCTACTGTACATCATATTGTAGTGTATAAAAGTACACTATGTTTATGTGTTGAGTAGATTTGTATATATTAGAGAGTATTCAAATGTATTATGATTTAAAAGTGTTAAGATACTGAATATACTTTCAGTATCTTAAACCATTTTCTCAAATCTATCTATAGGTATCTATCTATCCATCATCCATCATCCATATGCGGCAAGTGTGCTCACAGAAAACAGGTGAGGATATTTGAACTCAAGGTGTGTTTTGTTTCAAGAGAAGGAGCTCATAAACATTATCTCATTTCATGAAATGCACCAGTTGGAGATATTGTCAAACAAAATGAATACAAAAAAAGACTGAGAAAGAATTGTTGAATCACACATTGTGTTCGTTATCTCTGGGATGTGAAACAAATGCTGTGCATGTACGTCAGGTCAGGCCCAGGCAGCGCAGGAACTCTTTGCCTCTAGCACCCTGGGATAGCATCTGATCATATTTATGCACACCAACTGCAGTAAAAGTCCAAACACCAGACACATGAATATTACCTAAATGTGGGCCGACATTAGGAACTGTTTAAACATCTCCTAAACAGACAGACGACTTTGTTTATACAGGGGAAGATGTTTCTTTTCTTCCTCCTCTCTGTGAGGGAAGCATGCAGTCACGCATGAGCAGAGAATGGTTTTTTAAATTGCATATGCTTCACATGGCACTGGGAGTGGGAGAGGGGCGGGGGGTTTGCGTGTCTGGCCCTCCGCCAGTTGACAGCTCAGCTGGATATCGTTGAACACTCCGAACCCCCCTGCCTCGCAGCGTGTCACTTTGGGATTGTTTCCTCAATAGAAAGTTTATTCAACCTCTCTCTCTCTAAAGGCAGTGGACCAGCCATCCGTTCAGCTATTTCATCAGGGGACGGACAGGTTATTTTTCTGACAGGCCCGGGGCTGCTGCGCAATCCCTAATGAACAGCTTGATACAAGAGGAATTTTCTGACCGTTTTTTTAGCCTCAATTAATTCTGCTGTCCAAACAAATGAAGGCCACCACTCCCTGGACGCAGCGTCTGGACACAGGGGTCACCGTGTGTGTACACACAAACACAGCAGAGGTTAAGCCTTTGTGTGTGTGACCTGACGTAATGTAGTACCAATACAGCGACCAGGGGAGTAATTGTATATTTAAGACAGGGCTTCAAAATGTAAACATGCAATGCATACACACACACTCCCCTCCCCCCCCCCCCCCAGATACCCAGCGACTGACTGGATCTGATGAGGGATCTCATATTATTAAAAATGTCAAAAACGGTCTATGGTACATGTATTCTGTCCATAGTGTCTGTTCAATGAAAACAAAGTTGGATCTATTCTAATCTTATTAGATTGGACTGACTAAACAAGTAAACAGTGATCATGTTTCAGAGCTCCTACACTGCTACAACTATCAATGAATGAGCTGGAGTGTGTGTGTGTGTGTGTGTGTGTGTGTGTGTGTGTGTGTGTGTGTGTGTGTGTGTGTGTGTGTGTGTGTGTGTGTGTGTGTGTGTGTGTGTGTGTGTGTGTGTGTGTGTGTGTGTGTGAAAAAGAGGGAGACGAGGGGGTAGAGCAAGAGGAGTCTGAGGAGTATTCCCGTGATTATTGTGGCATGACAAAGTTTACACAAGAGTCATTGTTGGGCTCTGACCTCCTGAAAGGTTGTTCTGCCTGCTTAGTCTGCGCAGAGCAAAGCCCCCAGTGTGTCACATGCTTACTGGAATGCCAAGCCTGCTACCTTTACAGCAGATTACTATGATTGCCTGTGATGGCGCTCTCTTACTTCTAATTGCCCCTCTCTATACATCCCTACCCTCCCCAAGAGGCAGGGACAGGCACGCTCACTTATTTACTCACAACACAAATATTTGTTATTAGAATATAAGATAAAAGATTCTTACCTGGTCTCTCCTTGCCCGTTCCTTTGCTCTCGGCCAGCTTCTGTATTAAACTGTCCACTGAGGTGTTCTCAACGTTCCTCACAAATTCATTCTGGACCTACACAATCCAAAATTAAAAAAAATCATTAATAATTACATTTTGTGTAGGTAAAACAAAGCAACAATGACAAAAGAAAACATGTAATGGTTCAATAAATGTCATCATAGTGGCCTTTACAAGGTATTCCTCTTGTTTGTGGACATATTGTTTTTAATTCATGTGGATTTGCTGCAACTATATCATCTCTGTGCCATTGTCATCACATTGTGTTTTCTGTATTATTTTTACACTGATATGAACCTGAGGTGTCTTAAGTAAAGTTATTTGTAATATGTTCTGACAGTTGCCTTCACTTTGAATAAAAAAAGAAATCAAAAAAAAAAATTCTGCACCATATATGTGTGAATGTTTGATTAATTGAGTGTCTTGTTGAAAGACTTACACATTTAATTGTTTGATTTATTTATTATTTATACTCACCGCAATACATAAGTTATACACATTTTTGTGAGCCTTGTACTGTTGTCCAATTCACACACACACACACACACACACACACACACACACACACACACACACACACACACACACACACACACACACACACACACACACACACACACACACACACACACACACACACACACACACACACACACACACACACACACACACACACACACACACACACACACACACACACACACACACACACACACACACACACACACACACACACACACACACACACACCACACACACACACACACACACACACACACACACACACACACACACACACACACACACACACACACACACACACACACACACACACACACACGGTTAATAACTATATCCTAGTGCTGGCAGCAGTTATTTTAAAACACACCAGCAGAGATGGAACAACACAATACATAATGTATGGTGGTTTGCCAGGCATGCTGTTAGCCTGAAGAATGATAGATTGTTTTAAAGTCAGGCGATAGTTGAATAGAACAGAAAGAAACACTTTTGTAACTGCAATAAATCTATTAAGTCTTGTTCTTGTCAGCTACATACATTACATAATGTGATTATGGACACTTTAAACCTGCACTAAGTGAACTCCTTAGAGCAGGAGTAGACTTACAAATCGGTATGTCACGTTCAGAGATGGGGTCGTTACTAAAAAAAAAAGTAATATATTACATATTACTTTATAAAAAAAAGTAATATATTACACTACTCGTTACTTTACTCGTTACTTTACTCGCAGGGCCGGCCCGCCCCTCCCTACAGGCAGATCATGCAGACTGCGGCGCACCTACAGTGTAAGCGCGCCACAGTTTTGATATGCTCTTTAATAAAATAGGCTACCAGCCTACCACAACAAGCTAACAGTCTGTGAAACGTAAAGAGCATTTCAAGAGAAACATTGTAATAACGGAACAAGTGGGCCATATCAATGTGATGTGACACTGGCAAAATAAACAAATACTTTACAAATAAATAGCCTGTATAAAACTAACTGTGTAAACCTTAGCTGTTAGCTTCACCTTAGCATGTGTTCTTTGCAGGTGTGTGTTGAGGTTTGACGTGGTGTTTCCAGCAGTGGATAACAGCTTCTGGCCTGGACACAGTTTGCACCTCACCGTCACATTCCTGTCTGTTCTTCGGACGAACTCAAAATAATGGGCATACCTCCACCCCTCGAAAGTTATCGCTGACTCAGCCATGTTTATGCAGCACTGCACGTGGAGATGTGGACGCACAAGTCGCGCAGATTACGTACATATAAACCTGCGGCGGAAACCCCTCTTGTCTGTTAGTGTGATTATGACTGATTTTATAAAAGTAACAAAGTACGCGTGTCGGGGGCAATGTTAGTAACTGTAGTGTGATTACTGATTATAAAAGTAGCGCGTTAAACTACTCCGTTACCGACAAAAGTAATATTATTACAGTAACGCGTTACACTCAACTCTGGTCACGTTGATAATGTTTTAGTTTTTCGCCAAAGTTTAATAGCAATCTACTGTAGTTAGATAGGGTCTTGTCGCTTTAGCAAGCCTGGTCTACTTGGCGTAGTGTTTCCTGACACCAGGATACGTAGCCTGCACGCCATCTGTTGAGGCCGCCCCACGGTGCTTGCGTAATTGGCCCCGGAGAGATATGCTGTACTTTACTGAGTTTATTTTGTGTCAGGTTGAATCATTGTAGTTGGCACTATGGTCAGCTGAAGCCCTTTGGGCAGTATCAGAGGAAGGATAGTGTGTGTTTGCTTGTTTGTTTTGGATGTGCATGGGCTTGTGTGTTTACTGAGGGGGAAGTGAAAGTGGCGTATAGGCATGGGGATGGAGAACAGCGTCTAACTGTGCCATCTCACCAAACCATTTAGATGTGCGTGATACTGTAAGCGCAGAGTGGCTCCACCATCAAACAAACACACACACAAAGACACACATATGTGTCTGCCCCCCAGGCCCCTGTGGAGAGGTGGAGTGCATTAGCCTTCTGTGCCCTGGCAGGAGAGGATGTTGGGGGGAGATGTGTGTGTGTGTGTGTGTGTGTGTGTGTGTGTGTGTGTGTGTGTGTGTGTGTGTGGGGGGGGGGGGCAGGAGGGAGGATGCATGGTGAGGAAGTATGCTCGATGCAGCACGCGATCTGTCAGGTGCTGCTGCCATGACGGAGGGCAGTAATGTCAGCAACCTGCGTGCCCCGCTTGCCCCTCTCTCTCACACACACACACACACACACACACACACACACACACCTCGTCCCATGGAGACTTTCGACCACATGCTCAAAACATGCCTCTGCCTTCAAGGGAGACACACACACACACACAAAAAACAAACAGAGCACGCAAACCTCACAGACACACCTGCCCTGAGTTACTTCTCTGCACTTCTTCATACGTATACAGAGGTGGGAAAAGTACCAGAGTGTAGGAATACTCTGTAACAAGTACACGTCCTGTATTCAAAATGTTACTCAAGTAAAAGTAGAAAAGTGTTAAATATATAAAAGTAGTAAAAGTAGTCGTTGTGCAGATTGCTCTATTTCAGAATAAAATATATGATATGTTTTATAATGATTGATCATTAAAGTGTTTCTCAAAGCTGGTAAAGGTGCAGCTAGTTTAAAGGTCCCATGAGACATGGCCATTTCTACTGATCGTAATTCCATTGTTGAGGTCTACTAGAATAGTTTTATATTGTGCAATTTTCCAAACTCACATTGGTTTCTCAAACAGCATCTCTGTATAGTATGTGTATTCACTCTCTGTCCTACACGGCTTGTTGGAGCTCCTGCCCCCCAAACCCCCCCCTCCCCCTCCCCCTCCCTATGAGCCCAGTGGCCGTCTGCGAGACAGCGAGACACAGCGAAACCCAGCCCAAACACACAGACCCGCAGTTGGACCAATCCGCGGACTTCCTCACACACACTTAACCTAACGGCTCCGCGGACGTAACAACTCCACGGATTGGTCCATTTGGGTATGGGCACGTCACTGTACCCAGGAAGTACAAGAGAAATCTCCAACGACGCGTTCTGGGGCAGCATAGACAGGTCTTTTCTGTGTTAGAGTTTTACTCGCTACAGCACGCCTATTCAAATGGCGGCCCGCGGGCCAGATGCGGCCCAGAACAAACTCCCCGAGTGGCCCAGCCTCCCGTGGCCAAATTCCTACACTAGTACATATTATGAACGTAGGAACCACCAAACCACAACGCAGCACGTTTTTTGAAAGTGCATCTAGTGGTGCTAGTAACGGTGGTCCTGTGGTAGCAACTCTAAAACATGTCTCTCTCAACTCTGAAGCGTAAACAGAGACAAAACGGTCATCGATGTTGTGGAGCAGATGCGCGAGTCATTGCCCAAGTCAAGCTGGACCTTTTCGCGACCGACTTGAGTACGGGTCGGATGCTGCATTTTCCGACGCTCCCAAACACATCACATCCCGGCACAAATCACGGATATGATGACAGATTTCATTGCGAGGTTGAAAGAGAACTTTGCCGGTCGATTGGATGGACTTGCTCTGCCCACAGAGGTGATGGGCTTTGCCAGAGACCCCTTCACTGTTGCAATAGAGGGGGGCGTATCCACCAGAGCAAAGGAAGTGGTCCCCTGCATAGACGAGGGGACATTTACACTGGAGCTTATTGACATGCATTCATCCGTAACCATGGCACAAGAGCAGCGCACTAACGGGCCAGCGAAGTTTTGGAGTGATGTCAAAAAACAGCAGTTCCCTAACGTTCAGAAAGTAGCGATCTGTGTGCTCAGTATGTTTGGATCAACATACACATGTGAGTCAAGCTTTTCACACATGAACTCAATCAAAAGTAGCACTCGCTGCTCCCTGACTGACAGCACTCTTCACCAATGTCTTAGGATTGCATTGACATCCTATGAGCCAAACATCACTGCTCTTGTTCAAAACTAAAAATGTCACTTCTCCCATTGAGAAAGTCAGCGATGACAAATCACAAATGAGGTGATAGTAAGCACCTAGTTTACTATAGTAGACGTGTAGTGTAGTATTCATTCATGTTAGTTACCCTTATCCCGTGTTAGGGTTTGTGCACTGAAGGGTTTGACAGTTATTTTTGTATTTAGATGCACTTCGTAATGTGTCAGGTCAAATGTGACCAAAACGTATGATTTTTTTGTTATTACTTGAAAAGTGAAAAAATAGTATTGCTATAGTACTACCTCTTTTTGTTACATTGGAGCTCTTTAACTGTTTGTTAATGCACTTTGAGATGCCTCAGATTCTGTTAAATGAATGCTAATTTGTTCTGTTTTTATGCACTTTTTGACGTACCTTTGTTAGATGAACAATTAATACAAATGGCATGTTTTTCATCGCAGTAATATGTGTTGGTTTAAAATGTGTCATTACCCGCTTTTTACTGGCCGCTGAATGTCTGGCCCAGCTGAATTTTGTAGTTATAAAATCTGGCCCAACTGAATGTGTAATTGAATAGCCCTGCGCTACAGGGTGTACTTTGAGGGTTTGTGACTCTGCAGACCGTTTACATGCAGAAAAACCTTCATAACACACAAGGGGACGGGTAATAACCAGAAAAGCATGACATGGGACCTTTAATGACTTTGTATATTGCAGGGTAGCTTGTGAATTTACTCCAGGTGCAACTCAAGTCTGATTTAAAACTTGATTATATTTCACATCATTAATTCAAATCTGCAAAGTAACTAAAGGTATTAAATAAATGTAGTGGAGTAAAAGTACACCATTTACCTCTGAACTGGAGAGGAGTAGAAGTACAAAGTAAAAAACATGTCACTCAAAATTGTACTTAAATTGAGTAAATCTACTTAGTTACTACACCACTGTACATATGTCTTAATATATATCTATATATGGTATCTTCCTTATTCTACGGCTAACTTCCTCCCTCTCATCCTCTCTTACCCCGCATGCCCAGCCATACTGGCTGAATACCTGGAATGTTGACATGATCACTTGTAGATTTTAGTGACACCTTGGGTTACAGGTCTCCTCTGCTTTCATGCACTACTCCTCCCTGCAATCTCTTGTCTCCAGTAGTTTAGTACCCCCCCCTCCACACTTAGTTTGAGGAAGCAATTCCTAAACAGTCAAAGTCAATACTAACTCCACTGTTGACCTGGTGAGAGTGTAGGCCACCCTGTCTCCTCTGATAAAGTGACACACATGTCTTCAGCAGTTCCTGTTCACCTGCCAGTTAGGAGCTTTACTGAGGGTGTGTGACACACACACACACACCACACACACACACACACAACACACACACCACAACACAGCACACACACACACACACACACACACACACACACACACACACACACATCACACACACACACACACACACACCCACACACACACACACCACACACACATCACACACACACACACACACACACACACACACACACCACACACACACACACACACACACACACACACACACACACTTTGACTGTCAATAAGAAGCTGCTGATGAAGCTTCAAGGTCATTTCGTCTTTCCTCATCAACAATGAAGAATGATGCCTAAAATCAGTGGAGTCACCATTTAAGCTTCTACCTGTTTGTTTTGACATAATGTCTATTCATACTTTTAATCTGTTGGAAAATATTTGGAAAGCTTTTATTGGTTGAATAAATAATTAAAGTTAAACAATTTATATATATATAATAATACAAAAATAGTTTTGACTGTATATATATGTTATTGTTATCTCGTTTGAATGTTGAAAATCGACCTTTCCTCATTTACCTTCAGCTTACCCTCACTCCATTAGCACACATTTCATATGAACTATTGAAAACTAAAGTTTACTTTAATTTGTCTTTCAATTCTTAATTTTACTCTAGTGTGCAGAAATAATCAGGCACAGTGGATATAATTGTAAATGTACTGTATCGCAAGTCATTGGACAAGGTACGTGTCACTTATTGTTGCTGCTTTAAACTATATTACCGGTTACATTAAGTAAGAACATGTGTCAATATGACAATACATTGGGTAATAAAATATCATTTAAGAAATGAATCAGTGCGACAAAACTCAAGAATAACTGTTTTGGAGGTTTATATTAAAACAGTTTCTTGCTCGAAGGAAAATTGCAGCACAACCTGTTAGACCCCAAGCCTGTTTTTCAGGTCTCAGGTTCGAAAATGACATTTCCAGAACAAATGACCATATCTTCCCTTCTAAAAGGGGAAAATTAATAATCTTTTTTCTCAAAGTAATAATAAACCTGTGAGTTGGATGTAGAAGAGTCAGAATCAATATAGATGTTTTTTATTTTAAAGAAAATCTAGATTGAACATAGTAAAAAACTAAATTATAGTGTCTGTCCAAAAATTCTTTTTTACTTATAGTGAAAAGTGCCCTTGGATGATGGTAAGGTAGACTAACAGCTTTAGGAATCCAAAGTACAACATATAATAAGTACCCTGTATCAAGATTGATGCAAAACAAGTGACATTTGACCTTTTTAGAGAGAGTTAGCAAACAATCAATTAATGCCATTGAACACGACTTTTGATCAGAATAACAGCTAAGGTGAGCATATCTCTGTGTTTTGCTACCTAAAGCTACTCATGTGTTGTCTGTATTTGCTTCCCCTGTCACGAGTTCAGATCGCTCAGTGATGATCCTTATATTTCTATAATCTGTGGACTCTCAGAATGTTATCTAAGCTTGTTTGTGCAGATCCAATAATTATATCGATCGGTATAGCTAGAGTTCTGTGCTAACGGCCTTAATATTATTTTGCCCGTGGCTAATTCAGAGGCTCAGCGTTAGCTTTAAGTTTTTTTTGTTGAAAAAACATAGATATGAAACATTCATAGTTTATTAAATCTTAAGAAGCCCTCAGACACTTTTGCTTGCAGATGTTGTGATTTCGGCCCCTTCGGCGGGTCCGTGGGGTTTAAGAGGTATCATTAAAAAATGCAAGTATATGCAAACGTATGAATGTGTGTGTGTTAGCTTGTCAGCATCAGGGCCTGTGGGCTCAGTGACTAAGCACAATGTTGCCTCACCCTCTGCAGCACCTCAAACCCCTCGTGTGTGACTCCATGGACCCTCTACAGTTTGCCTACCAGGAAAACATTGGTGTAGACTAGAGGATGCTATCACCTACATGCTCCACAGAGCCTACACACAGCTGGAGGAGCCGCACAGCTCACTAAGAATTCTGTTCTTCGACTTCTCCAGCGCCTTCAACACGATCCAGCCACACCTGCTAGCTGAGAAGCTGTCAGTGATGCAGGTGGATCACAGCATGGTGGCCTGGATCACAGACTACCTCACCAGCAGACCTCAGTATGTCAGACTGCAGGGCAGCGTATCTGATGTGCTGCTGAGCAACACCGGAGCCCCCCAAGGAACTGTGCTGTCACCATTCCTGTTCACCCTCTACACCTCCGACTTCCGCTTCAACTCTGGCTCATGCCACCTACAGAAGTTCTCTGACGACTCCTCCATTGTCAGCTGCATCACAGATGACAATGAGGAGGAGTACAGGGCAGAGTCCTGCACGGGTCTGATTTTCAAGACCCGCTCCCGCCCCGCACCCGCGACGTGCAATACCGAACCCGCCCCGCTACCCGCACATATTGCCAATTAGTTCCGCAACCCGACCCGACCCGTCGGCACAAGATCCGCAACCCGACCCGAAACCCGCATAGCCTATGAGCAGTGAAAACGTGCAATTATTAACACACGCAGTTTCATATTTGTCTCAGAAAGCGTGGGATGTTGGTTATTTCCTCCATCTAGGATGACACAAAAAGCCTCCCAGACGTTGGATTCGCTCTTGAGGAAGTGTTATTGAAAATGCTGTATTCTCCGCTAGAGAGCTTCACCTCAGCCATTTCGAATGTGGCGCGCACAGCAGCAGATTGATGCGCTGCAGAGGTTATGATTATGCGCGGTCCCGCGGGAGAGAGGTCTGAGGATTTTAAACATTAAACTAATTTATTATTATTTTAATATATTTATTATGCAATACCCGCGACCCGACCCGCATCATCTTTGTTTTACCCAGAACCGAACCCGGAAAAAAGCGTTTGAAAAAATACCACCCGCGAATCACCTTCACCTGCATCGGGTCGGGTACCCGCGGGTACCCGACCCGATGCAGGACTCTGGTACAGGGCCCTGGTTGGGAACTTCGTAGGCTGGTGTGACAACAATCACCTCCAGCTCAACATCAGCAAGACTAAGGCTGCAGCCACACGAGGACAAAAACGTCTAAACGCATAGGATTAACGCAAACGCAATCACAAACAAGCTTCCGTCCACACGCAATAGACACCGGAAAGATTCTGTCCACACGAGACAGCTCCGTTTAGCTCCAACCGCTGGAGAAGCTGCAGTACATATGCTGAGCCTGTACGTGGCGCTGTAACTTCCTCCACAAAAGCAGCGAAGAAGCATGGTTGTCATGGTTGCCCTTCTGTTTATTCTCCGCGGTGGGGGCCGAGGGAACCGGGCAGAGTTTTTCGCCAGTCAACGTGTATTAAAGTTTAAATCTTCCGACAAAATTATAAAAGTGCCGGTCAAAGGTCTTCTTTGTTATTTATTGAGCTTTAAAACAAATGAATAACGAATCTATATAATATAATAATAAAATACACGGAGCCTCTCTTTTTCCTCCCTCTCTTCGGACAGCGTCAGTGTCTGTCTCATGCAGCAGCTGATCCAGTAATGAGTGACCCGGCCGACAGTAAAAATAAACATATTTATAACTAGTTTAGGTAGTTTGAGAGGTGTCTCCGTCCTGTCAGATTAGACTTCACTTCACTCGCGTTTATGTCCATATCGAGAGAATAATCCGAATTCAGTGTGCAGTTTACTTTGACGCGGGGGTGAGCAGCAGAGGTGGGGAGAGGCGGGGCTATTGCGCAATCATTATCAGAAAATGATCGCTGAAGCTGCAGTACATATCCACAAAAGCAGCGAGTAAGATCCCCCCCGGATGTGTAAGTCTGCTGTAGATGTTGCACAAAGAACTGTAGCATGGTCAGTAGCGTCTGGAGCACGATAGCAACTCTGCGATCCGCCATTGTTGTTGTTGTTGGTGGCGAAACACATCAGCAATGGCGCGGGGTACGCGGAGGTGAGCAGCAGAGGTGGGGAGAGGCGGGGCTATTGCGCAATCATTATCAGAAAATGATCGTATAGGGCGCACACACGGAGCTGGTTGACCCCCCAGAGCGTTGCGTATGCCGTTCTATCCACCTTGGGACCCGTTATCGTTTCCTCAGTCGTTTAGTGCCGTATGCGGTCGTCCTCGTGTGGCCGAATGGTCTATATGACACTAAACAGTAACGCAAACGGCCGTTTTTGTCCTCGTGTGGTTGCAGCCTAAGGAGCTGGTGGTGGACTTCAGGCGGAGCAGGAAGAGGCCTCTGACCCCCATCACCATCAGGGGGGTGGTGAACAGCTACAAGTTCCTGGGAGTGCACTTAAACAATAAACTGGACTGGACAGACAACACCGATGCTCTCTTCAGGAAGGGACAGAGTAAGCTGTTCTTCCTGAGGAGGCTCAGGTCATTCAATGTGTGCACGAGGCTGCTGCAGATGTTCTACCAGTCTGTGGTGGCCAGTGTGCTCTTCTTTGCCGTGGTGTGCTGGGGTGGTAACACAAACACTAGGGACACTGGCAGGCTGAACAGGCTCGTGAGGAAGGCTAGCTCTGTAGTGGGAGTACAACTGGACAATCTGGAGGAGGTGGCAGAGGGGAGGACAAGGAGGAAGCTCGACAGCATCCTAGAGAACCCCTCCCACCCACTCCACGCAGAGCTAGTGAAGATGAGGAGCACGTTCAGCCACAGACTCATCCCTCCACAACAACGCACTAGTCATATTTTTATTTGTCTCAGCAACAGGCAGCACTGGCCATCTCCTGCCCAAACTGTGAGGCTAATAACCTGCGGTAGCCTGTCGCTCCCTATGGTCGCTCCACATCTTTTCCAAAGTGCCGACCAGGCTGCAGACTGGACTGAGACCCTTTTGGTGGAGCTGTGACGCCCTCTATGGGCAACAGCAGAACTACATCACAGCATCAGCTCAGAGAAGCTTCAGATGAATGAGAACAGAGCAACAGATTGTCGTTAGTCTTTCTGTGTGGCACTGGTAAGTATGATTGCTGAATAAATAAATGAAAATAAATCTCTGGTTAATGTTAGATACTGATTAATATAGCTGTGGATAATGTTTGAAAGCCTTTAAAATCGTAATTGAATTGAACTTGAAGCCATATCCTCAAACCTAAACACAATCTAGCAGGAACAAACACGTCTAGTGCAGCACTTCTAACTTTCTGACACAGGATTTGCCGAGTGTTTGGACTTTTGGAGGTGTTTTAGATAGGCTGAGAGGGAGTTTTGATCAGTTTTTAATTGCCTGGCATAAAAGGCTGAATGGACCATTTCCTGGTTCTCAGTTAAACGATTAGCGAGATCAAAGACGACACTAATTGATATGACACACAGTGAACCCAATGAGCGGAGCCGCAGGTCAACAAGACACCTACTCCACCCACAGGAATGTTTCAGAGCGTGTGTGTGTGTGTGTACACTCACCTCTCCTATTTGAACGTGTGTTTCGTCGACGGACTGCGAGTATGACTGGATGATCTCCTTCATGTGGAGAGTGTGGTTTTCTTCAATGTCTTGGAATTTCTAAAAAACAGGGCGAGGTGAGTTATGGCACGGCGGAGCAACAAACGTATCAAATTAGTTTCATGCACAATCTGCATCATGGTGTCGTTGAACAGGCATGAAAACAAAAACAAGTTATGGATGAAATGCAGAATAGGAAACTTCACTTCCTTATTCTGCCCCAGCCACTTCCTGCGTGTCTGTTTGGGTAGTCTATCGTGCTCTCACACACTTTAGTGCAGTGGTGTAAAGTAACTTAGTACATTAACTCAGTACAATTTGCAGATACTAGTACTTTAATTGATTATTTAAACTTTTTTTTACTTTGTACTTCTGCTCCACTACAGTTCAGAGGCAAATCATGTACTTTGACTCCACTACATTTGTGTAATACCTTTAGTTACTTTACAGATGTGGATGAATGATGTGAAATCTAATCAAGTCTTAAATCAGACTTTAGTTCCACCTGGAGTAAATCCACAAGCTACCCTGCAGTATACAAAGTCATTCAAACTAGCTGCACCTTCACCAGCTTTGAGAACACTTTCATGATCAATCATTATAAAACATATCATATACGCATATTACTAAAGGGGCCTATCTGCATAATGAGTACCTTTACCTTTGGTACTTTTACATGAATAACATTTGCAATGCTGGACTTTTACTTGTAACAGAGTATTCCTAATACTGTGGTATTTCTACTTTTACTTAAGTAAAAGGTATGAGTACTTGTTCCACCTCTGCTATAGTTCCTGGCGTCTCTTATTCCATACATGAGACACATTGACGGAGGTTCATTTTGGCCTCAAGCAGTAGTATGGTGTAGACTAAATACTAGTGTTTACTCCCATTTAAGTCTGACTCAGGGTTAACCGAGGAGATAATCAAAGTGAGGATGCAGAGGAAGAAGAAACCACAAGCTCAGAGATAAAGAGCCACACGCTCCTGCATCTACACTACAGACAAATAAATAAGGCTTTTGTCATTCTCCACGGAAACAGATAGCATATGCTCACACACAGACACACTCGAGACAAAGAGGACACACATGTAGGACCCCTGGTGATGTCAGAGCACATGTGTTCAGTGTTTATAACTCATGTCCACATGTGCTGCGTTTGAGATGAGCCGTAGACTGTGATCCTGGGGGGAGCAGAGCTGCTTTCGCTAGGGGGGAAACAGAAACGCTACGCTAACTGGAAACATTTCTGGTGGCGGTGAGGGAGGATATGGAGGCCAAATTCTGTTGATCTGATTTTAATTTGGAGTTTATCTAATCAGTCCTTCAATATGGATCCAATCAGGGTTTTCCACAACGATTCCGTTACAGAGGAAAAAACACAATCTGGAGATGATACACACACACACACACACACACACACACACACACACACACACACACACACACACACACACACACACACACACACACACACACACACACACACACACACACACACACACACACACACACACACACACACACACACACACACACACACACACACACACACACACACACACACACACACACACACACACACACACACACACACACACACACACACACACACACACACACACACACACACACACACCTTAATGAATGTACCGCATACCACAGACACCAAGAGTTTGTGAGCACATATTTCATGAAAGCCCATCCACACAGACGAGAGGAGATGCCAGTACCTGTGCTGTTTCTGCCATCTTCTGTTCAAACTCTGACTTGGCGGCGGCATATTTCTCCACGTATGACTTGTAGGTCTCCGTGGCCTTTTGGCTTTCACTCCAGCCTGCAAAATATAAACAGCCATCATCAGTTTATGTACGATACACAAAGGCCCTCTGTTTTCACAGATCGACTGACAAATCAGCAAGGAAACCGAGCTCCACTTAACTTCTGAAGCCAAGACGCTTCTGGGGTTAAAGTTTCTGTATAGAGTGGAGTGTTAAGGCACTTCATCATGCCTTATTACTAAAACCATGACTATGAGGGTGTGTGTGTGTACGTCATGTGTGACCTCCCACCTTGTCCACATCTCTCTGGGTGGCCCCCTCTTTGCGGAGGCGCTCCTGCTCCACGGTTTTGGCATTGTAGATCTCCTTGGACTTCTGCAGAGCCTGAGAGGTGGTCTGGATGTTCTGCACAGCCTCAAGGGTGGATGCCACCTCTTCTTTTGTCTGAAAACACACACATGAATACAATATGATATGTGTCAGCCAGTGCTACTAACTATGCAGCTATTGTATAGTTAATGTAATACAGTCAACACTTGTCTTGGAATCCCCTTGTTTATCATAACTTAGTTGCGCTAATAACTTCCTTTCAAATGTTTAACAATTCAAATGTTTAACAATGCTTTGTCTTCTGATTTTGAGGTGAATTGTGTCCATATTTATTTCATTTTTATTGCTGGTCCAATGTATTTGTTCATGCCCTCTCTGTGACCATGGTTATGGACTTATGGTTATGTTTGAATTTCAAATTGTTGTGATTTTTTGTGTTGCGATTCATTTCTGTTGGTTGTATTGTGACTTGATTTGGTTTTGTCATTTTGTTTTGTCTCCTCTTCACTGTGTTGCTGTTTGTACTATGTTAGGACCCCATTAAAAGTGAGATGGTTCATCTCAAGGGGTTTATCCTAAATAAATAAGTTTCAGTTAATAACAAACTCAATTTCAGTGTAGACAGAGGTCCTTTACTGCTAACCCTTTTGCAGTCCCTCAGTTTTATTCTGCAGCATGTGATAAAGAACTGCAGCAGGAAGCAGTTAAAATTATATAGCGGCTGTTAAAAAATATATAAGTCTCTGCATTTGTTCTTAATAAACCACATTTGTTCCATCTGCAAAGCTCGTCACATTGGCTTACTTTAAGGACATAAAAGTGTTAAATAAAGGGGTAATGACAGTGGCCACACAGTAAGCTTGGTCGTTTGTTTTACTCATCACCATCTCTGAACCCTATTTGTTTCTCGTTTTGACACATTTATGGTATAATGTAAACATCCCCGGAGTAAGCTAAATAAATTATGTAGACTTTCTGTAGACTGAAGTGTAATTTTTGTGTACTTTCGGGTTAATAATGTGGCCTTTTTGGCAGATTAACTAAAGGTGTGCGGCTGCTGTGGTGGAGAAAGATGAGGCTGAACTTACAATGGGGTTTAATGGAGACATGTTGAAAGTTTTTGTCACTTCATGCCCTCAAGAGGCATTTTGTTTTTTGATTATTATTATTAATCTTTTTATATTTTTCAAGCTACGAGATGTTTTCCTATGTTTGTCATAAAAAATGATGTCTCAGGAATATAGGGTTTGGGAATTATGACAGGTTTAAAAGAAAATATGAAGGCACACTTAAATCTGTCCTCCACTCTAGCTGTGACATCACACACTCTAAAATCTGAAGAAGGCCTCTTTACCAAGGTCTGAACAATGTTTAATATCTCTAAAAGTGAGAATCAGATTTAAAAGTTGTGTTACACGAATAATGTAAGAAAGATGTGTAACATTTTAAAGTTGGAATGAGGTTTCTGAGTGAAAGTATGAAGGAACAGTTAGCAGTTGAAGTTGCATGAAGATTGTTCAAGTCTGAAGAGTTTCTCCATTGACTTCCATGTTAAAGACGTGATAAATTATGGGATGTATCTCTGGAATTATGAAGGTTATGAATGAGAAAAGTAATAGCCATTGATTCCCGACCGAGCTGAACGTTTTGATGTTTGAACGGAGTTTCTGCGATGCGGAATGTGGGAGCAGAAGAGGCGCAAAATAACCCGGCGGAATAATAAAGAATTTCGTGCGTCGAAGAACAGATAGTTCCCACTAAATGACCAATAACGGAGGAAGAAATAGAGGTGAGAAAAGGTCTATCTTTAAACTCTTATTTTGTAATTAACCACTTGTAAAAAACAAGGTTTATGGGAAAGAATGGCAGACCAAAAGGGAATATTTCGGTATTGACAATGCCAAAACCTGTTTTTCATCCACGCTTCTGACTTAAATTCCTATTCCTCAATATTACTCTGTATTTTATTTTGAGTTTTTTTTGGGGCGATAAAGTTGTCTTTGCAATTTATATTTTTAAACACTTTTAATGCTGATAACTCCTTGATTGACTTTTAAAAAGAAGTATTTTACCCAGAAGAATAATTGTTGTTATCATCTATTTTCATCCAAAAGCCCAACAAATAATTTTAAAGGTGTAAATGTAAAGTCAATATAGCGTGGCTTTAGCCAATTTTGAATCTTGGACTACAGACTTGCAACGTTTGGACAGAAGAAAAACAAATGCATCTGGTATTCCTCTCATCACATAATCTACATAATGGTGGCTGTTCAATGTTAAAGATGTTATTTTTCAGAAATGTTTTATTACAGCAGCTTCAGTCAAAACATCATTTGCGATTTGAGAAAGTGATTGCCACATTTCTTTTTCGATCTCCTTACCTTTTTGTGTGCTTTGGCCTGCTCCTCCACATACTTCTGGACCTCTTTTATAAGTTCCTGTAGTTTCCTCACCAGCTCCATGTGACAGCTGGCAAGCTTCTCTGTTGACGTCTTGACCACATCCCACACCGGAGCAAAAGTCCTGGGATTAAACAGAACATATCCCATCAGAGGATAGAAAAACTTCCAGAATCTCGTATATTAATGCAAACTAGTCTTCCCTTTGGAAAACTATAATGCTGTGCACACTCACCCGAGCTGAGAAAAGTTGCCTGCTGACTTGGCAAGTTTGGTCATAGACCTGGCATACGCCTCTTCAATAGTACTCCTAGAATAGAGCAAAAATACACACACATTTTTTAATAGTTATAAATGATCATACATAACCATTTAAATAACCACAAAGTTAACAACGCCATGTCACCAAAGTTAACATAACAATGCCCTTAAAATATGTAGTATCACAAAGTTTTTCAAAGTTTGTGCAACTAGGTTCAAATAGGGCATGTCCCCAGAGCCAGAGTAGATCCCAGTCAGAAACACCCACTAACAACTAGCAACATCAATGTTTGACTACATGCACAGTGTGAGGGAAATACGTGTGGTTCCTCTTGTGATGTGTTCATAAACATCATGTCGGAGCTGACAATAGTATGAAAGCTAGTGTTTGAATCCCCTGCTTCCCTCAATTTCCCTTTTTATTCTTTGATTCTGCGGCAAAGTGACAGGAGTTCAACGCACACACAAAAAAAAGAGCTGCAGCAGTGTTATAGTGAAACTCTGAATTATGCATGTCTCATTTAGCCTGCCTCTCTCTGCGAGTCACGTCACAGGAGGGAGGTGGGCCAGGGGGAAATGGGACAAACATGCACACAGACATCATAAACACACACGGGTACATGCCAGCAAACATCCAACATTGCACAACATAGATAGAAATGCATTATAGGAAACTTCCTCATCTCTCTGTGAGCCAAGAATGGAAGTTTATTCGTATACCTTTTGCATTTTTACTGACAAAGTGCCAGGAGAAACCTCTGCCTTTTAATAAAAACATTAAAAAAAACGTCTTAGTGTTTGTACAGAGCTTACCACAATGACATTTTGCGTGTTTTACTGAAAGATTATTTTTACACAGCTCTTCTTTTATATTAGTCACACTTGTTAAGCCAGACCACCTCTTAACATGACGTTTAGCTTTGTTCATGTTTCCTGTCTCATATGTTGGAGGTTGTATCGTATGTTAGTTGCCATGTACTATTCAAGAACCCTGCTACCCTAATGTGGCTTAAGGCGGCTAACTCAATTGTAATTCTTAGGGCTAAGATCTTCTTATTTCCATCTTTTTTTTTATATGGATATGATAAATGGTTTTGACCTGAAGCAGACTGTCTTTGGTGAAAACATTGTTTTTTTAAATGATGACCACATTTAAATCACAAATGGTGATTTTTGATTTGCGTCACACGTTGAAACTGCAGTGAGCTCACACAGTGACAAGATAAAGGATACTCAAAACAGCTAAACACTAAATAAATTCTACTACAGCTCAAAAGTTATATAGTGACTGGAGCTCACACACCTGTTTCTTTCAGGTCAGATAACTGCGATTAATCTCTTAAAATATGTTGTACGGCCCTGTGTGCACCTGTTGGAGATCGTTCATTTCTATTTAGCTCCTGTAAAAGAATGTTGTATTGAAAGAAATCTGAGGTATATTCAAACAGTGCATGTAGATTCTTTCTCCAGCAGAGGGAGCCATTGTGCAATATTCTAAAGTACAAAACATAAGCCTGGGAACTGAAACACCCAAGCCATCCTAGAAACTTGGACAGTGTTTATAAAACTAAGCAAAAATAAGCAATAATGTTACAATACAAATAATTAAATGAATCTCTTGTCTCTTTTACGGATTATGTATCGATTCATTTGTTTAGTATACACAGACATTATAGCTGACGGAATAAAGTGTTAATAATTAAGCACAGTTAAAAGCTTAAAGATGATTTATTAGAAATAATGAGTCTGAATGGTTTAAACAGTGACAGAGCTTTACCATTGGTGCATTTGCCATTTTACGCAGAAATTCTTCAAAAAGAGAATGGTTTTAATTTAGGGCCCCTCAGGAATAATGTGCTAAAAAGCTTATTTTCCCTGTGACCCAGCCATTAAGGTAATGTAACATAACCTTTGTTTATTATTAATAAGACTTTCAGTCTTCCAATAAATCCAGCAGATGGAGCCCATTAAAGCCTGCACCCAGTGTTATAATGAAGTGTCTGAGTGATGCAGTGAGAGAGGTGGAATCCACGGTTGAATTCCAGCGGTCGCCCATCCATCATGCGGCAGGTTATAAACACACACCTCTGACACAGGGAGGCTAATCTCTGTGGATGTGGAAAGAATTTTGTAAAGAAGGTATTATTATGGTATTATCCAGCTGCAGACACTGGGGGTGTGTAACATAATGTCAGGATAGAGATAGGCTAAGGCAGGGGTGTCAAACTCAAATACACAGTGGGCCACAATTAAAAAATCGGTACGAGTCGAGGGTTCAATGTGTATTGCAAAACTTATTGAAATGAATTTATTGCACATATTAAACCTGGAACTATCAAAGCTTAAATGATTGCCTGTAAAAACAACATTAAATAATCAGTTGCATTCATTTCTTATGGCTCTATCTGCAGAGCCATTTCTTATCAAAAAAACTATTCCCCTCAAAGAACAAACCAAACATGCCCTGTTGTCATGAGAGAAAAAGTGCAGAAGGAAACATCCATTAAACTCAGTACGCTGCTCTGTGATGCTAGTTCAGATACTTGGCATCTCATCTTGGGTGCAAGTTCATCAATGTTTGGGCTCAGGCTCTGAGCTGAGGAGACCCTCAGGATGGAGTGAAGGTGTGCGTGCAATATACCGGCGGGCCAGATCTAATAGTAATTAAAAATTATCCTGCGGGCCGAAATTAAATCCACCAAGGGCCTGATTTGGCCCACGGGCCTTGAGTTTGACACATGTGGGCAGGGCCACCTTAATGCACGGGCTGACCTGGGCTGAAGCCCAGGGGCCTACGGAGAACGGGGGCCTATCATGAGCCAATACAAAACAATTCAAAATACATTTTTTTTTATTTCGGATGTTTTTTAAAAATGTTAAATAAAAAAAGTCTTGGCTTTCAGAATATGAAACTTTTATTTCCAAAATCACACAATAAATACATTTTTTTGAAGCTTGTAAAGGGATGAGGACAGCTCTCCCTCGCCACTCTGCTGTTCCCCTCCCTCCGCTGAAATTATGAATGTAAGGCGTATAGTAATCATAGATAACACGGCAGGGTCCGTTACAGTTTGTTTTCATCTGGTTTCAAATAAACAAAGTCTTGGCTTTCAGAATATTAAACTTGTTTCGGCAAATTCAGATGATAAATACAACTTTGAAGCTTTTAACGGCATAATTACAAGCGGAGAACGGAGTAACTTGACGTCACAGCAGGCGTAACAACAGCCGGTGTTTCTCGTGAGTGTTTTCCCCGGGAAACAAACACAATACACACAAACGCAAAAATACACAAACACACACACAAACACGTATACACACACACACACACACACACTCGTGAGCTTTCCCCAGACCAGTAATCCAAACGAAAATATCATCCCTCTGTAGTATTTTGATCATTTGCTCCGCTAATCAATCAGATCGATGGATTCCAGAGATTTTTGTCAAAAATGATGTAACAGTCAGTGGGCACCACTTAACAGCCAATCAGAATGAGAATATGTTTCACATGTGACTTATTCAAATTGCGAGTAATTGAGTGACAGATGAAGGTTGTTTAGGAGAAAATGTCGGAGAAGAAAAAGTTTGAGAGTGGTGCTCGGAAAAGGAAATTGTTGAGGGAAAAGGAGTTTCAAGACAAGCAGCCATTACAAAAAATGCCGAAGCTTACAGGTTATTTTAAACCTGTAGGCCAGGATGAGGAGGAAGGACAGATGAGTTCTGTACCGAGTGGCAGCTGTGCCGGCCGCGGGGCCTCGGAGCCAAGTAGGCCGTCTGGTTCTGATAGCGATGGAGTAGCGGGAGAGGAAAAACAGACAGGAGGAACATTATCTGTTGGAGGAGATGGGAGGACGACGAGGACTTGCTACGTGGAGGGGAGCCAACGGCAACCGGACAAATACATGAGGGAGGCCCGATACGTCACTCATCTGGAGGAGAGGACCAGGCGCGCGTAGAGCAGAGTGGAGAAGTGCGATCACAGAGCCTACAAAAAAAAACCTGGCAGGTTAAGGCGGGCTTGCATGTGGGCTAAGGTTTATGCTTCTTTCACAAAGAGGTTAAGCTTGCATAACATTACCACAATAATCTACATCCACCTTCAGCTGTTACATGTATTTGTCTTTCAATGCTTGACTTGTATGTGGATATATTTATTTATTTTGAACACATGTCTCTTTACAACGAGCAACTGATCTTAACAACACCAGTGTTTTCCCCTATATACAAATAATATGTTTGATTGTTTGTTATGTGGATTTGTAGTATTTGTGTTACTGTATGTTCAATAAAGGTGTATTTTTGCTAAATCTTGAGACATTGCCACTGTATGTATAGGCAAGGCCAATTGTTGGCATAGATCTGGGCGGCGCTGCGCTGATAGCTCTGGGAGGGGAAAAAACATTTTTGATCGTTGGCGCTCATCCTAATTTTCGGCCTTGATGTAACAACATTCATAATTAAGTAAATGTAACACCCTTTTCACCCCGGTTACACTTTTCATTTGCCCTGTACGATGGGCGCTGTAAGTGGGGGATGTTGGCTTATCAGGCGCCCGCAGCTCACAGCCAAAGTGCGAGGGAGCGAGAGAGAGAGCGAGCGAAGGAGAGAGAGAGGGTGCACTGGTACCGGCGCTGTTGTTATTAGAATCTGGTGCTAGCTGCGCTAATGGATATAAGAAGTAGATGTTTCTAGAACCAGGGTGGAGGAGAGCTCTCTTGTCAGACTGAGAGGCTCAGTGAGGTAAAGGACTCTGAGTGTTTAGATAGTTAATTTTAGTTTTAAAAGTTATCTCAGTGGGTCTCAAACGTTTTGACCACAAATTATGTAAACACATATTTCCAAGGCACTCCTTTATAATTATTAGGATTAATAAAAACAGGTTTGAAATCATTCCAATGTATACTATAGGACAGTAAACCAAAAATATCGTTTAAAGTTGGAGAGATACAAAATATGCATAAATAAATGTTAACTCGTAAAATAAGATATGAATGAACAACAAAAATAAAATAAGTTACATTTATTTGTTATTGGCTATGGTAGGTTATTGGTTATGTTAATATACTTATTTGATTATTAAAATGTAAACCGATCTTTTTCATATGGGTGTTTTAGAGTTGTACCCCCTAGATCAGGTCTCTAGTAATTGTGTGCTCAAAGTGCACCAGATTGAAGCTTTTTACTTTAAAATGTTAAAAAAAAAAATCTTCCCGGACCCCCCTAGAGGATGTGACGTCCACCCCCCAATTCAAACATGTTCATACAATACTGAATACATTTGAAGCCATTTTGACAACCAGTCTCACAAAAAACGTGTAATAACTACGTTGGTCCACAACTTGGGACGTAGTATTTCTACAAAAACGCCTCTGAAATTGTAAGATCCCTACGGTTTTTTTCAGCATTCATTCCAATGGCTGGCTTCTATGTCACGTGATCTTCACATTTCTCCCTGCAGAAAAAAAAAACATGGCCGAACTTCGTTTTATTCTCGGTAGAAAATGCCTATTTTAAGGTTAGTTTGGCCTTTAAAATGCGTTTTGATGTCATTTGATGCGAGAAATATGAGTTGTTATTTCAGATTATGTGTGCAGTGGATGCACATGATCTTTAGTTTGCTAGTTATTACGAAGATTACTTCAGGAAATTGTGTCCATACAACGTTTTCTTTGTTACCAAGGTGGTTGCTAGGGACGCTGCTATCAATATTATTTCTGTTATGTTGTGTAACTGTTTAATGGTGTTATCTTTATTGCTACCCCCTTCCCCGTCAATTTATAGTTGGTCCACAGCGCAAACATATTAGTTTAACAAAATCCGCATCTAAAATTGTGGCATAGATACGTTATTTTCCCCTGTGCAATTCTCCATTTACTCAACAATAACACATAATTATCCTTGTGTTTATTTATTTGTTTGATTAATAAACACAAGTTGGAGTCCGTCAGGACCGAGGATTGGAGCAGCTCATTTGCTTTAGAACAGGGGTTCTCAAAGTTTTGATGAGTGAGGGCCAATTTAGGTACCCAATATTGGATTGAGGGCCGCCCAAGAAAAAACGGAACACAAAATAATTCCAAAACAAATCCTTTCTTTATTGTACTAACCAATTACCGCAACTCGCGAGATGCCTAGTTGCCATGCAACCAGTAGTCTAGCAAACTTTCCACAAGCTGTCATTCATCATTTAGGAATGACAACCCAGGGGGCGCAGTTTTACCATTCTTAACCCTCTGGTACGGTGGCCCTGAAGTGCAAGACACTACAGCATTTCAGAAAACACCACAGCATTTCACGAAACACAACAGCATTTCACAAAACACTACAGCATTTCACAAAACGCCACAGCATTTCACAAAACGCCACAGCATTTCACAAAACACTACAGCATTTCACAAAACACTACAGCATTTCACAAAACGCCACAGCATTTCAGAAAAACACAACAGCATTTCAGAAAACACCACAGCATTTCACAAAACACCACAGCATTTCACAAAACACAACAGCATTTCAGAAAACACCACAGCATTTCAGAAAACACCACAGCATTTCACATTGGACGGAAAGGGTATTCCTTTAGTGATTGGACAGAGCCAGCCAGAGAAGCACTGCTGTGATTGGTTGTTTTTGCTGCCAGTCAAGAAATGACGCTTCGTGATTGGTCAACACCCGACAGCGAAATATGTCCCAACACATCAGCCGTTAGCACACACTCAGAGCTCACAGCTCCTCATATCTGTTCTGAAACTGGACAAAAGTTAAACATGTACAAACCACAGACTGTCTGTGTCATGGCGAATACAGTCGCTGCTTTATTTATGTCTGTATGACGTTGTTGTGAGTGTGGACGGAGCAGCTACAGGTTAGTTTAGCCTGATGGATCAGATTCCATTCAGAAAACACGCATTTTAAAAGCTTTTCGCCTGCCGTCTTGTCTGCAGACTTGTCAAAGCGTTAATTCATGGTTTTTACTAACCGGTATCAGTATGTTGTTACTTCAGCATCACTTTGAAACGTGTATTACAATTAAATCACGGTCAAATATGTTCATTTTGTTGTAGTTGGTATCTCCCATATAATTTACATGGAGATACGCCCCGCCCCCTCTCAGCGCCTCTTGTTTGAATGACAGGAGCAAACACAGCTGACAGCCGCGGTGAAACTCGAGCGATTAGAGCGATGCGAATATTGGGTGGTCTACCATAGTATTTACATGGAGACAAGCCCCTTAAAAACCATGAATCAATAAGGCATTAATTCTGTGTTTACTCCTGGAGAGGGGGCGGGCCGTATCTCCATGTACATCCTATCGGAATCGGATCGATCAGGCTAAACTAACCTGTAGCTGCTCCGTCCACACTCACAACAACGTCATACAGACATAAATAAAGCAGCGACTGTATTCACCATGACATAGACAGTCTGTGTTTTGTATATGTTGAACTTTTGTCCAGTTTCTGAACAGATATGAGGAGCTGTGAGCCAGCTAACGGCTGATGTGTTGGGCCAATCACGAAGCGTCATTTCTTGACTGGCAGCAAAACAACCAATCACAGCAGTGCTTCTATGGCTGGCTCTGTCCAATCACAAACAAGAAGTGTTCTCCCTAAGGAATACCCTTTCCGTCCAATGTGAAATGCTGTGGTGTTTTCTGAAATGCTGTTGTGTTTTCTGAAATGCTGTTGTGTTTTCTGAAATGCTGTAGTGTTTTCTGAAATGCTGTTGTGTTTTCTGAAATGCTGTTGTGTTTTCTGAAATGCTGTTGTGTTTTCTGAAATGCTGTTGTGTTTTGTGAATTGCTGTGGCGTTTTGTGAAATGCTGTGGTGTCTTGCACTTCAGGGCCACCGTACTCTGGAGTCTAATGGCGCCTTTCCACTGCAGCGGGGTAGCCCCGTTTAAGCGTCCCTAAGCGTCCTCGCTCTGGCCTCGTGCTGCCTCGCTGGCCGTCCGAGGCCGTGGCGCATTTCCATTACAGTTTAGGACCTGGGGTAGCAACGCAGTGTAGGCGGGGCGATCGGCTTTGTTTTTGTTCACATTTCGAGTTGTTCCGTCGAGCTCCCGCTGGATTTGATCATCCCCAATGAGATGTAGGAACGTCGTCACCTCCTCGGTCGACCACGGTGTGCTTTTCTTATTAGACGTAGCCATTTTTGTAGCTCATCCGTTTACAAAATGCTGTTTATAAAAATGCTGCAAGCTTGCTTCTAAATATATATGCGACGCTAGGGATGAACTCGCGCGCGATCTTGTGACGATTCTCTCTGACCAATCAGCAGTCGAGAGTGTTGACGTCACTAGCTCAGCCCTGGCCCTGGTCTGAGGGAACCACGATTTGATGAGGCCGGAAAAAGAGGGGAAAAGTACCCGCTGGCCGGTACTAGGCTATATGGAAACGCCACCAAAAACCGGCCTGGCCGCTTGAGGACGGTTAAGGACGCTTAAACGGGGCTACCCGCTGCAGTGGAAACGCGCCATTAGGGTATTTTCTCGATTTTTAGATGTTTTCTTAAATCACCTTTTAAATGTATTTCTTCTAACATGGCACCCCATGTGTTAAATATCAAAATGTTCAGGACAATCTCTGGTCTTGCTATATATGCATATTGCTCACCTTAGAGCACTGTTTGATGAGATAAGTAGCTCAAAAGCTTAAAATGTGAAATCCGATTTTTGGAAAATCTTCAAAACTCTTGTAAAAACACAAATTTGCTCATGTGATCGAATTGTTTTGGTGTTTTAGATTTGGTTACCAAAGTCCTAGGATCACAAAAGCAGTTAAATTTTTGAATTACACTGTATATAAATGTGTTATTCATGTCTAAAATGAAAAACATTAAATTCAAATTTTGAGTAAAATAGGTATTTATCACTCTACTTTCACCACAGCAGGGACTGAGATACATTAGGACTGAATAATGACTTCATATCACATACCAAGGTTCATGTGATGTGTACAAATACAAATTGAGCATTCAACCTTTTTTTTCAACCAACAATTTATTATAAATATGTTTTTTTCAACCAACTATTTATATAAATATAAGAAACTGGAAAATCTCACTATTTACAATATTGAACATCAGAACTTTCAACCAACTATTCATTATAAATGTCAAGACAGTGTCAAGGTCTTTGTCTGTCTTCCAAGACAGTGGGTCTGGCTGCTGTGAAGATGGGGGTGATGGTGCATGGGCTGCTGTGTAGGTGGGGTGTACAAGTGCTATACGAGACCTCCATGAGACCTCCTTGCTGGCTGGGTTGAAGGTGATGGCTGTGGTGGAGCCTTTGTGCTGAGGTGTATCTTGACCTGGTTGCAGAAGGAGTCTCTCTCGAACGAACACACACACACACACACACACACACACACACACACACACACACACACACACACACACACACACACACACACACACACACACACACACACACACACACACACACACACACACACACACACACACACACACACACACACACACACACCACACACACACACACACACACACACACACACACACACACACACACACAACACACACACACACACACACACACACACACACACACACACACACACACACACACACACACACACACACACACACACACACACACACACAACACACACACACACACACACACACACACACACACACACACACACACACACACACACACACACACACACACACACACACACACACACACACACTCACACACACACACACACACACACACACACACACACACACACACACACAGAACAGTATGATAAAATAATCAATGGCAAAAACATGTCACTGTAAATGTCTCCGTTGTGGGACGAATAAATGATTAATTTAATCCTCTACACATGTAATCTCACTTTTACACACCAAAATAACGTTAACACAGAGTAAACGTTTGCTAATGGAGAGTCTATTTTGTTCCAATAAAAAGTTCATGACTATCGATAAAAAATATATATCAATAAACCTATTGTTCATTTTCGCGGTATTCCCCACACATTGCCAGTACACTATTACTGTAATATTTACTTACCCATGTCCAAATGGATCCTTGTTGTTGTCTTTGTATTCTTCTTCTTCAGAAGAGTCGAAGAATTCAGGTTCTGAGGCTCTATCTTCACTGCTGCTAGCGAAAAAAAATCTCCATTTTATCTGTCTCTCTCTATCTCTCTCTCTCCTCACAGATGTAAGCTGATGGGAGACACGTGGTTTATGTTTTTTTTACTTGGTGGGTAGGCCCTTAGTGATTTCTCGATGTCCATTGGTCATTTCAGACCATGATGTCTGCCGGACGAGATTTCCTTGACGGACACACAAATCCACCAATCCCACACAGTGTAAAGTCAAGCTGCTTTGAGCGGCCATATTGGCTGCTGTGCCCTGGTTACAGTCTCACAGGAGATACCGCTGGAAAGCTACTCATTCTAATTCTTACTAGATACAACCATGGAGGATTCAAATATAACGCATGCATTTCAGCGTGTCACATTAACTATCGCGGGCCGCCAGAAACATTTCCGAGGGCCGCCATTGGCCCGCGGGCCGCACTTTGAGAACCCCTGCTTTAGAGAATATTACACCCGGAAGTAAGTATTCTCTCCGCTTCGCTTGACAAACCCTGTGATAGTCCTCAAGCTCTGTGATTGGATGTTTGAATGTGCTCCGAGGGTTACGCCGAGCGTCAAACAGCACTTTGAAATGGGATGGAACCACGGCAGGCTGTCCAAAACTGATTTGAACGGGTCCACCCCGTCCCCCACTCCGTCCCCAAAACTACACATGCTGGCTATTGTGTTTCGCAACATGTTCTCTATCTATGGCACGTCTCTACTGGGAGTTGTAGTTTTAAAAGACGTTTTCGTATTTCCCATAATAAGAAGTTGCCAGTATTAAACTGTGTACGTCTCTGGAGGTTTAGGGGATAGGAAACACTCAAATTTAAAACATATAATTAATAAATGGGTGAAAATTGCTTGTGCCCATAATGGGCAGCATTAATATATACCCACATGACAGCTAAGGTCAGAAGAGCTTTATTTAACAGCTGGTCTTATGTCTGTGACCCCTCCTGTTGTTAATTGATGAGCCTGAAACATGCACTTGTCAAGATTCAGAGGCACATTTTGCAAATATGGCAGTAGCCATCGATCATCTTAAGATCAGATATACTTTATTGATCCCAAGTTGGAAACATTTGCGTTACATCAGCATGTGTAACAGTTGTAAATATGCAGTGGTGTTTATTTGTAAATCATTTAGTATAATCACACAAATTCTGTATTATATTTAATAATTCTGTGTTCTTTATTTATTGAATGTTCAATACCTGACAAGGTCAGAGATGAAAAACTTGGGTTGCAGGTTCCACAACAGTGCATTACAAGACATCGATCAATATGTGTGTATACCTCCACCATTAAACATATTCTGCACATTTCTTATACTATCTACATACATCTTATAAGAGTATAATACGTATAATATCAGTTAAAATAAGTGCTTCAACATAGTTAACATTGTTGGAGGTATACACAAATATTGATAGATGTCTTGTAATGCCCTGTTGAGGAACCTGCGACCCAAGTTTTTAATTCAATGCAGAACTACACCATAGTTGTGTAGGCCTATATGATATGTCAATAAACCTTAGAAAATCTTGAAATCTTGAAAGGGATGTGCAAAATAGTCATTATATACAGTCTTTAATTAACTATTAGTAGAGAATAACGAGTAATGAATATACTTTATAGGGATCCTATTAATATCTAATAATAAAAATAATGAAATTCAATAACATGCTTTAACCACTAGGTGTCCCTTTATATCAGCTGTGCACCTTTATGGTGTAAATACAGCCTATCTACCAATTGGATCAAATATAAAAGTCAGCCGAATTAGTGTTGATACTGCAAGGAGACGTATTGTGTGAAAAGAAATGTAAGATGTTGTTTAATGGCTGATATATTTATGATCCACGTTACGTTTTCAGTGTTGGCGGCAGTTCTTCTCATCAGGGTTAGGGTTAAATAGAGAACTACGGCAGATATGTAATATTTAATGCAGCCAAACTGTGTATTACAATGCCGTTATGTGATGACTTTCAAAGAGAAAAGCAAGCACACTCGGAATAAAGTATTATTTTAAAAAAATGTTTTCGGTCTGTTTCTGGTATTTGTTTATGACGATGTGATGTGAGATGTGAGACTGGGTTGGAGAATTGCACAGGGGAAAATAACGTATCTATGCCACAATTTTAGATGCGGATTTTGTTTAACTAATATGTTTGCGCTGTGGACCAACTATAAATTGACGGGGAAGGGGGTAGCAATAAAGATAACACCATTAAACAGTTACACAAACAACATAACTGAAATAATATCGATAGCAGCGTCCCTAGCAACCACCTTGGTAACAATGAAAACGTTGTATGGACACAATTTCCTGAAGTAATCTTCGTAATAACTAGCAAACTAAAGATCATGTACACCCACTGCACACATAATCTGAAATAACAACTCGTATTTCTCGCATCAAATGACATCAAAACGCATTTTAATGGCCAAACTAACCTTAAAATAGGCATTTTCCACCGAGAATAAAACGAAGTTCGGCCATGTTTTTTTTTTCTGCAGGGAGAAATTTGAAGATCACGTGACATAGACGCCAGCCATTGGAATGAATGGTGAAAAACAACGTAGGGATCTTACAATTTCAGAGGCGTTTTTGTAGAAATACTACATCCCAAGTTGTGGACCAACGTAGTTATTACACGTTTTTTTGTGAGACTGGGTTGATTTTGACGTATATTACTCCATGTCAATACGTTTCTGTAGTGTATTTATCTTTTGTAGAGATTTTTCATTTATTCTTTATATATAAAATCTCGCCTAGGGCAGCAAATTGGCTAGGACCGGCCCTGGTACTAGGCCTCAAGAGAATTTATTTTGCTGGCAGACACATAGAAACAAATTGGTGGGGCGCACTTCGCACGTGCACACACTAAAAAATTCCACGCGCTCCGTGCTCACATTATGCTGGGCCCACGTGCCTTAGCACCACTGCTATGACTCCATTCTAGGGGAAACACTGAAGACTACCTGTTTAAATAAAGGACTCAATGCAAATAATTCATTACATTTACAGTTCATTTATCTGATAAATATTGATTACCTCCTTGAAAAAAAAGTCATCTTCATGAGAGAACTACAGCTGAAATGATTAGTTGATTTATTGAATAGTTAATCGAGAACAAAAAAATTGACAGATAGTTTGATTATCACTAAATCATTTCAGGGATTTTTAAAGTAAAAGCTGTGTTATTTTTATTATATATTTATTTATGTGCCTTTTTATATTGTTTTCTTTATATGTATATACATTTTTTGTGGTATATATTTTCATCTTTGGGACAGTGCAAAACTGAATTTTGGTCTCCCTGTTTGCAACACAATCACAGATATTGATAATAAAGTTGACTTGTATTTTCTATATTTATTGCTTCTTAAATATGAGGTTAAACTACTTTTCTTTGTCATATATATATATTCAGGGTTCATACACTTTTTCACCAATGATTTTCAATGACTTCTCCATGACCTTTACCTCATTTTCCATGATCAAAAAAAGTACTCTCTCAGCGGTACCACTGAAACATTTTAATTTGAACATGGTAAGCTGGAAAATAAGGTCTGCATATGAAACATGTTGTGCCTACATAAACAAATCAAATAGTAGGCTTACTAGCTCCTACAGACTAGCCACTGTAGACTAGAGGGCGTGATTGTAAAAATCTCTCACCAGCAAAATACCTCGACTAGAGATATCCCGATCACCTTTTTTTGCTCCAGATCCGATTCCGATCATTTGATTTTGACAATCTGCCGATACCGATTTTTCCCGATCCGATCTTTATGCAATGCATTAAGAGAGAGATGGGCTGGTCATCCAACGCGATGAATTCAGCTACCTTGGCTGTTATTTGTTTGGCCTTTTCACTGTTCTGGGGCAGTTTCTCTTTCCTTTTAAAAGTGTCAGTTGTTTCAGTGCCGTTACCTGAGTGGCCGCTGTGTACTCGTCGTGTTGTTGTTGGTGTTTGTTTCTCAGGTGGCGTGTTAGATTGGTCGTGTTGAACGTAGCTCTGTTCTTTCCACCACGCGGAACCTCCGCCTTGCAAACATTGCATCTGGCTGTTACACTGCCTTCGCTTTCAATTTTATAATACTTCCAAACTCCTGAAATTTTCTCTGTCCCGACTCCCGAGTCACCAGCTGAACGTAGCCTCTCGTTAGCTTACTGCTACTATTAGACACTGCGCCCACTCTGTTGCCAGCTTTGAGAGGAATAAGCAACCAGGTCTGAAAACAAGCCCAACAGAAGCAACACATACATGATGTTGTGTCATTTTAAACCAAAACTAAGTCCTCAGGATGACTTTAAGACGTGAACATGGTCATTTTTGTTTTGTAACATTAAAAAAATATATATATATATTTTCTAAAAAGAAAAAAAAAAAAATCCCGATCCCCAATTTTTTCTCCCGATTCCGATCTTTTGAAAATCACGTGATCGGCTCCGTTCCCCGATCGGGACATCTCTAACCTCGACAGTTAAATGCCATTTTACGTTTCATTACTATACAGTATTTATTATCGTTATAGTATTACTATTTCGGCGATTAAATAAAATATACATTATATTTGATGCAACTTTGGTTACATTTCCATGACTTTTCCAAAACTTTGGGAAAAATATTGTTTTCCATAACTTTTCCAGGGCCTGGAATTTGCATTTTGAATTTCCATGACTTTACCAGGTTTTTAATGACCATAGGAACCCTGAATATTACAGTGAAATTCATTTCTTTTTGGTTTTCTGACTAACTGTAGACTGAACCAATAATGAACAAATAACTAGGAGGATTTATTCTTAAGGAACATAATGTAAAAAAGAATAATGTTAGTTGAGGCTCAACTTGGAACAAACCCATTTGGTTTGAGATGTATTTGGCAATCAGCAACATTCAGAGTGGTTTGAATAGCAGCTAAGTACTTGGGTGTTACTACAGGAACAGGATCTGCTGGTGCTGTTTGGGAAGTACATTTAAAATACAAAGAAAACCACACAACAGGTAATACATGTAGAAGCAACACATCACAGCAGGCCAATGAGTAACTTATGTACTGGATTCACATGTTAACTACGTAGAGAGGGCCACCTCCTCAGAACAAGTGAAGTGTGTCAGAGTGCCATGTCCTACCTTTCTCTGATGAAGTCGGTCAGCTCCTTGGAGGAAATCTGGCCATGCTTCATGTTATGGTAGAGCACATCAAAGCCATTGTTTTTTTCACCCTGAATTTCAAAGACAAAAAAGGAATGCAGATAGATAAGTCACAGCACCAAGCCCAACAAACAACAACAACAACTTTGTACTGACGTTACCGTGATGGCCTTTTCTAAAAGCAGGACTCTGATTGTCTGCATAGCGTCCAGCTGCATGTGCAGAAGCCTCTGGTCAACCATACTCATCTTTGCCATGTTTGAGAGAAATGAATGTTCAAAAAAATGTATGAAGTGTTGTGGACTGGTCTATGTCTGGAGCAGATAATGTAAGAGATAGAGGTCTGTCCGTCTGTGTTCCCGTTACCATGCCACCGGGGGACGGGTGTCCAGTTGCACTGATGCCCTAAAAAAAATTGCAGATACCTCTGAATAATTTAATTGAATGAAAAATGTTGGTTTTGCATTTAAGATTGTTTTTAATAATCACAAAGGACCCTTAAAGTACAGAGAGGGACACCCTCTTACTACTACTAAAACTACTGATATTAAATGTTTTAATAATGAACAAATATTATTTGTGTACCACATATTTATATAATCCTACAAACAGAATACACAAAATATGAATGAAGGCAATTCAATACATAAATTAAATTGCAAGCAAAAAATCACAATGAATTCAAAGGACAATATTAACATAATAAATACAAATGAGTTTTTGTTTTTGTATTCTTTCCCCAAGCTACCTCCTTTATCAGAGCTAGACCAATCAATCAGCCAGGCTGACTTGTTCATAGTAGCTTATTGCAGACTTATAAAAGGAGTCACCATTAGATTGTTTTTCCCAACAGAAGGCCCTGATAAGTTTGTATTTGATATTGTGCGTTGTTGTGTACGATATGTATTATGCTGACTATCAGCATGCTAGGACTGATAAGGCCTTTGCAGACTGTATCGAAAACAGCCAATAAATCCCCTTCAGATTCAGATAATAAACTCTGAACTTCACTACAGTAGATAGGCCAGGCGGCCTCTGCTAGAATGACTTTGATGGTGCTGGGTTTGTATTCAAGATAAGAGCTACGCTGATTTGAAGAACAGTTATTGACCTGACCCTACCTCTCTGGCTGTCTGTAGTAGAGTTGACAGGGCAGGCATGTTGGTCATACAAATGATGTTCGGCTGAAGGAGCCAACTGTAGACTTTGCTACAAAGCAGAGAAATAATTCTCCATTATTATAGACAGGTCCTCGTGGGGAGGGTAGTTAGATTCTGAATTGTGGTGGCCACGTCACAGAAGACCTGGGAGCAGCATACTGACTTGTGGAAAGGCAGAGACACTTGAGAAAGTTCCTGGGAGTTTCTACTCCTGCAGCACTAAGCGTTTCCTTACTGTCTGGTGAGCCAACAGAAGAGGACAGGACCACATGTCCCTACAAATAGGGGTTTGTTCTTCTGGACACACAATAGGCAGTGCTTGACCCCGCATATGGATATTTACACGCTGTGATGGACAACAATATTAAGGATCCGACCTTTCAGATCACAGCCTTTTCTCCCTGTTTAGGTCAAGAAGATCAAAAGTGAATACACCAGTTCAGCACTGAGAGGCTCAGCAATAGCTTGTAAATCAATATCACTAGGATCTTAATGAGGTCACTAACTTTAACCCCCACAGAACTCACTTTCTTTTATTTAAAACTTTTGAATGCACACATTGAAGGACCAGGCAGCATGACATTTCATTGAAATTGTACCTGATTGTGCAATACGTGGCCTACACGCCTGACACACCTAAAACACAAACACCTTCTTGGCATTTCCCAGAACAGAAGAATGACTTTCTCAATGGCCTCCTTCATGCCGTCTATTTAGTACAGAGGGAAGAGAACCATGGCTTGAAGCTAGGGAGTGCCTTTAAAAGCCTTCTCTCTCTCTTCTAAAGCAAATGGTCAAATATAGTAGATTGTGCTGAACAGCATGCAAAGAACTGAACAATAGCTCTACCCACATGCACACAGATAAGGAAAGTCATATGTTCAGTGAAATGTAATCATGATAACACAGCAGTTTATCCTCATTCTTGTCTAAATCTGCCAGCCAACTTTGTTTCACCTCAACCCGAGTCACACAGATACTTCCTGGTTCCTGGAGCCATACACTGTCAGCAGTTCGGTAAACCGGCAGCTTTAACAAGCCCTTGTTTTGCACATTGACAAAGAGTAAAGGTCAAAATGAAGCTCAGAGGTAGCTCTGATATAACTCTGTTTAGAGAGCAAATAGACATTAAAAAGGAAAGCCTCTCTCTGGGCTACAGCTCACTGACCTATATTCAACCCCAGCAAGCAGACCACTGAGATGAGCTTCCTGTTGGAACAAGATAACCATAACAAAGTAAAAGTTTAGCAGTAACCCGGCCTGCAGAAAACAGCATGACATGCAAACTTCTGCACGCATTAGATGTCAAGACGGGGAGGTGAGACACTGACCATAACAGCTGACCGTATGTCCTCCATTATAGGGCTGCACGGTTTGGGGAAATCATCTAATTGGGATTTTTCTGACAGATATTGCGATTCGATTTGCGATATTTGTTTTGAAGCGACCCAACAGAAGTTTATTGTAAAATGCGGCCATATCTCCGGCTAGGAAGGTCGCATCAACGTGCTCCCGTCCCTACAGCACTTCTGATTGGTGTGAATGACTGACACACAAGAAGAAGAAGAAAGAAAAAGAAAACATTTAATAAAAAAAAGAAAAATGTAAAAACAATCGCAGGCTTTGCGATTTCGATGTAAAATCGATTAATCGTTCAGCCCTACTCCATTATAATGCCTAGATCAAAAGGAACTCAGGATGCAGGACATAAGTCAAATGCCATATGGTTGTTGAATACAGCAATAATGCTAATATTTGCAATCAAATGACAGATCATAAAGTGTACTCAATTTAGTTGTTCTGCTGCTTTCAGTAGCCTTTATTAAAGAAACATTTAAAAGAAAAAGATTTCTCCAACTTTCTGTTATTGAACAAATGAAACATGAAACTGAACACAGAAGGCTCCAAACACAACAATGCCCAGGTCCAGCAACACAGTCTAAGGTGCAGAATTGCAGTCTTTCAAAATGTGTTTATCACACAAGTTGATGACGATTACAAATCCAAAATACTGAGCACTAGAGCTGCTCCATTATGGCAAAAATCATAATCTCGATTATTTGGGTCAATAATTGAGATCACGATTATTAAAAACGATTATCCATTTACTTTGAAAACATCCATGTATTGAACAAAGAAATGTGTAGTATGTTTAACAGTTGATCACCCTGAACTTTAAGCATAATTCAATTACAAAACCAATACAAACTAATTATACTTTTGTTTTTAAATAAATAATAATTTAAAAAAGAATCGTTTTATTTCGATTATGTTGTTTTCATAATCGTTGCAAGCCAAAATCTTAATTGCGATTCAAATACGATGAATAGAGCAGCCCTACTGTGCACCTATACGAAACACAAAGAGAGACAAACATCGACAAAACAGGGAAGTGCCGAAAAGTGAGTGAAAACACACAGCGGCCCAGAACAGAGCAGAACAGGAAGAGACTCCATTCTGTGCAACAACTAACTGTGCTCATGTGGAATGCAATATCAATGAATACAAAATGACAAATAAAAACAAACACAGGAAACTGCTCGGGGCGTTTTCAGCAGCCATGTTACAATATCAATTCTGCAAAAAAGATAACCCTACAAAGCAGGAGGCACGAATGAACCTCCTTGAAACCAACCAGAAAGGTCTAAGAATTTGAAGTGAAATAGAAATGTCTATATGTGTCTACTGGCTAGTTCAGGATTGTACGACAGGGAGAATTGGAGAAGTGATATACTGGTGTGCCGCACAGTTTCTCAATGTCCTATTCTGGACACTCATTGATGAAAGCCTCCTTACTGGGTGTTTAATATTCCAACCACACATTGTGAAATTCAGAAGTGGTCTTTATGCTTGGATTCAGATGGAGGGTTTAAACTCCCTGCCCCACCCAAAAGAGAGGATAACATGCAGAGAGGTTAGCACACATGTCACTCAAAGTCTGTTTCAGCAAAAGCACAGTATGCTGCTGAGACAGCTTCCAACAGACTGAATGGTGTCAGCTGTTCCATATCCAAACACTGCCGATATGAGCACAGAAACAGATAGCTTTAGTTTTCTCTTTAGCACCGTCCCATCTAGCAAATACACGTAACAAACGTGGTAACAAATGAAAACAATCTAAGGGCATGAAGTTGAAATGCTTTCGAAAATACATCATATAAACGAACGCAGGCAGGTTGGAGAAGGACATGTCCAGATTGCTGTTTGGGGTTTTCCCCTTTCCTGAATTGTGCTATAAAGGTTTTTGTGCATCTCCAGGGTATCTGCAGGAATCCTGAAGTCAAATGTAATACATGTTAAGACCTCATCTCCCCTTGGAGTTCTAACCGGTTACCTTGGCGACACACTTCACCTCACATTGACTAGATACAGTATTGATTGTCCTTCCTCCTGATCTTCCAACCATTTGGACGCAGACTTGCATTTCCCCAAAACGATGTTGTTTAACAACCGGCGTAAACGGACCTTGGCGCTATCAAGCAGTGAGCGTGCGATGTCCTGTTCAGATGACGTCAAACCCAACGGGATGCCATCAATAAACTACACAGAATCACACTACACACCTACGCCATGATTACATTCAGGCAGACTGTGGAATATAACCTACAAGCTACAACATGTGACACCTTGGAAAATGCCCTTTTTAATAGCCTTCATTTTCACACCCTGATCTAAATGGTGTTGCTGCAAAGGTTAAAACCCCTGTGTTCCCTCCAGAGGGAGTTTCTCTCCCACACACTCCCCCCCCCCCCCCTGCCTGAAACACCTCCATTGGACTCCTTTGTTTACCTCCGTAAAATAGTGACATCACTATATACAATCGCGCTTCTAGTGGCTAGCGCTCCAACACATTGTACATGGTAATGGGTGAGATATCTCTCAGCGGTTGACCAATCACAACAGAGCCGGACAGCTAACCAATCAGAGCAGACTGGGCTCTGGTTTCAGACAGAGGGTGAAAAGAGGTTCTGCAGCACAGGCAGTATGAGAACAATAAAGAGCTTTTTGAACATTAGAGCATGAAACTTGTTGAAGAAGAGGCACAAATACTAATATGAACCTGAAAATGAGCAGAATGTGTCCTCTTTAAAAACTAGAGAGACTTATACAGTGAGTACTGCCTTGCACACAGCTGTTCAAAGCAGTAAGGATGTATATATATACATAAAGTAGCACATTGCACACAGCTGTTAAAAGCAGTAAGGATGTATATATATATATATATATATATATATATATATATATATATATACATAAAGTAGCACATTGCACACAGTTGTTAAAAGCAGCAATATGACATACACATATAGAACAGGCTTGAAAACAAGCAGAGCATATAGATAGAGGCAGCAACAATAGAGTTTACTGCTGACATGTGCAGAATCATGCATTGTTTTTATTGGTTACTGCTGGAAGATCTATAAGTGTTTCATTTTTTGATTGAATTGAATTATATTCCACTCTTCAACCTCAGTCAGACCAAATGACTTGCTGTAGGTGCGCTTCCTTCAACAGAATAGTTGAACGTCCTCTACCCATTAGTATTGGCTCTTATGGGTATATAGGCCACACATTCTTACACAAGCACCTAAATCCTGTGCTATGTCTGCACGGCTCACTACAGGGGACTCAGCGTCTTGAATGCTTGAGGCTGACATGAAAAAATGTAGGTAATAGCCTGGCAACTAGACAGCTTACGTCATGGTTACATGTGCACTAATGCTCTTGCTGGAAGAGTGGTTTCACTCATGAGCAAGGAGAAGGTGAGCTTTGATGGAAAAAGCAGCAACCTTACCTCATTACCAATTAAAGCAGAATTGAATACACACCAAGACATACGTTCAGGTTATTTGTGGTAGACTGACACAGGTCTGTTTCCCAAGCAGAAGCGAGCTGCTGAGGGTTCATGGAGTTCTTCACTTGAGTTATAATTATTAACTAAACAACAGCTTTGCATTAGTGAGAGAGCTTTGACTCTCGTGGCAATTTAACCATTTCATTTCTAATAATTCCTTTTACTTCATGGACAATAGCAACATGTCAAAATAGTCATTTTAGAAACATTTGAGAATTGAATCTGAGTGTGGGCTATACGGTTAATGCTTAAAAAAAGACGAAAATAAAGTTCGGAAAGCTATCAATCAGCTACTAATGGCGCTTTTCCACCAGGGGTAGTTCCGGCTCAGGGCTACTTTTTCACCTTTTTTCTGGCCCTCCAAAACCGAGGTTCTTACCGGGCCAACAACCGGGCTGAATATGCTAAACTAGTGACGTAAACACTCGACTGCTGAATGGTCAGAGAGAATCGCTGGCAAGGGGGCAACAACAACAACAACAACAACATATTTGACCGTGATTTAATTGTAATACACGTTTCAAAATGATGCCGAAGTAACAACATGCTGACTGTCTGCAGACAGACGGCAGGCGGAAACCCTTTTAAAATGTTTGTTTTCTGAATGGAGATCGGCTCGATCAGGCTAAGCTAACGTTGTATATGCTCCACACTCACAACAACGACCTACAGACATAAATAAACCAGCGACTGTATTCTCCATGACACAGACAGTCTGTGGTTTGTACTTGTTTAATGTTTGTCTAGTTTCTGAACAGATATGAGTGCTAACAGCTAACGGCGGATATTTTTGGTTCGCATTGAAGATGACGTCACGGCAGTTTTACGCAGCGTCGCTCCGCCCGCCGAACAGCGGCTAAACGGTAATGGGAATGCAGCTTAAAGTGAGCCTGGCCTACCAAGGCCAAACTAAGCTGTGCTAGGCCGTGCTAGGTCCTGCAGTGGAAAAGCGCCATAAGAACACAAAACGCACATTCCACAAAACACTACGTGATGTTTAAATACATGTTCAAGCTAAAGCACCAAACTTTCCCTTGTTGTAGCTTTTCAAATGTGAAGATTCACTACTTATAGTCTTCATGATATTCAACCTGATTTATTTTGGGGTGTTACACTGCTTCTTGCACAGAACCAGCAACTTAAAGACTTCAACTTGGCAATAGATAACTGTAAGGGTATTTTTCATGAATTTCTTACCAAAGAATAGTTGACAGTGAAAAAGGTCGACGTTTCAGCCCTATTTGTCCTGTTAATGTTTTGTACTTCAATACAAAATATAGAAACACAGAGACCTAAATACACCATATAATAAAATAACCAAAAAGACACAGCAGTCTCATAAATGCCCTATTGACACTCTTTCTCATTTGTACTGAGCAAACAGACACCTGCGTCAATAATTGAGTCTATTTAAAGTATGAGATACAGGAAGTGGTAGAATCAAAAGGCTCGGGTCGAGTCTGTTTCATGAAGCCGTGACCAGAACACACACCACAGACTGCTGTTGGAATACACACAGGATTGTGTTTTCACACAACAGTAACATCCCTGTTATTACAGGGTGAGAAACGCAACAAGAAACAGTTACAAGGCCCATGTTTAATCTGAGAAAACACCTTTAAGGACTGATAAACAAAACCACAGTGCTGCAGTTTGTCATGTAACATCTGCCGGGCAGAGGAGGACAGGAATTCACTTTCTTTCTTTCGGAGTATAAAACCAGCTCCAAGCTCCTGTGTTTAGGGAATCCAGTGTTTATGGCCTGACACGCAGTGAGGCATCTCGTGACAGAGAGAGCTGCTTATCTAATATTGTACTGCCTATTGCTTTAAACTAAAGTGAAAAACTAAGTCTTCCATTCATTTTATTATCATACATGGTCTTATTTTCAAGGTAGTGTCCATCTAGGGGCTATAACTAATGAGAAGTGTCATTATTTTTGATTGTATTACTCGTGAATTAATCAAGAAAATAATCTAGTGATAAATTACTAATAGTAGCTGCAGCCTTAATACATGATTTGCACAGCATTTGTATGGAAATAAAACTTCTGAATATGATTAACTAAATATAATGTGCTTAAAATATAATATTAGACTACACCTAAGACAATAAAAGATATGCTGCTCCAATGTTAAATACACCATATTGCTAAGCAGGCTGCAAAGTACATTAGCTTTACAAGAAACCTCTTTCTCCTCATTTTGAAAGCAAACTAACAAAAAGGATTGGTCACTGCTGTAGCGTACATAGTATGTGCATTCATCACATTATGGTGCAAAATGTATCACATGTAGCCGAAGTGTCCATAGGAGGTCTCGGTTATATCATTTCCACTAGCAGCTCAGTAAACAGGAAACAAGCAGACGCTCAGAGTGTCCCGGGGGACACTACTCTGTGTTCAGGTCAAAACACTGGAAAGAAATATGACTGCACACTTTGACTGAGGATTCAACAACACCAGCCTCTCTCCAGACAGACGGTACACCATGGCCTGGTGGAGTCCCCGGAGCCCCATGCAGAGCGGGGAGACAGCAGCATGACATCACAGCGTCTGCCCTGGGTCATGTGACCAGGGAGGTCTGGGAGCGGTGCACTGAGCTGTCACATCAGACAAACAGAGCGTAGTATGTGGTGAGCACACACAGTCGGGCTTTGTTTGGGGGATAAACATAAATGTGGAGGAACTTCACCACTACTTAGAGTTGGGCTGGGACATGGAATAATCCCAGGAAAGGTGACTTTACCACAAAGCAAGACCCATTCAAGACCCTGTTAACCCAGTCTACATTGCATCTCATCATTTATGTATTACTACAATAAACAGTATTTCATTTGACTTTCTGTTCTTATCTTATTCCATTGACATGTATACCGACTCCTGCAAATACTTTGTCACTTACAACATTCTATGACATGGATATAGTTGACTATATCTGCATTCCTCGCACATTGGACTTGAAACATAATCTTCAATTATTCTGTGTTTCTTCTTGCACTCATTTTTTTTCAAGTTGACTGCCTTTGAATGTTGAAAAAGAAGTTCATCAGACACAAATCATAAAAATGAAAACAACCACCATGAGGAAGGATATGCGTTACGAGTGCAAACACAAGTCAATGTTGATCCAAACCGTTTCACCTAAGGGGACGGTATTCTCAATCTCAGCAAGATCTCCCCTCTCCAGATAAAGACTACACACACACACACACACACCACACACACACAAATACACACACACACACACACACACACACCACACACACACACACCACACACACACAACTACACACACACACACACACACACACACACACACACACACAACACACACACACACAATCCACACACACACACACCACACACACACACACACACACACACACACACACACACACACACACACACACACACACACACACACACACACACACACACACACACACACACACACACACACACACACACACACACACACACACACACACACACACACACACACACACACACACACACACACACACACACACACACACACACACACACACACACACACACACACACACACACACACACACACACACACACACACACACACACACACACACACACACACACACACACACACACACACACACACACAGCAGGGAGGAGAAAGACATCCCGCCAACACTGTTTGCTTATCACGCTGCCATCTGATTTTCCCATGACTGCTGCTTTTGCTAACTTGGCATCTGTCTGAGATACTTCAGCACATGGGGACAATCTCGCATGCAGACGTTCCTCGACAGGCCTCAGTTCACTTAAGCTTACTGGTGCACATTTCACACAGAAAAAGGGAAACGGACAAGCGAAACTTGAACACGAATCTACTGAGCGGAAAAGTAGCAGGGACAACAACAAAAAAAGTGCTGCAGCTTTGACAGAGAGACGCCATGGCGGTTCCATGTCTGGCTCCTAATTCCTAAAGAACATGTTTATTCAGCTGAGTGGACATGTTGTCTATTACAGATTCATGCCAAGAAGAAGAGAATCATTGAACATGTATCCTGGCCAGAGTGAAAGAGCACAGAGCGGAGACAGGTGTATTCTCAAAAGTGTGTCTGCTTGTGGGGATGATTTGTAGTCAAGTCAAAGGGAATTGGATGCAACTCCTAATGCCTTGTGTGTGTGTGTGTGTGTGTGTGTGTGTGTGTGTGTGTGTGTGTGTGTGTGTGTGTGTGTGTGTGTGTGTGTGTGTGTGTGTGTGTGTGTGTGTGTGTGTGTGTGTCCTGCATGTTAAACACACAGCTGATCTTTGCCATCACTGGATTCTCTTGTGTCCCCATACAGGGCACAAAGGGCAGATTGAAGAATCAAGAGCGTCTCGGCTCTCCTCTCCTCCATTTAGTTCATGATGAAGTCTCCTTTAGAAAAGGGCTTTTGGGTTGACAGCACTGCGCTTTTAAAAATGGCTTTACTTAATGTAATGTTCAGTAACACAGCTAATGTTATCAGCTGTGTTAGCTGGTAGTGAGGTCCACTGAGGCTACAAACCAAAGCTGTGTTTCCCGCATTAGACGGAGATGCAATATGAGTGTTGGCTATGTGACAGTACTTTGTATTGTAGCATAAGCCTGGAAAATAGTAATGGATCAACTTCTTAAATCAACAAAGAAGCACTTCATCCATTCAAATATGTATAATTCTTCATTCACCAAATGTACACAACAATTTGACTTGGTGATACAGCGCATTAAAAGAAGAAAGCTAAAGTTGAAAAGGTTAATATAAGAAGTTGAAGAAGGTTCAAATACAATAGTTATACACATTATCATATCCAAATTCCGAGCAATAAATATACTGCATACTGCAGTGCATATGCATGCAATATGAATTGTAATTGAAGCACTACATTTTTAACAAGCTGTATCATCATAACCAACAGAGCAAAGCAATAACACAGTTATTAGCAAATATATCCCATTTGCAGTCGTCCCATTTACTTTGCCTATTGATCAAAACCTTTTAGGGTGATCAACCAAGATAACAGCATTAACAACAGTCTAAATGACTCAAGACAAATTAAAACATGACCCATACTTGCAACAGTGGTATCAATGTATACAATCGTTGGCCTTAGCTTAGAGCTGTTAGCCCAAATAAAGCTGGAATTTCTCTCACTTTCAATAACAGTCTATTTTTAGGGCTTTAGGGTTTTCAAAAGCAATACAAAAAGACCAACAGGTTGTTGTAAAGGTAGCACTGAGGAGGACATTACTCGGTGGTTTGGTTAAGACATTGCTTTTACTTTTCAACCTGCTACCGCAGCCACGTCAAATCGGAAGAGAAATGTCCTTTCGAAAGTAAATAGATAACACTGTATACCGCTTATTAATACAGATACCTCAGCACTCGCTATATAACTATAGGCTTAATATCTGATACAGTAGGAGAGTGATTTCGTGTTTTTTTAAAGCTGTTCTCTAACTTACTAAACATCTGGTCTCTCACTGAAACTTTGTTACGGAAGAAAATGACGCGAACGTCAGGGGCTGTGAATGACAGCCAAGGCGACCAATAGCATTCAAGGAAATGACCATAAACATTCCAAGCAAGCCTGAGACAGCCAATTAGCGGGAGCAAGGGTGGACCCTTCGAGGTTTCAAGTTAGATGGGTTACAGAGGCCCAAACCCCCGGGGTGGCAAAATAATAATCGCCGAGGAAAATGAACGATGGCCGGGGGGCTGCTGACCAGTAAGTCTGGCGGCACCGGACACCACCGGCTCAACAGCAGCAAGCTACGAGCCTCTGCAACGTTAATAACATTTGATTCCTGGCTGACATGGCCATGATAGGGAGGGAACACAGCAACAGAATAATAAGGAATAGCACCGGTTGTAAACAACGTGAATAAAAGCACCACCTACCCAGAAATTCTCTAGGAAGTAGGGCGTTATCATCTTGTTTTATTCCTCTTCGCCGCAACTCTTAAATGTGTTGGAAGGCAACTTTTAACGCGTAAATCATCCACCGTCCTCCCCCCGTTTCTGTTGTATCTGCCTTTCCCCGTTTTCCTCCTCTCCCCTTTCTTCTCCCTCCCCACCTAAAGACTCCACCTCCACCCGTCTGTATTGCGTCTCTCTCCCCTATGGCTTCTTCCCGTTTACATTTTATGGACGAAATAGCGCCTCCTTTGGCGGATTAACACTAGTTCGGTAAAATGCTGCCTTCATGTGTTTCACGTAAACTCCTGTACTCATGTAGGCTGACAACGTTGCAGTGGTATATTGAAGGAAAGAAAGCTGCGAATTAGCCTAAAAACTGTCTGTCATAATTGACTGATACTACGGTGGCCCTGAAGTGCAAGACACTACAGCATTTCACAAAACACCACAGCATTTCACAAAACACCACAGCATTTCTCATTGGACGGAAAGGGTATTCCTTTAGGGAGAACACTTCTTGTTTGTGATTGGACAGAGCCAGCCAGAGAAGCACTGCTGTGATTGGTTGTTTTTTCTGCCAGTCAAGAAATGACGCTTCGTGATTGGTCAACACCCGACAGCGAAATATGTCCCAACACAACAGCCGTTAGTACACACTCAGAGCTCACAGCTCCTCATATCTGTTCAGAAACTGGACAAAAGTTAAACATGTACAAACCACAGACTGTCTGTGTCATGGTGAATACAGTCGCTGCTTTATTTATGTCTGTATGACGTTGTTGTGAGTGTGGACGGAGCAGCAACAGGTTAGTTTAGCCTGATGGATCCGATTCCATTCAGAAAACACGCATTTTAAAAGCTTTTCGCCTGCCGTCTTATCTGCAGACTTGTCAAAGCGTTAATTCATGGTTTTTACTAACCGTTATCAGTATGTAGTTACTTCGGCATCACTTTGAAACGTGTATTACAATTAAATCACGGTCAAATATGTTCATGTTGTTGTAGTTGGTATCTCCCATATAATTTACATGGAGATACGCCCCGCCCCCTCTCAGCGCCTCTTGTTTGAATGACAGGAGCAAACACAGCTGACAGCCGCGGTGAAACTCGAGCGATTAGAGCGATGCGAATATTGGGTGGTCTACCATAGTATTTACATGGAGATAAGCCCCTTAAAAACCATGAATCAATAAGGCATTAATTCTGTGTTTACTCGTGTCATTCAAACAAGACACTGGAGAGGGGGCGGGCCGTATCTCCATGTAAATCCTATCGGAATCGGATCGATCAGACTAAACTAACCTGTAGCTGCTCCGTCCACACTCACAACAACGTCATACAGACATAAATAAAGCAGCGACTGTATTCACCATGACACAGACAGTCTGTGGTTTGTATATGTTGACATTTTGTCCAGTTTCTGAACAGATATGAGGAGCTGTGAGCTCTGAGTGTGTGCTAACAGCTAACAGCTGATGTGTTGGGCCAATCACGAAGCGTCATTTCTTGACTGGCAGCAAAAACAACCAATCACAGCAGTGAATGGCTGGCTCTGTCCAATCACAAACAAGAAGTGTTATCCCTAAGGAATACCCTTTCCGTCCAATGTGAAATGCTGTGGCGTTTTGTGAAATGCTGTGGTGTTTGTGAAATGCTGTGGCGTTTTGTGAAATGCTGTGGTGTCTTGCACTTCAGGGCCACCGTAGGTAATATAAAAAGCGAAAATAAACAGTTGCTAGCTCAGATACATACGAAATAACATAGTTTATTGTATCATATTATATTAAGCCATTTTCCAACCAGCTGTGAACACAACTTGTGAAGTTTACTCTTCAATCCTCTAATAATTCCGATTTATTGTATGCAGGTGTGCATTAAGTTATTTAGTAGTTTGTCAGCGAGGAATTTTTTACACATTTTCTTTAAACTCACAAAATATAAAAACAATGATTGATGATTTGTGGTACCATGGGTTGTTTTATATTTATGAATGTAATTTAAAAAAAATGTTGATCAAAAAGTTAACCATACATTCATTGTTAACCCTTTATGGTACGCACTATGATGCCATTTGGGGGGGGGAATATTTGGAGAGTTTTTTTTTCATAGAATAGACCAAATAAACATAATCTAAAGAAATGTTCAAGAAATAATTATTGGGGGGTAGGCCTACTTTTTGGGTCCCAAACAACCGGAAATTAGAGCAATTTCTGAGTGCTGGGTTTCTTTCTCAACACTACATTGTCATATTGGCGCAGCTTCTATTACAATAGTGTGTAGCGTTTGGACAATTAATAGGAAATCAGTGTTTGTGGTGCCCAAAAAATTATTCACAAATGTTTGCTTTCTATCTTAATGCATGTGAAATGGGGGTGAAATTGTTCTTTTTAAATAAAAATTAGTAAATACCTATGTATTAATGTTGTTGGTCTAATTGATAACTGACATGTATCTAAAGAAATGAGAGGGGGGCACATTTTAAATATTTGCCCTTGTAACAAGGGTTATCTATATAATATACAAAAAACACCTATTATTACAAATTTGACAGATGAATCAACATGTGTTTTGTCCCTGCTCTTGTTCATGTTTGTGCAGCGAGATGAATGCTCTGCACTTTGAGAACATACAAGAAACAGACACATATAATGTAAACAATTTATTGGAACAATGTACAGATTCAAGCAATGGTAACCAGTCACATCCACTATATCATCTTACAAATATTACAAAATTACTACAGTACAATATAGATTCTTTGCATGATCCAAAATATTTGGTGGCCCCAAAAGTATTACTTTTTTAAAATGTCAGCAGCTTATTAAAAAAAAGAAAATTCAAATCATGTCTATCAAAATCAAGTTTTTGCTTTTATTAGCAAAAAAGATGAAGGCAGATAGTCTAATCAAGTTCAAAGGCTAAATAAGAATACAGGAGTTCTTTGACCAGACATTCCTTAATATTGGTGGGCGCTTTTATAAAATACAAATTTTCAGTAAAGCTTCATAGAAAGTCGAACTGATGTTTGCAAATTATGCTTATAACATTATCTTTATGAGTTGTCAACCTATTTCTTTTCTTTTAAATGAGGTGTTACTGCTTCCTTTAGATACAGTTTATCTAATGCAAACACCAACAAAACCTCAACGTATTTGCTCTCAAGGCATTGTGTACACATTACACTAAATATTTACCATAGTCTTATAACAATCACTTCTGACAAAAGTACATGAAGTATGTAACCATTTTATTCTTCCCCCTGCTTTGCAACTGTAATCACATTTGACAGCTAGCAGTGTTGCACAGATATACGATTAATGTCAATTAACACGCTTGTTTACCCATCTTTAATATGAAGGGCGAGATATTTACTAATCTTTAGTTGTTGAGAGGAGATGCATGAAGGCGTACACATGGGGGAAATGATAACAAATAACACTGGACACAGACAACCTGAGGTTAACACATATTCAAGTAGTGAAACACAACTACAATGTATAGCAGCAGTCAAGTCAGAAATACAGCATAGTAATGGTTCTGCGTGTGTTTTAAAGACCTACACTCTCTCAATGACAGAATACCAGGACCGTGCACACACACACACACGCATGCACACACACACACACCCCCCATCAAGCCATGATTACTCCTCTTTTTTGCATGCCAAACAGCTGGAATGAGACAAACAAAATCACTTCAAAACACAAAATGATGAGGCACATACAAGTATTTGCCTCTGTATTCCATGATGCATTATATCCTGTATTCAGTGTTACCTTATATTAATGTTAAATCTAAGAGATCAGTTATAAAATGTTAACGTTTATCTAAGACACTTTCAAAAGCGCATCACCCCATTACATGACTTATTGCATTAGGTAAATACATTTTAGCAGCAATACTTAATTCATTATCCCGTTACGCTAAGGTCATATTCAGAAGGGTTCGGCTACATCATACATTTCAAGCACTTGCCATTTAAATTGTAAGTGCATGTCATGTGCATCGTGAATGATTAAAATACTGCAGTTACTACTCTGGCCAGCAGAGGAAACATTACTGGCAGGGCATATCAAAAAAATTAAATAAAGAAAAACGTACTATCTCTCCAACCCATCATGGAATACATTCAGGCTATCTGAACACTTACACACTTTTATAAAATATAACAGCGCAAAACAACCAGAGACGATAACATGTTGTAGTTTCACAGTATTTCAAAACTATACATCCAGCTATGGGGTAAACGTTTAGGGAGAACACTCCAGCAACATTGATGTGAAGTTATAAAAGTCCCAGTGTTGCAATACATGAATGGTTACTATGTACTTGTAATTAAAGCTCCCCTCCCCCTCCCCGTTATCCCCTTCCCACTTTATGTTGGGCTGTGAGGGGCCACCAACATGCAAGAGATGAAAGTACCCCACAAAACACAACCACCCAAAACATTATACAGTCATCCTCAAGATCATGCTTTGAGCACAAGAAGCCAAACAACCAAGAAGAAAACGTCAGTACATTAACATATTGAACATTCATTCGATGGACTGCGTGGTTCTGACAGCCAAAATAAATCACTAAGACAGGATTCGGGTCGATGTGTTGTCTCCTCCGTGTTTCTCCTTCGTGAGGTTCAGACAATATAAAGGATTGTGAAGCGTCTAAAGCTTTTCTGATGAATGTCCATGTCACATTCACGCCACAAGACCAAATTCACTCAGACGCTACATCACAGCCAAGATTTGACACATTTCCTTAAATTTGGTGTGTAAACCCAGTCATGCTACATTACATCTGTTTGTCGTAATTCTCTGGCAGAGGAAAACCAAACAAAAGTACTGTAAATAGATCAATTATAAGGTCGAAGAAGAATCTTATCACAGGGCAATGACAGCTGTGAAACGCAACACACACCACTAATGTTCCACAGCTTTTCACAACGATAAAAGCATGCTACCTATTCCCAGAAAAGCTGCTTTTTTAAAGAAAACCTTGTGCTCTCCAGTGCCATAATTGACAGCTTTTGCCCTGATAAAAATTAGAAATACTTAAAAAATCTAATAACTATAAGGGTGATAACTTATTCTTGGTGATATGCAGCGTTATCAAATGAGTCGGGTCCAATATGATGCTTTGTTAGCATCAGCTGCTATTCATTAGCTTTAAGCTGTCCTTGTATTAAGAGAAAATACCTTCTCCAATCTTCAAAGAACAGTCTTCTACTCAACTTGTAGAATTGAGATGTTATTAAAACGACCTTATGCCATCACCTGACATGATAATAAATGTGTATCTGCTCTGCACTTTTGTACCCACATTAAAGAGCAAATGCTTAACCGAGCTTCCTGTTTTGCTTACAATTCTTTTCAGCAGTTCAGGTAACAGTAAAAAAGATTGTATTAATTGTTGAAAAAAAGAAGAAGGGTAATAGATTTCAATATTTCTGATTGAGATGTGATAACATGAATTTTCCTCCCATGATAAGGTTGTTTTGCCAGTCCCTTCCCCCCCTTGCCTGTGCATGGGGGCACCGAGCACTGCAGCTACCACCTCCCTCCCACCCCGTCCTTCAGGTCGGGGAAGGGTCCGCACCCTTCCCTCCCCTCAGCAGGCAGACCCTTCCCCCCAGTAAAGGGTAAAATGTTCCCTGGGTAAAAGAGGTTCCCTATATTGTCTCCCATAGTGAGTAACCTGCACAGAGAAAGAGAAGGCTCATTAGAACACCATCCTGCAGCAACATTTGAAATAAAACACCGTCAAGACTTTTATTTTCAATGTATTTTGCAAAAGCACATTATTAGAGAGGAAACTGACCCCAGTGATGAGGCATGCTGCCGTGGAAACGGTTACACCCCGTAAAAGGTTGCCAGGCGTTCCTTCAGTGGCAGGGGGAACTGATCTGAGAAGCGTCTCCAGTTGTCCTCGCCCACCTGGTTCTTGAAGCCGTGAAGGATCTGAAAGTAAACACCGGGAGAAGTTCAAACAAGTTGTAATGACGGCTGCATTCAAAATAGATCTCCTGCATGATGGGATTATTATTGGCGTCAATTGTAGATACTGCAATTCCTCCATTTGACCACTGGTGGGCAGACAGGAGTAAATGGTCTCAGTGCATGATTAATTCATGAGGGAATGAGATCATACATTTAAATTGTGATTTTATCTAGTACATTTTGGCACTGTTCAGCTTTTACCTTGTAGAACATGTCTCTTAGATCGTCCTTTGGATTTACCCAGGAGGCCACTGCGTCACAGAAGAATATAAAGTCCTGTTCCAGAGAAGACAGTTGAGCCAACATTTCAAATGAGGGAAACAACATAATAAACACAATCAAATGGTGTCTCTGGACCTTACCTGCACTACACCTCCTGGATTTACACTGATCATAGTGCAGATTCCTCTGAACGCAGAGTCTTTCTCCTCATTGTCTCTTATATTTCGTAGAGAGGTGCACCTGACAACAGGGACGACCAAATGTATCAGACATTCACAAAATAAAAACTACTGCCACTATGAATGCAAATACCTATAATGAATATACTATCTTTATATTTTAGATAAATAAACAAATATAGCCTATTTCCAACCTTAGTACACATATACTGTTGAGGTATTTCCTCATTATTGTCTTTATCCTTAAACATATCATTGACTGTATGTGAGGAGACATTTGTGTCTATCATGACCTGAGAGATAACCACAACAAGTCAAGCATGCACACAAAACATGTTTTTCTACTTTTAACAACTCATTTGATCTCTTATAACCTTTGTCTATGAGCAGTGTGTTCAGCAAAACCTCATCTATAGCACCTTAACAATAACATTACTTTTTAAATATGTCTAAAGGAGGTCTGGGTCATTTTTGGGACAGGCTCATGCAGCTGGGTGATTACTAGAAAGGAAATGTAGCATTTTGTATGCTCTATCTGCAGCAAAGACTGCATCCTTTCTCCAATTTTTTTCCTGAACCAGCAGGCATGTGACAAATCTGATCCCATGCATCTTTTAGGTTAGCAACAGTTAACAATGACAGAAAACTAAAAATTAAACAAATTAATGTATAATACATGAAGGTGCTACTGAGGCAAAAACAAATCACAAGTAAGACCTAAAAGAGGACAGGGTTAGTCACATGGTTGGCAATGATTACAAACTGATATCAAATACAAATAAAAACTGAAAAGACTTTTGTTTGAGAAGGAAAGTGAGGAGAGGAACAGAGCAGAACAGGGAGCGACAGGAGACAGACGAGAAGAGAGGAAGAAAGCAGAGAGGAGATGAATTAAATAAAAGATTGAATAATACACACCAGGGTCTTATAAACTGCTGTAGCATGGGTGCCACCTCTTGAGGACAAACGTAACCAAGACGACCAATTGTTATTGCTAAGGTAACGCAATCACGGTTACACACCACCAAACGCCAACCAAGACATGAGCAATGAGGAGGGGGAGGAGAAAAATAAAGAAAAAACAAACAACTCAGAGACATAAATCAACAGAATCTGTGTATGATAATTAACAGAAGATTTCACTGGTGTCGGTTATTACTGCCCCTTTTATCACGGGGAGGAATGTAAAATATGACACTCTAAAAAAAACATACAACACGTTTAAGGGAGAACACATTGACAACTTTGACAGGACATTCATAGAAAAAGGCAAACAATGGCATCTGCTTCCACAAATCATATGGATCGAAAGTGATTGAAATTCATTAGCTTGATTTAAAATGTAAAGACACAAGCTAGCTGGCTAAGTTAGCATGTGTATGTTACTGGCTTCAACAAGAGCGATTCAGAGATTTCTCCCTTAAACTCACAAATTGTTCATAACAAAACAGAAATGTGTTTGTTTTTTTGGGTTCTTTCGAAAAGAAAAAAGGACAGTTTACTCCAAGCCAACTACATGGAGGGAGACTAGTATCCAGCACAGCAGGCTCTTATGAGGCAGAGAGGAGGGAGGACCTAAGTTTAAGAGACACAAAACTATGTGACATTCTCATTAACAAACAGGCATTTATGAACAGTCCAATGATACATGCAGAAAGCAGATGGTATGCTCATTAGAATAAAGTTCGGTGCAGGATAAGCTGATCAGAGATAAACTGAAAAGTGCCACCACGCACTCTGCCACATCTGTGGTGGAGGTCGTTTAAATTTAGCTCCAGTGATAACCTGGAAAATCTCTGACAGACATAAGAAAACTTAGATTTTGTGAGTAATTTTGTATCTACGGAAGAGGGATTAGGGCCATATGAGAAACATTTTTTAGGATGTGATGAAAAAAACACTTTTTATCTCAGAATTGAAACATATTTCTTGTTTTTTTTTTATCTATTATGATTTTTCTGGAAATAAAAATTATGTGCGAATTAATTTTTTCTGTTTCTGTTGTTGTTGAAAATCTCATATGTTCCTTTTTTCCCCCCAATTCTGAGATTAAAGTCAGAACCAAACTTATTTTTTTAACTTTTGGTCACATCCCAATATGTGTTCCTCATTGGCCCTAATCCTCTTCCCTACATATCCTTTAGGCCCATGTTGTGTTTTCAATGAACTCATTGGAAACAGGGAACAAATGGTGAAAGATATCTTGGGTCAGATGAAAACATTCAATGGGCATGACACCGTTATAATTATCATGTATCCTGCATCAAACATTGGCCATTCCTAACAACATTTAACATCTATTGGCAGATATGCATCCACATTTAAAGAACAGTAAATAAAAGCAACAAATAAACTGACAGCAAACAAACAGGAACACATCTACAGAGTCCCTAGAATTGTATTAATTTAGACAGGTTACACTTCGCCCTTGAATGTATTTTTGTTGGTCTCATTAAATCATCATTTCAAATTGAACTGGTAAAAACAAGAGCACAGTGTAACCTTTTTGAAATGATATAGGTCATTTATTCAGGTTAGGTGTTCTCTCAATCATTAATCAGTAGTTATTGTTTAAGTGTTCAGAAAATGTTTGTCCTACGGTAACAGGTAACTATGTAAAGCTGTGAACTCACACACTTCCTTTCTTCTGTTTCAGTATTATAACTCCTCCTATGTGTGCACATTAGTATCTTCCAAGACTGGGCACTTACAAGGCTCGCTGGATTCAAGTATTTCACACCGGGGCTCGCCCGGGGTTTCACTTTCTTTTATCTCGATTTCCAGGCCACACTGCCAGGTTGCAAATCACGATCTGAAATATTTAACTTTGGAGAAACCAGCCAAACCTGTAAGGCCCGTGGCTTGGGAAGGGTTGTTTGGAGGGACATTAAAGGGTAGGACAGGCTCCCTAGAGAGTGCTGTGATTCCTGGCTGGAACTGAGTGTGTGTGAGCACCTCCCTGTGTGTGGCGGCTGGCTCAGTACCGCCACCGAGTGGTACCTGTGTTCTCCAGCAGGGTCTTTGGGGTGTTGGGTCTGTTAATGATCTCCACCAGCTGGTGCAGCACCATGGCAATGTACGGCTGCATTTCAGAGCCTGGGGGTGTAGGAACAGTAAGAAAACCATGGAAAGAAATCTGTTCACTGTTAACTAAGGTGACTGTATTCTGACAGCAAAATATACACAGGAAATTGTGATATATTGTGGTAAGTAGAGGAAATTCAGGCACTCACCCATTTGTATAGATATCTCTCCGATTGCCCATGTTGCGTTGTTGCACACTGATATTAATTCTGGGTTTAAATTAGTACCCAGTATGGGCATAAAATCAGCTGGAAGAAGGAAAGCGAGTTCATTTAGCAACTGACATACACATTATTTCCAAATAAATGTTCAAAGGGGCCCTATCATGCTCATTTTCATGTTTGATTTTCTGCTTCTACTGGGACATGTCTCCATGCTCTAATGTTCAAAAAGCTCTTTATTCTTCTCATGCTGCCTGTGCTGCAGCACCTCTTTTCACCCTCTGTCTGAAACCAGAGCTCAGTCTGCTCTGATTGGTAAGCTCTGGTTAGGCTCTGTTTTGATTGGTCAACTACTTTGAGTGTTTAGGATTGTGATTTTAGCCATTGCAGACCATTTACATGCATAAAACCCTACAAACACACTACAGGAAAAGGGAAACCCCAGAAGGCATAATAGGGCCTCTTTAAGAGTGATCTTGAGAGAACATACCGATGCATGGTTTGACGTGTTGGAAACAAGCCTTGGTTAAATCCCCTAGCAGAGCAAAAGAACTCTGACGCACTTCTGGCATTTTGTCCTGAAGAGTTGCAGAGAAAAACAAAAGGTGAACAATGCGAGACTTTATCAGTTTATCAGATTAGCTGCTCAAGTTGTTCACTCCCCTCACCTGCATGCACTGGTACATAAGGGTGAGGATGTTGCTCCGAGCAACCAGCTCCTCTATGGTGCCTCCCAAACCCTCAGCCAGTCCACTGAGGAGATCCAGAGCCACGATCATGAAGTCTTTGTCTGGAGCCTCATACTGGTCCGGCTGTGACTGATAAAGCTGAATAAAAATGGTTGCATTACATTCACAGAAAATGCTAAATCAGGGCAACTACAAAAAACACGCTGGGGAAGGGACTTTCAAGTATATTTATTTATTCAGGCCTAGTTGGCCTATAACTGCTGCATCTATTCACTCCCTTTTTTCACCAGCCTATATAAGCATATACGGCAAAACTATGGGAAATCCAAAATCATAACTAGATACTTAAATAGAAAATATTCTATATTTTGACGCCTGCGGCAGAACATCGCTTGGCTTCAGTTCCTCCATACTTGGGGTGTTATACTAGCTGCTGACTATGGATAAGAAGCTCATACTTCCCCACTTCAAAACGTCCAAACCATCCCTTTAAGTTTAACAAAGGTGTCTGGCACCTTGAATGTGCTTTTTCTGTGCGTATAAAGAAAATAATAGGAGCCATACACACTCACCATGGCTTGAGCGAGAGTCTTCTGCACCAGGTTGACACAGCGTTGGTACACAGGCTCGCAGTAGGGCAGAAAGCCGCTCTGCAGGGCCGTGGCTACAGACGACAGACACTGAGGAAGGCAGGCAGGGGGAGACAAAGTCAGTGTGTGTTCATACACTCAGAACTGAGACTGACACAACGAGTCACTATCTGCATCAGCGACTCACTTCTAATAAAGGGAAGAGATCTTTGTCTTCATCTTTCAGCTGGTTCCATTTTGCGATCAGTGGAGGCATCAACATCTGGATGTATTCCTATCAAGTAACACAGACTCAATTAGGCTTTGCACAAAGAATATGCCATTTCTGAGTGGGCATGATCATAAAAGATGGTAAAGCACAAACCCAGACATTCAAACAAATCTATGAAGCCTGGGAGATGTGCTGATACTTTTGCATGATCATACATCTTATAACACCAGAGAGCATGCTCACCACTACTGGCACAACAAAAGAGAAATGAGGAAGAAGATTTGTGATGTCAGTGTGTGCTAATTCTATATTAACCTTAAATGTGAAGTCAAACTGAGTTTAGTTTTTTTCGTTCTGCATACCGGTTTATTGAGATGGTGCCCCACGGAGTCTGCAAGGGTGCCTATGGCGTCGTAAAGAATGAGCAGGTTTTTGTGCTGGTACTTGCTGAAAGCGAACACCAGGGTGTCGAGGATGAACGCCAGGTAGGGAACCAGCTCTGTGCAAGCCTCTTCCTCCAGAGTGGCAAAGGCACTAAAAAGGAGAGGGAAGAAAACATCATACAGCAAGCAGTACTTAAAGAAATATGCGATGCATCCCAACACCTGAAAGATTGTTTTATGTGTAAAATGACTTCATCAGCGCTTCTTGCTCACCTGCACGCAGCCTCCTGCACACGCTTGTTGCTATCCAGAATGCGTTTGAGCAGCTCCGTCATTAGAGGTTTCAGGTAAGTATCTGGGGGCTGGCTGACCACCCAGTGGGCATAGCGGCTCAGTGTCCAGCAGGTGATGGACCGCACCAGGGCCTTCTTGTCAGACAAACACTGGACCAGATGGGGGATGAGCTCGGGCAGGTACGGGATCATGCCCTGCATACAGCCTGGAGGCGGGGGAGGAACAGAGTCATTTAAAGCTGTCACTTTCCATAATCTGGGGTAATTCTACACCTTGTGTTTTGTCCCCACTTCTTCTATCCCTCCTTACCTTCAGCTATAGCCCCCAGCACTAGGATGCCAGACTCTTTGACCACCCACTCTGGATGGAAGAGCAGCTCTTTGAGGAGGGGCAGGATGGGCTGCAGCAGGTCCTCCCTGAACACGTTGGCCAACACGTCCAGCGCTGCAGCCGAACACTTGCCTAATGTTGGGTGAACAGCAGAGGGACATACATCAAACAGACATCACAGGTACAGAAGACAAGCAATTCATATTTTGTTAGCTAGCTTTGTACGAAAGACGATTCAAATGGAGGTTTTTTAATCATTTTGAAAGAAATGTTGGCACTGGCTCTGAACTCACGCAGGTTCCAATCAGAGATGGTGTCGTCATCATCATCCAGCTCATCATCCTCATCGTCGTCATCCTCGATCCCGTCTTCCTCATGCTGCTGGGCGACTGTGCGGGAGCGATGGAAGCGCGGCCTGATGTCCTGCTCGTTGTCGGGAATAGCCTCATCTTCCTCGGTGTCCCCCTAATAGTGAATTAAAAAAAAATCAGCTTCTATAAATCTTTGCGTACAAAGTATTAAACTCACATGTATTTGTACACCACATAAACCACTTAATTGAACTGCATGTCATCCTGAGTCATGGGGCAATTCATCCTCTTACCTACAAATATTAGGCTGTATAAACTGACCTTGAGCAGGATTATGTCAATCTCGGAGTATTTCATCCCATTGACAAGCACCGGAGTGAGCCTGGAATAGGGGCCAAAGGAAACATGATGAGAACAAAGGGCAAGGATAGGTCAGAGACCAGGGCAATCTGTCACATGTGATTCCAGCTGTGGGGGCACTTTAATGTGACAGCGTGCTGACAGATGTTACAGCCGAGGTCAACAGTCAGGGCTCTTAATCAGCCGGCTTGATGTGAGGAAGAAGAATATCATCCCAGTACAAGGTCTTCACCAGCTAACTGTCAAGGTTGCTATGAATCAACAGCTTCCAATATTAACACTCGAGTGTCAGTCTGTGTATTGTGGCAACCAGCCTGTGTGTGTGTGTGTGTGTGTGTGTGTGTGTGTGTGTGTGTGTGTGTGTGTGTGAGAGAGAGTATTCTTACTGAGAGAGGTGTCCACACAGCACTTCCTTACACACAGGCTGCTCTGCCAGAGTAAGCCAGAACTCACAGGCCTCCAAGGCGACATTTTCATCTTGGTCCTGAGTCCTCAGTAGCATGTACTAAAGTAAATGAAGCAAATATCTTATATACTTTTATATGAACAAAACTTCATATATTCTTCTAAAAATCCCAACGCAACACCAGCATGTCCGTCCACAGGGCGTTACAGGAGTTATTACAAAAAAGATTGTCTTTCTATATATTTTTAGAAACACATCCCATTAAAAGACCAAAACCAACGGTGCATTATGCTCTCAATATTTGCTTACTTTAATGCCATGTCTGTGAATAATACATACTTTTTTTAAAAGTATTTCCTAAAGCAGCTGGGTACTGTAGTTTTAAGCAAACTTCACTAAAACTGGAGTAAACTTGCATTTGTTGTGGATTATTTTCAGCAGCAGATTTGGTGAGCAAGCATTTCTAAAACCTTAGTGTTTTTGGAATGAACTCAAATTAAACTGCAGTGCTTATGCTTATTATAGAGAATGAACCACAGTGAAACTGTGTGGCTCACTGATGTGTCTTCAATCGTTTCTGATCAAAAGATGTCGCTAAGAAACTAACTGTATCAAGTTTTGGCTGCACAGACAACACAGAGATACGACAGACTAAAAAACACACATATTCATTCTACATCTTTTTACCTGTGTTTGACTAATCCTTATTAAACCTTTGTCACATTCTCAGTCTTTGTCTTGACTCACTGACCTCTACGATGTTGAGCATGTGTGGCAGGAGGCGGTCCAGACGGACTTCCAGCAGCATGACTAAAGCTCTGCACACATTCTTCCTCACCTCCGGTTCCTCATCTGTCGCCAGTGCAAACAGGTTCTACAGAGGATAAAAAACGTCAAGGGTCAAATGTCGTCTTTCCATGGTGTGCAACAGCAATAACTACCACAAACAATACTTATAATTGCATAGCATTTGAAACACAAAGTGCTTTCCGGAATAGATATGAATTGGGTTGGGCTAAGTAGCATTTTAAGTAGCATTAAGTAGCATTTTAACAAAGGTAAATGTTTCTGCAAAACATCTTATCTCTGCATTTTGTATGCATTTGTAATTTAAGGATGGTATATAAATGACGGTTGCTATTAAAACACCAAGTCTATAGGTCATTTGTTACACTATTAGATACAAAAGTTTCCTTTCGGCAAAATATTAGATGTCTGCAATATTTGATATATGCACTATGTTCATCAATGAAATAAATACATTAGGAATATAAATCCTTTAAAGAAAATGTTAAAAAGGGACGACACTAAATCAGAAGTAAACGGATGACTTCTAAAGATGATAAGGCAACTAAATATTTATTTTGGTCTTAGCCGACTTCCTTTTTTTCAGTTAACAAGTTGTTATCTAATGCTAAACGCCTGATTTCCTAGAACCAAGCACATTTAAGTGGTGCTATTGCATTACTCTTTGTTGAGAAACTCAATTTGTCAATTCAATCGATGAATCAAATAAATAATAGAAGTGCTAGTCAACCTATCATCTAGTTAAGGATAAACCAGATGACTCCTCAGTGAGCAGTCAGTAAAGCAGCTTGTGTTAATGACCTTAAGGGTGGGAGGTCATTCTCATTGTTGACATTACATTACATGACATGTTAATTGTTAGATGCTTTTATCCAAAGCGACTTACATACTCAATACTAGGAGCAATTTGGGGTGTGTCTTGCCCAGGGACACAACGACATGCTGACTGCAGTGGGGTTTGAACCTGTGACCCCCTGATCCCAACATCCACACCCTATCCACTGCGCCACACACCTCCCTGACAGACCTTCTGGGTCCATATACTACGTTCAAGTTTATGGTTATCTTTGTATCCATAACAACGAAGTGTAAAGATGCATTACTGTCACTTGCCTCAATGAAAGGGTCGATGTGCAGCATGAGAGCCTGAGTCCGGCTGATGATGAACTGATTCACGCAGGCAATGGCATGAGACCTGCAAAACAATAACCAGCACTTAGTGAACACAAACACATGCTTTCCTCACATGTCCCACACTATGAATGCTCCCCCTGTCTTCTTCTCTGCTCTGCCACCACTGATTTAACCTCCAAGTATGAGGAAGACTTCACTTCTTAACAGCCTGTGGCATTACTACAGTCTGAGGCTTCAACCGTGAAATTATAGAGACCTTTAGTCTGTCTTGTAGAAATAATGTACCGTCAAGAGGATATGTATTTGCTGCTTAAAACATACTCATTAGTAGATTTATTTAGAATGAGTTCAAATAGGTGGCAGATAGAAACACTCTTAATCATAGGAAGGGGAACAAAATAAATGATTTTTAGATTGTAAATACAACAAATACAAACATTTTGGGGAATTATAAAATCACAGAGCAGCACAAAATCACAACATATGGAAAATAAACAAATGATCATACATCATCAATACAAAAGTACATTTGTATTCTAATGTAATATCACCAATGACGTAGCATTACAACATTTACCTACGTAACCTAGTTAAATAGGAACAGGTTTGATTTAGATAGGATTTCACTTTACACTTAGCAAAGTTATACGATACCTAATCTTAGGACTGTTGTGCTTAAAAAACTGCAAGAACTTGGGGATCATGATGTTGAGAGGACGATCCAGGAGGTCACTGTCCAAAATCTCAGCAGAGTCCTCACAGATCTTCTGCAGGGCTCCAAACGCTCCCTGAAGGTAACATTAAAAAAAGGAAAAAGTTTGATAAGAAAGTCAAGACAGCAATCCTCAAGGCAGGTTACACTGCAGCTAAAGTCTGCGGAGGTGGAATGAGTTTCGGTTTACCTTCTTTTGTTATTATGAAACCACCATTTTGCAATATATTCTCCACATCATTTAATATGTGTTCATGTTGTTTTGGCCCTGCAGGGAACACATGTAATAACATCTCTGTTTACATAGGTATGGGGCATATAGAGGATGTTGCTTTGCACAGTGGGAGCGCTCAGATATGAGTTCATCCTCCTCCCTCATCCATGATCTTCAATAGAATGCATCCCCTTCTGCTACACACACACACACACACACACACACACACACACACACACACACACACACACACACACACACACACACACACACACACACACACACACACACACACACACACACACACACACACACACACACACACCACACACACACACACACACACACACACACACACACACACACACACACACACACACACACACACACACACACACACACACACACACACACACACACACACACACACACACACACACCACACACACACACACACACACACACACACACACACACACACACACACACACACACACACACACACACACACACACACACACACACACACACACACACACACACACCACACACACACACACACACACACACACACACACACACACACACACCACACACACACACACAACCACACACAGGCTGCCTAACTGAAGGTTAGTGCCTGCATCACAATATGCTGCAGACTTCAGTGTCTTTCTCACAAAAATGCAGCATGAGAAGAAGACTTAAAAAAAACAGCATTGACACCGAAGGTGTCTGAAATGGGTTTCCATGGAAACCGTTCCCTTGTCAGCATTCCTTTCAGATGACAGATACAGAATTGTCTCAAAATGTGCAGGAGCCAAACGGATGAAATAATGAGGAGGGGATGAGGAGGAGACTGTGTCAAGGTCACAGACAGGAGGAGGCAAAGTGTACCCAAGGGCAAACAGACGTTAACCTCACTTATGATACTCAATTGAACCTTGATAAATAGGCATGCTTTTTGGGGGTGATATTATGCATCTCTCATTTAATGAGACGAAAGAAGGTATGATAGTATTATAGGCTTTGAAATGAAACCACCAGATGTAGAAATGATGTAACTGAATAGTACTATAATAAAAAAAACTAATGATGCCTGATTTAGCTGATTGAAGAATTGTTAAAAAACGAATGTTCGATAAGTGTTGAAATTTGGCAAAAATTATTTGTTTATTAGCCCATTGAGTCAAAATGAATCAGCAACTATTTCCAACGCTGATTAATCCACACATTTTTTCAAGAAGAAATCCCCCAAAATGTTGCCCCCTTCTAAAATGCAAAGATTTTCTACCTTTCTGCATTTTATAATTCCTTTTTACTCAATATCTTGATTGTTGTTGTTGGACAAAATAACCTGAAAATAGCAGCCTGTATTCGTAAATACGTAACAGCCTTGTAAATACAATAAAACCCAGCTTTCCTACAAAGCAGAATACTAAAGTAGTCGTTTTTAAAATGAATAAATAATTCATGCAGCATCATCTTTAAGCTCTTTGCACTATAATATTCTGAAATGTAGCTTCATTATAACTTCCTTATAACTTATAACTTCATCCCACGTGAAAATGAGTGGAACCGGACAGAAGAGTGCTCCCACCGGCGCCACGCTGTCGGTGCCGTTTCTCAATCTCGAGGATGCTGGCTTGGTAGTAGTGATGTGTCGGTCGCAAATGAGCATTGCAATATATTTATTTGTATTGTTTTTTATGATTAGAGACTGTTGGATGCTGCTGTACTGAGCATTGCAAGATATTCATTTCACTATGTTATTTATTTATGATTACCCTTAGGCTCAGCAAAGATTTGATGTCAGCTGTTGTCTTTTTTTCTATAGTTAATAGTTACTGAAATAGAGCCCTGCTGTTTTGTCAGGGCCTTTTCTTTAAATATAATTTTAAAATGTCCATACAGTAGCCCCTTTTTTTACATGTCTATGCTTAAGTTTTTATAGGTGTTGCTATCTCCTTTGTGTAGCGTGGTTCTACAAGCAAGTCAGTGCATTCATTGGGTGGTATCAGAGAGTTACATGGGTCTGTAAATGCAATGAAAACATTTGGCCACAGCAAATCATTTATTAAACATGTCATTTTTACTTTTGAATACTTCAGTACAAAGGATGTATTGAATAATTGAAGTGATATGTGTACAAATATAAATCATTAGTCTGAACAGGGCTACATTTGATTTAATTAAAAAGGTATAATATGTGGTAAACTGAAGAGCCGTTTGGGAGCCGAAAGAGCCGGCTCTTCTTGGTGAGCCGAGCCAAATGATCCGGTTCACCAAGAAGAGCCGGAATTCCCATCACTACTTGGTAGTCGTATACTTCCAAGTCACTTCCTTCAGAAACAAAGCAAGTATGCTTCCAAGCCACGGCTTCGGAAAACGAAGAAGAATGGAACAGGCTAACAAGTGTGCCACTCTCTCTAACGGTTTCAACATAAACTGTACCAAAAATAAATACCTCACGATGTCTATCTAATTATGAACTTGCTTTACTTTCACGGAACACATTTTTGGTGATAACAAATGTAACAAAGTAACATATTTACCAACACATGTTCTACGCCACTACATACTTATATTTAAATGTGTGCTGTGTCGGTTCAGCCATTCTCCGCAAGGGTTTTTGAAATTGGTCTGTGTGCAAAGCATTGTGGGGATTTTAAGGACGCGAAGTCTACCCATGTGCAGCCTCGAAATTTCCCCCAACCCAAGGCCGTTTCTCAATCTCGAGGATACTGGCTTCCAAGCCAATATTTCAAGGATGCTACGTCATCGAGTGCCACGGAAGGACTGTTCCAATCTCCAGCATACTTGGAATTCCACCGAGGTCGCGTCCTTGGTTTGGGGGAAATTTCGAGGCTGCACATGGGTAGACTTTGCGTCCTTAAAATCCCCACAATGCTTTGCGCACAGACCAATTTCAAAAACCCTTGCGGAGAATGGCTGAACCGACGCAGCACACATTTAAATGTAAGTATGTAGTGGCGTAGAACATGTGTTGGTAAATATGTTACTTTGTTACATTTGTTATCACCAAAAATGTGTTCCGTGAAAGTAAAGCAAGTTCATAATTAGATAGACATCGTGAGGTATTTATTTTCGGTACAGTTTATGTTGAAACCATTAGAGAGAGTGGCACACTTGTTAGCCTGTTCCATTCTTCTTCGTTTTCCGAAGCCGTGGCTTGGAAGAATACTTGCTTCGTTTCTGAAGGAAGTGACTTGGAAGTACGCGACTACCAAGCCAGCATCCTCGCGATTGAGAAACGGCCCAAGTGTCACTACCCGATCTGCAGCTCTGCCCGATCTGCAGTGCGCATGTGCGAGATGGTCCGCCATATTGGATAACTCCGGACGGCAACACAAGTAGGACACTTGACACAGTGGCTTTTAGCAAAGCTCAAAAAGAAAACTCGAGAGAGAGATGAGTTATTGTTATTACGACGTGACTTCACTATTATTTAACAACTCTTTTTATTGGGTTCTTTTATTTGGGGTTAAGTACATTGTCAGAATAAGTGAGAAATGGATTTAACTTCTGTTAGACAGCTATCATACTGAATACATATTTACTGTGAATGTGTGCAAAAATGTATGGCATATGGCTGTCTAACAGAAGTTAAATCCATTTCTCACTTATTCTGACAATGTACTTAACCCTAAATAAAAGAACCCAATAAAAAGAGTTGTTAAATAATAGTGAAGTCACGTCGTAATAACAATAACTCATCTCTCTCGCTTTTTTGAGTTTTCTGTTTGTGATTTGCCAAACGCCAAGTGTCCTATTTGGGTTACCGTCCGGAGTTATCCAATATGGCGGACCATCTCGCACATGCGCACTGCAGATCGGGCAGGGCTGCAGATCGGGTAGTGACAGTGACACAAAGGACGCGGCCTCGGTGGAATTCCAAGTATGCTGGAGATTGGAACAGTCCTTCGGCGGCACTCGATGACGTAGCATCCTTGAAATATTGGCTTGGAAGCCAGTATCCTCGAGATTGAGAAACAGCCCGTGAGTGGACGGAGAGGGGCAGAGAAATGGGCGTGGCCTCAGAGCATTCCAGTTACGCTGAAGCATCTAAATTGTAATCCTCCCTTCAAATCCTGCTGTGGAAGGTCATTAAACGCCAGAATGTAAGCCATGCAGATGACAGCCAGCCGGAGAAAAGAGAGGCATGCTTTTAGAAAACCAGCTCCTTCAGACTCGGCTCTGAAATGTGACAAATGTCTCGAGGGCTGAGGTGACAACGACTTTTTTTTACATAATCGTTTTGCTTTCCGGAGAAAACGTAAATTCGATCTACACAACACCGTTCCAACTGCCATTAATCTCAACCGTAAAACTGCTCTCAGGCTAAACCTATATTAAGGCATCCACCAACATTACACTCGGCGTCCAACACACCTGCTCCTGTCTTTTTATAGAGCTGGAGAGAGGGCTACAGCATGGAGGCTCCTAATGCATCTGCTGCTCTGAAACCCAGAGAAACAGACCTATGGTACTGCTGCAGAAGCTGCTATTACCTAGGCGTGTTGATTAGCTGTTTATTACAGAAATGCATGTAGGTTTTTAAAAGATTATTAAAAGAAGACAATGTCATAATCCAAGTAAACATATCTGTTAATGTTTACAGCTACACACCTAGATTATATCAGGTATCAATCAACCCGTACATGAGCAGACATTAGCTCAGTTTGAGACCGTTGTGTGTGAGGATATTTCAGTCACAGAGTGATGAAGATCCTCTTGCATTGATCTGTTGTTGATCCACAACACAGAGGACATGTTCTCCTGATCAAATGGCGCAGGGCCAACATGTTCCTCGTTGCTTATATTAAGTGCACACTGCTCTGAAACCCAACACTGGCAGCCACCAAACATACTCCCGAAATAGATATCAAAGTGTGGCAGTAATGGTGTGGATTATTTCTGGGTCACGATGGCAACAGTCATCACCTTAAAAGTTAGTTTGGCACGACATGGATACACTAGTGTAGTCACAAGATCTGCTGAATCTGACATACATTCTCTATTTTCCAGGACACTTAGCATAAACTGTAGTAATTTAGTGACAATGCACAAAATAATTGTGCAGCTTTTTTTGCTACACCGGCAAAAGTGAGAAAAAAAGAAACGGTGTAATTCGCAAAACACCTAAAAGGGTGTCAAGCCGATTGGTCTCCTTTGCTATTTGCACGTGCTTAAGAAGTCATATGGTGAACAATTGGCCTCTTTCGATGCAAATGGGATCCAAGAACACTCCAATTCAGCACTGATTGCACAACGCAGTTACAGTGGACTCATTGGCATCTTCAGAGAGCTGTTGCTAACAACGGAAGCCCATTCAGACTACAGGGGTGTCTGCTCAAACTAATTCATTCTGACATGATGCAATGGGGTTTGTGTCAGGACAAATAAACCAATAAGGCTCCCAAAAGAAAGTCACTTAAAATACATGAGAAAAAACACTAAGGTTATCATACAAACTCATTCTTTTTTTCCTCTTCCTCATTTCCTAAATCCTTGGCTTGCATTTGTATCTTTCCTCGATTGTTCTCTCCTCCAGGAGATTTCTGTGGAAGTGGCACTCGAGCAAGTCCTTCCTGACAACCCATCCTGCCTCAGGCCGACTCCCACCCCTCACATCCAACGCATTTACAAATGTTATTTTGCCACGTGGATAATACAATCAGATGCAAAAAAAAGAACAAATTGCACTCTGCTGCAAAACTTGATGGGCTATTCACCCGGTAACAACATTAGGGCGATGTCTTTGTGAATCGGACCTTGAGACAGGGCAGATTGCAAAAGAAGCACATTCATGGTGCTATCAGCATCCGCAAACCATTCATTGTGCAAATTGTGAGTTTGCCTATTAGTTTATTACATTTCATGTATTCATTTAGCTTTTTTCAGGAAGAAATAAATGGAAATGCAAAACATATCAGCTTCCCAAACTTTATAATAAATAAACAAATGCACTAAAATCTTCTTAAATAAATAGTTGTCACTTTATATCACAAGATAACAAGACACTTTTTCTGATCCAGCACCAAATTAAGTATCTTCAACATCAAACGCTAAGAAGCTTTCCAAGCTGCTTTTCAAAATTATAGGGAGCCTTATGAGGAGTTGCAACATTTGGTCGCGTTCAGCGTTAAGCCTTGTACACACATACACTTCAAGATCCTCTGCAGTAAATAGCTGACCTAAATCTCAGCATCTCAATGAGCTTTATAAGAGAGGAGGCTGACTGCTACATGGAGAGCCATTTTCTGTCACAAGTCTTCCTTCAAATTCAGTCGGTACATTCAAATACATGGCATTGCTGCTGTAAGGGGTGATGAGTAGCTAGTACTTATTTCCTGCCTTTTGGACACAGCTGAATTTACATTTAAGTTGTAGCTTTTTTCTGTGTGTTCTCCTGTATAATGTTTCTTCCTTTTCCTATAGAGTCTGATGTCAGAGGCACATGCAGCTGACAGCATATTAACGACCAGTTCATGTGAACCTAAGCATGGGTTCAACACCATTACACAGATCAGGTGATCCAACACCCACTACTAGCTACTGTACTCTCATTATAGTGGCCGTTGCATGGAGCATTTAACCCCCAACATCAATGTTGTCACTGCACAAGCACTGATATGATCAACAACTCAGGACATCAAGCACTTCTACTGTATGCAGTGATAAGAGCTGATGTACCGTAAAGCAATGTATTTCCAGGATGCAAAGAATTGGATTAGGATGGACTAAAAAAGATGGCATGTGCAGCAAAGAACAGAACAACACACATTGTACTTTGCTGATATGCATATTATAAAAGCTATTCTGGGTATTGATGTTAGCGAAATCAGAAAATGGGGTCAAAATGGTTCTGGTAAAAAGGATAGAAAGAGAACAAACGATTCCATGGCGCAGATTCCAAGTCTGCGGTTGTGGCTTCCCCTCCAGCTGTGAGGCTGCCTTTAGCTCATCTGGCCAGAAGGATGCTCCAGATGCTGCTTTACAGCTGACCCAGCTCTCCTCCCGTCCCACAATAAATAAATAAACAAATAAACAGCGAGGCGGCGCTGCGTGCCCAGACATGCCTACTTATAGCCCGAGTGTGTGATCACAAATGTGCATACACTTAGTCTCTCTCTTTCCTCCTCACACAGCTATGACAAAAGAATAACTAAATAATGTTTAAGCAACCAAATGTACCGCCAGCACCAATTAATACAACAAACACATACCTTACCATAATATCTTAAATAAGCCAAGTGTAATCTCTCAAATATACTGAAATATAGATACTGGTTGAACCAAAAACACTATCATGTTTAGGTTTAATGCCCCCAGATGAAATTGCTTCAGTAGGCAACATAGTCTGCCAAACATGTTTTATTTTAGAATGCCGACAAATCCTGATGGTACACTGTAGATTAGCAAAGTATGAATAACTGCGGCAGCATTCAGTTTTGAATTTGAATCCATATTTAATGCTAATTGAGTAGTCAAAAGATTTCAGATGTCATCTAATACCTCTGATGTATGCAAATGGTTTCTCTCATTCTGATTACACTATAACAGATAGTCATTTATACAGAAATATATTAAGGTTGCTGCCGAATTAATCCAATCCAGAGTTCTTGCTTTTAAATCACTCTCATTACATGTAAACCTATAAAAACAGTTAAGGTATACGATGCAAAAAGAAAGTAGAAATGTTTTCTGTCATGGTTCTTCAGTACAGTATAATGTCACTCTAGATGCTACCACCTACTATAGGCCCCGTCTGATTAGTTGAAAATCCCACAGCCTTCAGACCTACATCTCCCTCTTTTATCCTTACCTCACATGTGTTGTAGTCCTCAGAATCCAGCAGCAGGCAGAGTTTAGGTAAAAGCTCCAGCCAGTTTTGTAGCTCTCCCTTTGAGGCGATGGTGGTGATGAGGATACCTGTAATGTGAAGGATTTCATATTAGTTAGAGCGCTGTGACAGAAGAACAACTTATGCACAAACACTGTTTCCTTATGATACAAACAAAACAAAGAACATGAGCGAAAATCAATGCAGACTTTCAAGATCACATTACACTTCTTGATGTGTAGGGATAGGCTTCATATACAATCAGTTAGCATTGTGAATGAAAACTGTCCTTTATTTTTTTAATTACATCTTATATTTATCAACAGGAATCTTCATCCCCGGATAATAAGCTCAATTTCAGGTTCTTATTTAGTGCCTCTGCTGTCTCCATGCTTTAATGTTCAAAAAGCTCTTTATGTTTCTCATACTGCCTGTGCTGCAGCACCTCTTTTCACCCTCTGTCTGAAACCAGAGTCTGTTGTGATTGGTCAACCGCTAGGTCTCTTAGCCTATCACATACAATGTGATTGAGCGGTAGCCAATAGAAGTGCACGGGTTACATAGTGATGTCACTATTTTACGGCAGGGAACAAAGGAGTCTATTTGAGGCGTTTCAGACAGGGGGAAACCACAACAACCATAATAGGTCTCTTTACCTGCTTTGTCTACTGCCAAACATCACACAGAACAATACATCCCTAAAAGCTGCTTTTAAAAATCCTACACTACAGTACTGGGGAGGATATTTGTTGCTGTACATATGAACATGCGAGTTAGGATGAGTGATCATTTAATTGAGCCTCAACCAGTCCATTCAGCGGAGGATGTAACGTACCCACGGTGGCCCGGATGAGAGGAGACGAGTCTCCGATGTTCTGGAGGCACTCGCTCTTGATGAAATCAGACACGCCATTAGGGAAGTTCTGATAGTGGGCTTTCACATTGTTCTTCAGTATCAGCCCACTCAGGGACCGCGTCGGTTCATCTGGTGTGGGTGGAGGAAAGACAGATAATTGAATAGTAAACTAACAATTTAGTTGATCACAGGATATTGTTGCCATTATATTATTGTTCACTTAACCCAAGCAGGGGAACATAAACAGCTTTGCTTTAACAGGGAAAACAACAACTACTTCAAAGAAACAATTGACTTACACTATGTATTTTCCTTGTAAATTGGTGTATAATATGTGTGTGTTGCATCTGAGCTAGGAGCAGTAGTGTTACAGCATCCTAAAATGTCTTAACACCACTTAACATTTCGGTGCTCTACTGTGCAGACAGTCAAGCCAAGTGTTGAGTGTTACCAGGAATTAGGTTTAAAATTAGAGTGACCCATATTCTGTGCGCCACATCATCTGTGGCAAAGATGCCATCGGGTCGCGGAGTCATGGCCAAACAGACCTGTCACTGAACAGTTACATAAAATGGACATGTCTGACGTTCACACTGTCCAGTACCGTCAGATGATCTAGGAACACAGCACACACACCGCAAAATGAAACTGAGATTATAAGAGAGGGCTTACCTTCCGATTTTAACTTAGTCAGAACAAATATCAAATAGTTGTTAAAATCGGGATACTGGTTCAGCTGCTCGAGTCTCTGGGAAAAGTGGTTGAGGAAGACACCGTACATATGGATGTTAAAAGGCTGTGAGAGAGCACATCATCACTGCAAACTGTCACAAAGTAATAATGGACTCTCTCTTCTGAAGATGTGTAGAAAGAGCAAATGTTAAGCAGTCAAGTGTTGTAATGAAACAGTATAATGGTGTGTGAGGGGGAGAAGGTGTATGGTTGTAGAGGGGGGTCATAAATATGTCATATGACGTGACTGAGTCCTGGACGTCCCCAGACAGATGGCGAATTTAGGGCTTTCACAGCAGCTTGTCTATGAGTTAATGATGCAGTACATATATGCGTTACGTAAGCAAATCATTTAAGATCAGCGTGCAACAAGACAAGACACACAGGGGCCAGCAGCATGGAGCAGTGCTAAATGTTCTCTAATATCAAATCTACAAGGTGACAACAGAAGATGTATAATGCATTTTAAATGTTACACAGCTGTAATTACTAAACTACACATCTTCCAGACAGCTTCCCTGCTTCGTGTGGCCAGTCCCAGCTGTAGTGAATATATATTTCTAATGCTAGCTGATTAGGCTGGTTGGGTGGGCCATTACAGTCGTTTGTCAAACATGAATTGATTTTTCAGTAATCAGACATGGAAAGATTAAATTAATGTAACAGCCTCCAGATTTTTTGTTTTTCACTTTTTGTAATACTGACCGGGTTAGTTTTCTCAGAGTAGTATACTTATTTATGATTTATATTCTGATTACATTTTATTTGAAATGTTGACAGTGTCCTATCATGAGAGAGTTGTATATTTTCGGTGCATTTAACAAAACAAATGATCTCTGCTTATACACAATGGTATTTGCATAAAAACGTTGGTGTACACATTTTAGTGTAACAGCCAGATATGTATTTTAAAGACTGGTGATTATTTGTACCTCAGATAATTTAGATGCCATATGTAGGCATGTTTCTAATATCAGTAATATCATCATCATAACAGAATTATTTTAATACAAGTGCATTTAACCTGATAATTGTCTGCTTGCTTTGAACATATGCAATATTTGATATTTTACATGTAAAATATGCAATATTGAAATGTAAATCGAACATCACATAGAATTAACAGCATTTTGCTCAGTGCCATAATGGGGCATGCATTGGCTGTTCATTTATTTGTTCGGTGTATATGGCGATTAAAGCTGCTGTATCGAGCCTACATGCGACGTTTACTTGTACAATGTACAATAGCGAAATGTTTTATTAGCCTGACATTGTACATCAATATCCAATGTTATAGCTGTCCATGCAGCAGTCATTTGAGCACGGTACGGCCTGCTTTGACTCTATCATCTTGGAGACAAAAAGCACCGACCGGTAAGCACCTGCGTACCTGTTATAACGGTAATAACTCGGGCTAGTATTATAACATGTAACAAAGCATGTGTTATAATCCATGTCTGGCTTGAGGAAGGATACTTGCTGGACGGATCTCTGTGTGGAGGTATCTGGTGACTGGGACTCTTTCAGCAGCTGTAGAATTTGTTGAAGTCCTTGCTCGTCTGGTTTCCACTCACACTCCATCTTGCTCTACTGCTGCTGCGGATAAAGAAATAACATTGAGGATTTGTCATCAAACGCCTCACTAAACGCGTACCTATAAAACACAATAACACGTTAACTGTGCGTTATTTAGACACATAACCTCGTTGTAGATACACAAATGTTCTTACCTGTCTTGACTGAGCCGTGTAAAGCTGACTTTCTGTTGAAAAGTGACCGTCTGTCTGGGTTTTCAGACATGGGCCTGTTACAGGAGCCACATCCGTTTTCGCAACAAGCTGAAAAAGCTGTGGGGCATACAGACGCAATATATCTGGCTGCATCATCAGCTGACACGCGGCTGCGAGGTCCTAGTGCTAGACGGGTTTAAGCCAAAACATGTTCACTAATCAGTATACACTGTTAATTATTTATTATCTTTACTTCATTTACATACACGTGACCTCAATCCGATTGAATAAGAGACAGATTGGCTGTGAGAAAGAGGGTAAAAGGTGAAGCATAGAAGCGGTTTTCAATGCAGTCTAACAAGGTTGCATAATTACGATAGCAGTGAAGGCAGCAAGGCTTGTCTGTAACCCTTTGGACGTGTTGTGTTCATGTCCCGTTTGTTTATATTAGGGTAACATTTAAATGTTCAACATTGACATCTAGGCTCTTTGTGTTATTGTTATGCAACGAATCAACTAGACAGGATTTACACGAATGTATACAATGTACTTAATTTTCTTAGCAACACTAGATACCACATACTTCTTCTGTTTTATTTTGTAGTAAATATAATGATTATTCCACACAAATTATAATAAAGATATTGAATAAATAATATCCAACCCAGTACTGGAAGGAAGTATAACAATTTCCTACAGTAAGTCCATGGACATTGCTCTTGAGAAAAAAATTAAATGGCATTAGGTTATTATTTTAAGCAGAAACAGTGGTATGGTAAGCACAATTAAAAATGTTATATGTTACATCAACATATTCAATGACATAACATTATTACAGAAATCAATTATATATATTTTTTGTTTATTGCATTGTATTATGTATTTTTTCTCTAACCTAATTATGGTTGCACTTGTGGTAACAAAAAAGAAATCAGCAATGTCCGTGAAGGCAGCAGATCTTGCAGTAATGAATAGATACAGGACATTTTTTCTTTAAATTAATTTAAATTGATTAATTATTAAATTGAAATAAAAGAGCAGTAGTGTTGAATATTGAGCTCCACTAGATGGCAGCACACGACAGAAATGTGTCGAACCTGCTTTAAACGTCAGATGAAGAAGTTAGCATTACATTCAGTACGCTGCTGCCTCTCAGCGTACAGAACAGCATCCAGTGGACCAGTTCTCTACACAATTTATGTATTTTCTTTCATACGGACGTGTCGACACTCTTATTACTTTCAGCTAAAGTAATAGTTATTTTTGATTGTTTACAAGGAGCAGACAAGGAAGCCTGAGAATAACCGAGGACGTGTGAGAGTTTTTAACAAACAATCCCTTTGGTGTGACCTGCTTGTTAGCTTTTTTGCCAAGAGAGTTATTTTTCTACGGTACAAGAAAACATGAGCTTTCTTTTGTGAGTAATATCTTTCATAAATACTTATTTGGACTTGTCATGTTGTTTTATATTATGGAAATATCAGAGATGTTAGCGCTACAAAGCTAGCTAGTTAGCAATAGCATAATACGGGCTGTGTCTACTTGCTGGAATCACATCCGAATGTGTGATGTATTACTTTCATTCTTTCTAATATTTTTATGGTTTTAACTATTAGCATCTATAGTAAATTATTTGCACCCTCTTATTGTTCTGCCTAAACACTTTTAAGATAAATCGTACTAACGCCAGAGCAAATTGTAACTGAGAAGGGATGTCTGTCCGGCCTAGATATTTGCTGGAGCGGACACTTTGTTGCCAAAGGCTAATTCAGCAGCGCTGATGTAACACAACGCACAATTCAATATTTGACACCAAATGTGATCAAAGTAACAAAGTTGTTTCGCTGGTATTTCTAAAGCAGCACAAAAATACCGTGTTTATGGGTCAAATCAGAGGGTGGAGGGATAACATGAAATGTTCCCTCTGGTGAGGATGTGACTGTTGTTAGGTAAATGAGTCGAGTTAAAAACCCTCAACCTCAGAGACGCAACAATCAAATAGGTCAATTTACACTACTTATTTCAGGTACTACAGATCTGAAATTGATCCAAACTTCTGACATGCCCTTTACAAGACAAATAAAGCCTTTTTTCTTTTCTTTTTTAAATGTGTACTATAATTATTTTACTGAAGAACAGCTCCACTTTTGATTATTTCCAGCTGATTCCTAATTAATCGTGTTGCCTCAAGCACATTTCAGCAGAATGAGAAGTTATGACATCATTTTACATCAAGGCATTTGATTGCTATTAAACTGAATTAAAATGTTCTCTTGATTTATTAGAATATACATAATGTCATCTAGGATGTTGATTTTGAGATTGATTTATATAGATTTGAATGCTCCTATTAAAGGGAACACTGTTTTTTAGTTTGTGACCTACCATGTTGTGATGACTCAAATTCTTGTTTAATGGGGCGATGAGAGGGATTGAATACAGCACCCCTCTCCAAATGGCCTCATTAAACACATAGAGACATACTGTTCCTGTCCCCCATTCTCATTCTGCCAAACACACCAAGTCAACAAGAGCTCAACTCTTTTGTCAGCTTTTTAAGAAGATACTGACTTGATGTGAGCAATAGCCCCTCACCTAGGGCCAGGGGCACTGTGAACTCATGATGAGTCATCATATCTGACTACCTTCTTATTTATCACACTAACTATCTTCCTGTTTGCAATGTGACTCATAGTGGAAACCGTTCATCCAAGACGTTCAAGCCCAAGAAGAATATCCCGGAGGGTTCGCATCAGTACGAGCTGTTGAAACATGCAGAGGCTACACTGGGTAGTGGAAACCTGCGCATGGCAGTCATGCTGCCCGAGGGGGAAGACTTAAATGAGTGGGTCGCAGTCAACAGTAAGCACCAATATGACCTTTTTTACCTTCCTTACACCCTGTATTGATTGGTGTTCCTGGCAGAGTGAGTGTACGATACAGAAGTGCTGGGGGGAAACGATTATTTTGAAAACGATTAATCGGGCGATTATTTGATCGATTAGTCGACTAATCTAACGATTATTTTTCTGTTGTTCAATTCATAAAAAACGTAATGTAAAAAAAAACGTAATGTTAAAAAAAAATGTTTCACGATACTGTGTCTCAGGGGATCTTAATATTTAAGAACCTATTAATGTGTTATACCAGATTAACGGAAATAATCTCAGCTAACTGACGATACAAACCATGTTTACCAAAACAAAACACAAGTCTCATAAGAAGCATCTAAATGACCCCTGAGCGAAAAATGCTAACGGACTTTGGCACAGAACTCAAGATAAAAGTACCCTTATTACTTATCGTAGCTGCACATACAATATATCCAATTAAAGCTGAGACTCCACAGATTATGTAGGTATATAGTATCATCGCTGAGTGATCCGGACTCGCGACAGCGGAAGCAAATACAGTCACATACATCGCAACACGTACCTTCACAGAGCTTCTCGGGAGATCGTCTTACCACCGTAGCTGTCAATCTGATCAAAATACGTGTTCAATGGCATTAAAATGAGAAAACGCGGCTGAATCGGTTAATCCATAGGTTTTTAACGTCTATGTATAAAAAAATGATTGCATTTATAATCCATAATTCCATTTTATGTAAAAATCGGAGAGCAAATGCTAGCTGCTAATGGTAGCCACCACAGCTAGCTGCTGCTTCTGCTAGGCTATGCAGCAGTCTCAGTGAGATATAAATATATAAATATCTTTGCGTTTTGGACTAACTTTAAAATATTCTCATGCTTTTGAAGACCTAGGGCGAGATGTTTTCGTTTGGGGGCTTCGTGCGCAATCCTGTGAGGAGGAGGTGGTAGCCGTTTCAGTCTCCATTGTGTTTGAAGTGCGATTGCGAACTGCTTGTTGCTTTTGGTGACCCACGTGTGTGTAGCGACGCGTCGACGCGGAAATATGTCGTGGACGATATTTTGAAGTCGTCGACGCGTCGCTACAGCACTACGATACAGTGATACTTTATTGTCCGATCATATCTGGAATCTTTCTTGCATCACAGAAACTCCATTAGCAACATCAACAATGGCAAATATTTAAGAGAAGAAACAAGGAAACAGATTTAACAATATGTTAGATTTGACCTGGGATTAACTCTGCGTTTAATTTTATGATTGACTGTTGCACGAAATAGTATTTTAGTCTAACTTTATTAAATCCTGGGACTCTGTGTCTGTACCTTTTACACATATTTAATTTGTTTATTCTGTTCCCTCACCTCTTAAGTTCTTGTATTTGCATGCTACTCTGTAATCCTGTTCCTGAGATCGCAATTAGTCGGCATCAAGAATCAGTTGAGAGTGAACTATCGGAGGGTAAGATCTTAGCATTTCCACTGAGGACCCTGTGCATTCATGCTGGAAACACCACCGTGAATGTTAAATAGACCTCATTGCGCTGTGAGAGCTTTGTTTACTTTTCTCTGAATTGAGACAAAGGACTTGTCAGTGGAAGTTGAATTTCCTCCTGCCTTAGAGAGCCCTTAGGGTTTGAGATGTCTAGTGTCTAAGCTTGTTTTAAAGTAGAACATCAAATGGTAAGGATTACAATGTTATTCTGATCAATGACTTGAGTCTCTTGACTCAAGTCATTGCAGTTGATAAGGATGACTTGCATATTTTTACAAAATGTTAACAGAAACTGGAAGGCAACAATTTAGCGCGTTCACTAGCATTGTTGCCAGGGTAATAGCTTGACTGCTCATTGCAAGATTTGTATTCTTGGGTTTCGTATAGGGTTAGTGGAAACGCAGTAATGTTAGTCAATGCTACACAAGCTGTTAAAGCTTAGCGTGCACAATAAAGGGAAGTTGGAATACAATCCTGTGCATAACAACGTCTCCCAGCACTATGTTTTGATGGCATTTCATTGTGACGGATAGTAACAATAGCACCAACAGTTTCATGGCTAGAATATGACTGTAAAGGTGTACATACAACAACTCTAGTTTACTCCCACCACCGAGCACCTATGAAGTTCTGTATAGCTGCTGTTTCTTGTCATACACCTCTTTGTCTTTCTACGCTCTCGGAAACTCGGTCACGGTGACAATTGATGCGTTAAGTTGAGGGCATGGCAGAGGCCACAGACCTGAGGTTACGTTATTTGTTTAAACTTCTTATCAAGCCTTCATGTTGCTATGAATACAAACTCTTTAAACAAAAATACCTATATTGGAGACTGCGTAAACCCAGTCATTTAAACATGGCGTCCCCCTATGCAGGACTTCACACATCAGCTGTTCAATATGAATTGTTCCTGTGAGATTGGCAAATGGAGCACCAACGCTGCCAACTAGGGGTGTAACGGTTCACAGAAGTCACGGTTCGGTTCATACCTCGGTTTGGGGGTCACGGTTCGGTACGGGTTCGGTACAACAAGGAAAAGCAAAAAAAAGTCTCAAATGCATAATTTTTTTTGCTGTTATCAATTTTTAACAGTAGTGCAAGTTTTAGTGTGTAAATAAGGAACTCTAACATTTGGAATCATTAACTGTATTACACAGTTAAAAACAAACTACAAACAGTAACACACACACACTCAGATGGCCATATTATTTATAATGGCTGATGTCAAACTAAAAGGTTAAATAAGCTGGACAACTAAAAAGAATGTCTTGAAAATATTAAAATAAATAATAAGAAAGTGTTTCAATCACAATCAATAAAAGGCAATACAGAACTGTATAACATCTCCTGATGTCAAAATATAAAATAAATACAATGATAAATATATAACAAAATAAAATCTGTACCTTTAGGAGCAATGTCTAACATGTGTAATTCACTTGTGAGTGTGTGTGAGGCCATTATGCCTAAATAAAGGTACTCAAGCTTTACTCTATTTTCAAGTTGTTCTTCAAAAAGATGAGTTTGTCTACGTTGTCAGTAGTGAGGGCAGATCTGTTGGTGGTAACTATGTCACCTGCCGTCGAGAAAACCCTCTCGCTGGGGACTGAGACTGACTCGGATGTGATTGAGCATGTTTGACGTGTTACCACCAGCATACCGCACCGCTGTCGAACAACGCCGACACACCGTCCTAGTCCGATCCACAACTCGCACCCCATCATTGTTGTAGTCCACAGGGAACCCGCAATGTTCCCACATAGCTGATTTAAAAGAAGCAGCTGGGTCTTCTAGCTCCTGTGTGTTGTGTGAACTCGCCATAGCTAACTTTTCTTCTTCATGTATTGTGTTCGTTTTGTTGTGTTTTGTTCTTGTTCTTCATTTGTTATTTACGGGCGGCTGGCTTTTAGGCGCAATACCGCCCCCTGGATTATATATAGTGTAATACTGCCCTGAGTGACAGACTTTTTTCCCACTCGTAAAAAAAGGCATATTCGCCGTGTGACTGCATGTGCCGAACCGTGCCGTCCGAACCGCGACGGTACGGGACGAATACGGATACCGTTACACCCCTACTGCCAACACTTTAAAAGGACCTCTCCAATTGATGGAGAGCCAGAGTTGGCTCTATGCCTGTGGTAATGAGTGATAACACAATTTGTTCCTGATAACTGGGGTCAGTGTGTACTTTAGATAGTGGAGTGGGGGGGATGTCAGCTGTATGTGCTGGGAGGAAAGGTATTTCTCATTTACACTCAATTCCTATTTATTCTTTTTTTTAGCTGTGGATTTCTTCAACCAGATCAACATGCTGTATGGCACCATCACAGATTTTTGCACAGAAGAAAGCTGTTCAGTCATGTCTGCTGGTCCTAAGTAAGTTTGTTATCTTTTCAAACCAACCACAGCTTTGCCTCACTCGTCTTCCTCTGTCATGGCTCAACAGGGCTAGTAGGCTAGTTTGTCAGTCAGACAAAATAACCTCAATTAGCATTAGATGTGACAATGGAAGTTCTATTCATATTCATAATACAGAAGACGTCATGTAAAACACCTACCCTAGTCAGCAGTTGACCCTCTGCTGCCAGGATCAGTCAATTATGTTGAATGTTTTACAAACAAGTATATCACAGGGAAAGCTGAGCTCACAACATCTATGTTGACTTATGAAAGATTGACCAGGTCCATATGAGTAATAGAATCGCATCACACGAAAGTGCAAACCTCCCTGAAGGCCAATGTTGCATTCGTGTGCTCCTCAGATCTTTAGTTTGGAACTTGATCACATGCTTTAAGTCGTAATATTAAAAACAACATGGATGCTACAAAGGAGATGTGTAACATTTGATTGCTTAGAGCATTGAAACAAGACGTTGATATCTGTTTCTGAGTTGTTGTTCCAACTTGAGGAAATGTAGAATTTTCCCAGTCAGGAACTACATTTTCCAATTATTGCAAAACGAAACCGGCCAGTCGTTTTTTTAGTAATCCTGCTGACAGACACCAAACATACAGACAGCCGAGTCTCAAACATAACCTCCCTGGCGCAGGGAGTGATGTATTTGGTGACTTTGCATCAGCCTTTTGTAAAAGAGGAAGTGAAACTGAAGTCAGAAATACCATGGTGTTGCACACTTCATGGACGTCAGTGGTAAATGATGGTGAACCTAGATTCAATTCATTCATGTTTTTCAATATATAATGTTGGTCATCTACATTTTTTCTTTAGATACGAGTACCATTGGGCGGATGGAACCAACATCAAGAAGCCAATCAAATGCTCCGCTCCCAAGTATATCGATTACCTCATGACCTGGGTGCAAGACCAGCTGGATGATGAGACCCTTTTCCCTTCAAAAATCGGTAAGATTAGCGTTTTCTTCATCTTATCTTCTTTATATTTGTATTTGTGAGGGTTTCATATGTTTTCTATTACTACTCAGCTTTTAACGGGAGCAACATTCATAAACCTGCTGAATGCGTCATTATTTTCTTGTGACTGATGGTTTTACTCAAAAGCACCTACTATACAATGAATCTGCTTGCAAGATAAATGAATATTAATCTAATTGATTTGAATTTAAGCATTTATATAAACTTTTTAAACATTGGTAATGGATAAATATGTGTGGCACAAGCTGAAATGGATTATTAGTAGGGATGTAACGATATACCGAATATCGCAGTATCGCGGTAAATAAACGTCCCAATACCGTCGTGAGACTGACAAAATCTACCGCCAGTTTAAAAAATAAATAAAAATGTAAACACTTTTTTTTGTTTTAAACCTTTATTTAACCAGATGGTCCCATTGAGATCATCGATCTCTTTTTCAAGAGAGACCTGTCCAACATGGCAGCAAGTAGGTTACAACATGAACATAAAACAACAGATAACACAAAAGGACATCGTATTTACAGGGCTACATGTAGCCTACATACCTAGAGACATTGACAAGTACCAACAGTATATTTATATCTCTGTCAATAAGCCTCACCTTCTTGGCAACAACTGTATTTTTTTTGAAGTGGTGGAGAGACAATGCACAGTTTGACCCACTGCTGTCACCCATGGCCAAAGCATATCTCTCCGTCCCACAGAGGTGGCGTTAGACTTTTTCGCTGTCCGTCATTTTGACAGACAGGATCGTAAAATATCCGTCATGTCCCTTATTACCCGTCGGGTCTGAACAGTTCACGAGAGAGCACGCTCGTGAACTGTCAACGGGGGGGGGGGCGTGTGTCCATGCACCTCGCGGGAGCGCGCACAGCGTAAAGCAAAACCTCCCAGACATGTGTTGATCTGTACGGTTTGGAAACTATATCATTTCCTTTTGGAGGGCATGCATAACACGGCATAGCACCAGAGCCTCGCTGCGGGGAAACGTTGGCGCTGTTCCGAGTTTGTTCTAATCTGTCTGATTGCTTTCAGATTTTTCAGTCATTGATAAATAAAATATTCGGTTAACGCGACCACTGCTGTCCCAGCAACATCAGTGCCAAGCGAGAGAGTTTTTTCCAGAGCAGGGGATATTGTAAATGCCCAAACATCCCAGCTTATAAATACCTGGAAATGTGGACATTCTCATATTCCTAACCTGTCTGATGATGCCGAGTGAGTGACTTAGTGAGTTTGAGTTGAGTTACTTGAAAAACTAAAGTGAAACTTGATTTATTTTATTGCAGGGTCTGATTATTAAATGTTTATTTGTGAGATGCAGTGGCACAAAGAAAATGCCTACTTTGTTTGGTAGTACTAGTAGGTACAAAAACACTGGTTTTCTTGTTCCAGGCTGTTACTGTCACTTTGTTGTTGACACTGTAAAATACTGCTATCCTACTAAAATGCTGTACAAATCAGATTTATTATGTAATAAAGAAACATTTTCTGAGTAAATAAAAATGTTATTGAAAAAAAAAAAATCCAATTATTTTTTTCTTCCCTTTATTATTCAATATCGAGATAAATACCGTACCGTGGACTTGTTATCGCGATATTATCGTACCGTGAGTTTTTGGTATCGTTACATCCCTAATTATTAGTAAAGTCCTTGGGGGAGATCGTCTGCGTTGTCATCAGCTGAGCACACATAAATACGTCTTTGTGCTTATTTGTATGACCCGAAATATATTTCACATATACTTCAGATGAACTTATTTAGAATTGCCTGTAGTTGACCATGTATAGGCTCATTGAGAAGGGTTTGAATACTTACCAGCTCAGTTCTCCGCCTCCTTACTAGTAGAGGCTTGGGTTATCAAGGGTGGAGCCTTAATAGAGCTGGATGGAAGCCAACGCAAAGAAATGCCTCGTCTTTTCCTCTGTGAATCTCAATGAAAAGAGCAGTAGTGATGGAATGTGCTTCATTTTCCACCATCGCTACATCAATAAGTGCTATTCACTATTTACCAGGAGTGCCCCAAAGCCTTTCACCAGCCTAAAAACAAGTAGGGTCACAAGTTAAGAACTCCACAGGATACCTTTTTAATATTTTTTACCTGGTCAGGTTTTATCCCACCTTAACCTCAAAATGATTACTATTCCTGAATTAGTCTAGTTCGTGTCCAAGTGAATTATTCAAAAGAGTGGACCATGTGCACATTCAGCCCTAGGTGGTTACCTGTCGGTCACCGGCGCCTTTTGAATAATAGATGTGTGGTTTTTCTGTTGCTACGTTATCTCTATGTACACTCTGGGAAGAAGCTGTCCATCAGGCTTCTCTACTCACAATCTCTTTACTGAATCAACACACCAGACTGTCCCGACTACAAATGAACGGGTTGTTTCCATGAGGTGGTTCCTTATTGCTCTCTTGATTGTTTGCACTTCACTTACATCTTGCTGCGGCCTGCCTGAAATGTGCAATCGAGAACATGTTGGAGCTGCATCGGTGTTCATTGCTCTGAGCTGTCGGGGCTTTTTATTTTTCTTCGTAGCTAATAGCTCGTTTAGGAAAAATGCATCATTCAAAGGTTGATGGTGCGATCCTACCAATGTATTATTTGTATTTAAGCTATGCCTGAAGAAATCCGAATTAGAAACAGGTGTATTGCCAAGTAGGTTTACACATACAAGCAATCTGCCTGGGTGTGTATGGTGCATGCACAAACAGTTAAAGAAGATACATTGTAATGAAAACAACCCAAAAAAAAAATCGATTAGAACATTAAGATATAGAAAATGATTATTACGAAATATAGATATACCAAAAACCTACGTACAGTATACTATAACAAAATACTAGTATATAGAATAATAAAATATATGCAGTTTTGTTACAGCATTGACATTGTACTCTATGTGCAGTATTGTTATTATATCAAGCACAGTTTGTAAAATACATATCATTTTTGGGCATTTTGAAACTCTAAAAACAACCGAAAGTGTTTCCATCCAGTCATTTTCTCTACCTAACCACTGACTGTACTATCCATATCTTTGGTTACATCATAAGTCTTTCTTGTCCTTTTCCCCCCAGGTGTCCCCTTCAAGCGAAACTTTATGTCTGTGGCGAAGACCATCCTGAAGCGCCTGTTCAGGGTCTACGCTCACATCTACCACCAGCACTTTGACTCTGTGATGCAGCTGCAGGAGGAGGCCCACCTCAACACGTCGTTCAAACACTTCATCTTTTTTGTTCAGGTAAAGAATATCTGACATACGAGTGTGGACTTTTATGTATGATGTACTGTATATGAGCGTTAAAATGTAGCTTATAGCGGATCATCTGACTTGTGTTTGCTCCCTTCCCCGTCTCTTTTCCAGGAGTTCAACCTCATTGACCGGAAAGAGCTGGTTCCACTTCAGGAGCTGATTGAAAAACTGACAACCAAGGATAGATAAATAACAATGTAACCCTTATTTTATTGGTCTTCTAGTTTTTTGCACAGATACCCACCCCGCCCTGGCTGTATGTATGCAGTAAATACTATATTTCCATTTGGGGAAATGTTTTTAATAAGGCCAGGAAGAAGGAAGGGTCTTGATAGGGTTAAGGCTAACGCTATCAGGGATTACACACTAGAACAAACCACAGATTAACATATAGGAGGAGATGTTTTTATTGGTGTGGAACGAGCTCCAGCATTCAGTCATGGCTTACATTTAGAATAATATAGACTTATGTTCATTAGTTTTTTACTATACTGCACAGATGTTTGTTTCACTTGGATTTATGGCAACACGAGGCGTTTCGATGCTCTTAGATTCCCATTTCTAACTCACTTGCAGGGTAGAACTGTGTAAGCAAAGTTACTGGATCATATTAGGAAGGCTATGGGGGTGTTACGGCTAGAGTTTAAGCCAACTTCACCGCAGTAGCTAGTTATTTTATTCAATTATCTACATGAAAGGATTTGGGCTGGGGTCTGCTTTTTTCTCATCTGTAAGAGCCTGCATCCTTCAAAACAAAATAATCCTAAGTGCCTCACATGGCTCATTTTTTGCCCTATTTCAACAAAGAAAGCTGTAAGAAGATAAATGCCATAAACCACTGACTTAATAGACAAAACATTAAATGATCCATGCCACCTCCTTCTGAGTTTCTGTGGTTCTATATTTACGCCCATTTTCTTCATACTCGCCAATGTTATTCTTACTTAGAAAGTCTATTAACCAAGTGTTCTGTGCAGGTTATGATACATGAATGTTGTGAGGACATAGGAATAAGGCTAGAATATTGTCATGTTGTAGCATGGACTTAAATTGATTAAACTTTGTAGCTTTTCCTTTAGTGACATGTTCCTGTGTACGAGTTGTTTCCCCTCAAAACTTGAAGTAGAAACAAAACTTAGGAAAATTCTTCAAGGGATCTCAAATTGTATATAAACGTCCTCAAATAGAAATAGAGACCTGTTTGAATTCACGACCTGTTCAATAATAATTGGATTATGCTGCATCCCTTGTTATCTCACTAGCCATAAAGCACTTTGAACTATTTCCCTGACCTCTTTTTGCCTGAATGTTTATTCTGCATAGACTGTGCTTTGTGAGAAGCTGTATCATGTGACTGATCATAGTTTATTTCCTCCCCTCTTACTTCCCTAAATGAATGTTGAATTGCTTAACCCCCTCTGAAATTGGCTGTGAGGCACAAGTGAGATTTATTAGGCTTGTGTATGGGTTGTTTGTTGCTGTGCTTCAAACAGCAGATGCATGAACCCTTCCCAATATCAAATGTTGTTGACGATGCAATCATTTACACTAAAAGGGTGGCTCATTCATACTTTATCTAACATTAATTTCCTTTATAGTGCTTAAATCCTGGGTTATGATGAAATGGTCTTTCAGGTTTGGTTTCAAAGCAGGGAGATGAACACTTTATATATCGTTATATATAACTTGTGAGAGAGGTGTAATACTTCAATGCACACATGTAAATACTGAGGGTTAGACCTGTCTTAAAGATAATTTTTCAGCGAGCATGGCGTGGCAGCTTTTGCCATCATGTCTTTTTTGAGGCTGCTTTCCTCCCCCATCTTGAAACCTTGTTTGTTTTATTGTGTCTTTTCCCACTTCCTTAGCTTACTATTCTGAATGTTACTGCTCACCAGATATCCGAAAATGTAATAGAAAATCAGTCATCCTGAAAGCATCTCATCCTTATGAAATGCTCGTAACATAGCCTATTGCCTACGGTTTTTCCTCCTTGACTGTAATCATTCTTGAGATGTTTGTAAATATTGGCTTGGTAGGGGTTTTCAATGCTACTGAATTGATTTATGCTGTTTACAAGGAAAATAAAGGTGGTCTTGACTCTTTGAATGAAGCGTATGTTTATTTATGTCAAGTGCAAATACCAGGTACTTATGCTAAAACCTTCCCTGTCTATACCACTTTACACTGCGTTCCAATACATTTCAGAGGGAAATGTACCATACAAAACATAATTTAGTTTATAAAATATATTGCGTTGTTTCAGATTAAATATCACTTAAGTATTGTTAAAATCCTCTTTAACCAACTATAAAGTGCTGCTTGAATGTTAATTCATCGTTGATCATTTTCCAATCATGTAACTGACTGAACGCTTTCTGGCTGATGTTAACTTTGATAATTAAAGTACGTTGTTTTCAATTAATTTACTTGGGCAACATTTCAAATGCTTTACTTTGAGTCCAACTATACGTTTTTATGATTTGTGGGGGATTGTGTAAGAGTATTTTAATAATACATAATACATTTCCTCAAAAAGTACGACAGGTTTTATAGTATAACATTACAATTTATACTTCTTTTTTTTTTAAACGTATTGTTTCTACATATCAAAGAGAAATGCTCGTTTTTATACTTTACTACATTTATTAAATAGCTATAACAGTTACCTTTCAAATTAAGAATTGTAATACAAAAGATGCATTAATTTAGATTAAAGAACAAAACTGCTTCAACACTGACATGGACTATTCTACAGAATTAGTACTTTTACTTCTGATACTATAATTAAATGTTGTTTCTAATGCTAATACACCTTTGGTAACAATTCAATCCAGGGGTTTCTCTTAATAATCCAGTATGTTTGCAGTATGGTATTGCATGAATGGTATTACAACAACACAAAGCCTGGAGCCGGGCCACAGCTGCTGCTTCCTGGGCGGGGACACAGCGCGCACCAGACCGCCACTTCCTGACAGGGTTACCGCCAAACTTTAAACAACAAGCTGTAGCTATCACCGCTCTGATTAACAAGCAGGTTTATTAATCTGCAGAAAATGTCTTTAACTCCAAAGAGGCCGTGTCCCGACTCAATAGACGACACTATGAACAACTCCATGGAGAAGAGGATACGCCGGATATCAATTGAGGGAAATATTGGTGAGCAAAGCACCACTTTATGGCGAAAATAATTAAAAAAATCTAGCTCAGAACCTTAACTGCTCGCTAGTTTAGGTGACAGGTGTTGCGTTCCAGACAGTGATAACTCTTTATTGATCCACTATTGTTTCGTTACAGTTTTACCGCCAATTGAAGGCTGCATTTTATGCCTCCACTTATACTAACAGTACAGCTAACATACCTGCATGATGTCGTGTTGCTACATATCACTGACTATGATCAATGTTGACTTTCTGGATCCTTTTGTGTTCAGCGGCGGGCAAATCTACCTTTGTGCGGCTTTTGGAGCAGGAGAGCGGGGACTGGGAGGTGGTACCAGAGCCAATCGCCAGATGGTGCAATGTCCAAACAAAAGGCAGTGACTTTGAGGTATTCACATTGCATTTTTAAAAGTAATGGTCCCAAATCAGTCAGTTGGCACCCATACACAGTGAATACGCAGCACACGGTTGTGGAATATCTTCACATCTGCTTTCTTCACATCTGCTGTGTTTACAAGCGCTGCTTCCTCTTTAAGTCTGGGATACATTTCATTATGCACCAGCATGCTGCGATCCTCTCTCAACCAGTGATTCAACATGCTCTGCACACATGAAGATGACAGGGAGAGTCTTCATCTGTATTTAGAGTGCAGCTGCCATCTGTCCACATATCTGCACTGGTCATCACCACACACACACCCAACAGATGGTCCATCTCTGGACAGATGAACATGCCTTCCTAGGGCCGGGGCGAACATCTCTGACCCCCCAACACAACCGCAGGGCTAGCCTCACCCTCACTCATTATTGGTGGTTTAACACACCCACATATACACATCACTCATACTGTGGGTTTAGCAATATTCAGGGTGATTTGAACTAGTTTGTTGGCATATCATAACATGTACTGTATCGTAGAATGGTATAGTTGTCTCTTGATGACTAAGGATTCTGATACATCTGAATGAATGTCCCCTTAGTTCACTGTGAAAGTAAAAGGGATATTATCAGTATGGACAACTGTTGAGAAATCCTCCTACACTCATCTGCTGCCACAACTCTCAGTATATTGTGAACAAACATAGATGGTTGTGCGCCCTCTGCTGATCAGGATGATGTTCATTAGAATCATGCATGGTGGAATGAGTGTGTTTAAATAATTCTGCTTCAGTCATCAATCTTGCGAGTTGTCATTTTTAATTTTAAGCTTTGGATAAAACTTAAAGGAATGCTCCACTCATTAGATAATTAATCAAAACTTCAGTATTTAGTGAAACATTATGTTTAAACCATACCCTGAAGAAATCAGCGATATTCCCCGGTAAATAATGATTTTATAGCTCTTTTTGATCAAAACCTGTATATTCCGTCAGGCCGCTGCCATTTTGCCCATTTTCAGTAGTCACGTGATGGTCGTGACGTCATCAATGCGTTCACTTTGTAAACACACGAAAACATGGCGAAGTTTTGAGCAATATGAAGAGATTGGAAGGGGGAATTCAGCCATACAGGTTCGAGCCTACTTAGTACTACTTAGTAGATACAATGATTTTGATTACTAGATATGTATGCATGTAGTACCACCCTTGCTAGCGATTCCCTCTCTAGTTTAGCATACTCAGCCTCGTTGTCCCTGGCCCTAGAACCACGATTTTATGGGGCCGGAAAAACTGGGGGGGAAATACCCACTAGCCGGTACTACGCTATATGGAAAGGCCACCCAAAACTGGCCTGGCCTGGACGATAAAGGACGTTTAAACGGGGCTACCCGCTGCAATGGAAATGCGCCATAACATACCTTATTCTTACTCCGAGCACTACTTCTGGTCCTCCGTCGCTTCACACTTGCAGAGGGCGATTTCTCAACTGGCCGAACTGGTGTCCTGGTCGGTGATGACACCAGAAAGACCGATGGTACTGCATCTCCATTAAGTAATGGTTGTTCAATAAATCCCATGTTATGTTTTATCATACTCATAGTAGTCGTCCGGAAACTTGAAATGTTCGCTGCATACATGCGCCTGTGGATCTTTCGGTTCGGGCCGGCCACATTTCGCTAGCCACTGCCTCCGAACGTACTTCCTACGCTTACCTTTTGGCAACAGATGGAACCGAGCATTCCGTGGATTGTTCCCATCAGAATTGTGGCAATGTTTCGCGATACAATGAGGCATATTTGAAGAGAGTAACTACAGTAAATAACATGAACATCAACGTGTCCTCGAAACCAAACGCATGGTTTACGTCACGTCCGGTAAAATGGCGCCGCTGTTGATGTTATTTCGGTAATTAATCAGTTTAAAATCACTGTTAATGTCATCGGATTAAAAAAAAAAAAAGAGAGACTGGCAGAGACTGGTCTGTTTTATCGGATGATCATTTTTTTTAAATGAGTGTCATGAGCATACCATTCCTTTAAATAAATGTAATTGCTGCATTTATGGAGACATTGTTTAGTTTACCTTTTTAATAGGCGACAAGTAGTTTTGACCTGAGTAGATATGTGTTTTAATGATTGATTCTTCCATTGTTTTCCTTTTGCCAAAATGCAACATTGCAAACATTATCCATTTGCTGCAATTTCAATGTGATGATTTTCACTAGCTTAAACATATACTAGGAAAACAACCAAATGTTGGGTTTGGATTGAATCCGAATGCAATCAATGTAGAAATACATGGACTGTACACTAACCTATACTTGCAACAGACTTATTGATCCCTAATTGGGATGCACTCACTTATGACCTCTATTACATTCCCCTTGTCCCTGTGTCTCAGGAGCTGACCACCTCTCAGAGGAGTGGGGGGAATGTGTTGCAGATGATGTATGAGAAACCTGAGAGGTGGGCCTACACCTTCCAGAGCTACGCCTGCATCAGCAGAGTGCGCGCTCAGATCACGTCGGCCAATGGGAAGCTGCGAGAAGCCGAGAACCCTGTGCAGTTCTTCGAGCGCTCCATCTACAGCGACAGGTACCACTGAAAAAACGGATGAATTCAACAAGTATAAAAAGCATTGGTGCAGATATAAAAAAGGGTGACGGTGGTTATCCATCACTCTTGGCAAAAACTGAACAGTTTGTGTTTTGGTATTCATTTTAAGATGTCATGGCTTATAAAGAAATGCAATCTTTTTATTGAAAAATATGTTTTGATGGATAATGGGATTAATGTGAATATGCAGCTTGCAATAAACACTGACTATGGTTATTTTGTTATATGTTTAATCATCTGAAAATCCTTGTCATTAATGTCCCAGATACATCTTTGCAGCCAACCTGTATGAGAGCGAGTGCCTGAACGAGACGGAGTGGTCCATCTATCAGGACTGGCACGGGTGGCTGCACAGCCAGTTTGGAAAGCACATAGAGCTGGACGGTATCATCTACCTCAGAGCGGCCCCGGAGGTAGGCTGGCGGACTCTGTTGCCTCCTTGCAATCAAACTACACCGGAATAGAATGACCTTGCTAAGGAAAATACTAAGGGAGTCACATTGATAACTATGTGTTATGTCATGGAGGGATATCATCATCCAAAGCAAGTCTGTCACTATTACATCCTAGTGCATCACCTTTCCCTTGCCCATTAATGATATTGTGTCAACTTATAGTTGTTTATTCTGACTCAATTTTAGAATGATTACACATTTAGTTTAGAGGTAATATGTTATATGATCATATCAATCGCAGGCAACTGAACTGCATCTAATACAAATCATATTGTGGTAGAAATTGCAAATAATTGATCATATTGTTATGAAACCTGAGGTTTACAGGGTTCAGTACATACAGATTTCAATAATATGATTTTGTTGTGTGTAGAAATGTTTACAGCGGTTGCATCTGAGAGGCAGAGAAGAAGAGCAAGACATCCCTCTGGAGTATCTGGAGAAACTCCACTTCAAGCACGAGAGCTGGCTGCAGCACAAGACCATGAGGTGAGCACACACACACGCATCAAACGTTGCATTGCTGTGTGGACAACAGATGTCTTTTTATAACAGAAAAAGGATGTTCTTACTGATCTTGGCCATTAGAAAATACCCCATTATTGCAATAACCTGAGGGCAACTAATACATTGAAACTGTTTTGATACATGTGATTTACTGGAAATGTGTTAGTTTGTCCCATTCTCTGTACACGATTTACTAACCAAGATTGTTCATCCTCTGAAGGGAGTAGCTTAATTCATATTCAGGATACTGCATCCATTTTGATGTTGCTTAATCATCACTGACAGTGTCCCCTGTCCTCTCCGGCCCACAGAACGGATTTTGAGTATCTCAATGATGTGCCCGTTCTGACCATAGATGTAAATGAAGACTTTAAAGGAAACAACAGCAAGAGCGCTGACATGATTGAGAAGGTGAGTGACGGTTCAGCCAAAATTAAGATTTGAAATGGACAGAATGGTTTGGGATTTGTCTCCACCCAAATACTCCAAACACGCCTTTTTACTTTGTTATCCCCACAGCTGGATTATTTAACCAGAGTATCGCCTTTTTGATAATGATGTTTTACTTTCAGAGCGAGTTTAGTTCCACATTTATTGTTTGCATTAGTGACTTTAATTAGTTATTTTGTATATGCAAACACAAAGGATGAGATCATAGGTATGTTACCTGTAACTACCTAACCAGAAAGCAGTTCAAATGGGCTCCACCTCCACCAGCTCAACATCAAAAGAGTACATTCATGTAATCCTATCTGATGCAGTATGAACGAGCTATTAAAGCATTACATGCTATAATATTGAGCATTTCATTGTTGTTTTCTTATAACAAATGTGAAGCATGTTTCTAATGCAAATCAAGTTGTTTCAATAAGTACACGTTTGTGTCATTTGAGAGAAGATAGAATAAGGCTTCACTTTAATCAAGAAAATGACCTTTAGTTTAAAAGATTTGAAACCACTTCATTTGTATTAGAAATATGTTCGCCCAATTTTCACTTAAAAATAAAACATGTGTTCACTATTTAGAAACCAAATGAAGTATAACTAGACAGTAAAATGTGTATTGAGTGTTTGCTGTGATACTGACACACACACATCCAGGTTTCACCTGTAGTAATGAGGCCTGCAGGGATGCTTATGTAGCAGTTTCATGTTGATGGTAAACACAGACGCTTTTTAGAGATTTCACAATGTTTCCAGTTATCATCATAACCCTTTGCACCAATTCGGAAAGCTACTTGTTTATCACTTATTGTGATTTTGGAAAATAATGTCCCTAAAGAACAGCAATGATTGTACTAATGTGTTAACTCATTCATGCTGACTCTTGTTTTTTTATTTTTCAGGTCAAGGAGTTTTTGAGCACTTTGTAGAATTCAACTGATGATAGAGATTTAATTTGCAGCTCAAAGAAGAGAACCTGGATGGAGTTTTGTATAATGATGAAATGTATCAACAACTTATTTTTCTACCCCCTACAATCCCCATTAATGTTCTGACATGTGGTGTTTTTCTAAAAAGACGTTTTTATTACTGTTTTCTTACATTTTTGGTGTATTTATAAATATTTTGTGTGCATATGCATGCCTGTTGGTCCTTACAAATGACAATTAACTTGACATACTTTATTAATTTGTGTGTTTCCTTGTCTAATATATACTGTAGAAATAAGTCCTAAGAAGAAAGTATTTTTTCAAATTAAAATCATTTTAGTTTATTTAAACATCCAAACCCAGGGTTTATTGATTTTCAAAATAAAAGATTGTAATAGCTGGCCTTTATGGCTCTGACTGGAATCTTCTCAAGTCTTCCAGAAGATGTCGCCAGTCCCCATAATGCACTGCTGTCAGCTATTTCAGACTGCTGAGCTTGCTTTTACCTGGCAGCTTTAATGGAATTGTTTTAAGCTACCTGAAATAGGTGCCTTCCTTCACCTATGGCGCCGTGTATGTATGTGTGTACATATTTAATATACATATCACAATGCAAAGCAATGTGTAACGCCTAACCCATTAAAAACGTGTTTAAAATCAACAATAACTAGTTTAGTTAGTATGTGATCGATATACCAACTGAATACACATCAGCATTTATTCATAGGTTGAATCTTGATATAAACTGTACTTTACAAATAAACGGGGTCCACGCTGATGGAATTCTCCGTCCAAACAAAGAAAGTGCGTCTAATATTTATTTATTTTCATATGTGACACATCCGGTGATATTATAGGATGTCCTTTTTAAAATGCAATGTGGACAGTAGACAAGACCTTTGTAAAGTTTAAGTGTTTGGTGCGCCACCCATGAGCAACTTTGTGACCTCCACCCCCCGGTGGCGTCACGCAGGAGGAGGGATGGCACTTTAAATATGGAGAAAGACACGCTGCGGTCTCAGAGACTCTCCACACGCTTCCAGCGAGACACAAAGGGAGACTAGCTCAAGATGTCACCTGGAGAAAACCTGCAGAAGTCCAGCACGATATGAAGATTGTGTGTTACAAGTTACATTTGATTTGTAGAGTCGCAGAAATCATTCCAGAGAGATAGCTCCTCGACTCCTTTCTTTTATCCACTTAAAAAAAGCGTCAGCTAGAGGTTTTCAAACATCGACTACAAAAGGACTGCTGGACGCCACACTGATCATCTGTAAAGGCGAACTTTGTCACCATGAGTTCCGAAAAGAAGTAAGTTCATGATTTTCCTTTTTTACTCTTTTCAGCAGTCTGAGTAACCATGTTTGTGAACTTTTACTTTGTAGCTTGCGGTCCATTTCCTGCCAGGTGTAAATTAGTCATCAGGTGAATATCATTCAGCAACTTAACTGAACATTCAGAGTGTTTTCCGTAATATTTTCTGTGCGTAAATTCAGTGCATCATCTGGGTTGAGTTACACCTTGGCTGCAGCCACTGGTGCCTTACTGCTGTGGTTATGGACGTCCTGTAAAAGGCTAATCTATTTTCCAGGCTGTCATTCTGAGTTAGAGTGACGCGGGGAAAGCAGGCCAAGCGTTGGAGAGTTGTCCTTGGTGTAACTTTATGATTTAAAGCTGTGTATGCCTCAGACCATACGGTATCCGAGCTGAGCAGACACCCCAAAAATCCACACTGGTTGTGAGTCAGCGTGTGTGTACACGTTGCGCAATGACGCAGCAACCGCAACAAATCAGACTGGAGGGTTACTATCAAACACGGAAACGCACTAGTTAGTGTGGAGAAACTTTTCTGACATGCACCTGGAATTCATCAGCTGGTTTGCGAATTTCAGCTGCAGCCAGTGTACGTAAGGTTTAAAGTATCAGTGTGAGCCCCACTGAATTGTTAGTAGGTGTGGCGCACAATCCCTTAAAGCAGGGTGCCCAACCAGTCGATCGCGAGATGTGTCTAAAAATAGAACAATATTCTGTTTTATCTGTGCCAGAATAATGCACGTGAACGCATCAAAGCTTTGTGATTGGCCGGCGTGACCCCATGTGTCTAACTCAAGTTAGATACCGTTATTAAGCAGCTGTAAGTTTTAGTTTGTTTGAATTTATTCATTATAATTATTGTACAAAATGGTATAAGAATGCAAACTTAAATTGATTATAGTCTATTATCAATTCAGGTTAAGAAACTAGTGTTGCTTGCATCCTATTTTAAAGGCATTTATTTTTATAATCTACTAAAATGCAACAAAAAAAGGGTTTGATTCTATTAATTTTGTCTTTTTTATTGCACCTTGGCAGCAGATTCCTGTGTAGCTTCAGATCTGAGTTGTCTTATTAGTAAGCCTCATTTATACTTTTGTAGCAACACTATTTTTATATAATGGCAAAGAAAGGGTTCAGAGTCTTTCCTTTTTTCCCTGTGTCATATGTGGCAGCACTGTTCAATGTTTCTTGAAAACATTACCCACTGTAGTGACGTGTGAATAAACTCCAACTCTGTATCAACAGCACTGTTGTGTAACTTCAGTTGAATACTTGTATGTGTGTAGATTAGAAAGAGGTAAGATAAAGGATCTGCAGTATTTTATGAAGTATTCATCGTACAAAGGTCAGTTTTATACAAGTAGAAGTGTGTATTTATACCTGGTTGTAGGCTGTCAGTAACTACGCCTCTCTATTTGGACTGGTAGATCTCGGCAGACTGGCAACTTTAAAAGTAGCTCTCGGTTCAAAAAAGGTTGGGCACCCCTGCCTTAAAGCAACATGGGGTGAAACCAAGAGTAAATAACCTGTAGTGATAATGTTGCTGTCCTTTGCTTTCACAATGGCTGCAAAAACACAAGATTTGTGTATTCCTCATTCTTTAGTAATTTCTCGAAATGTGTTGCAATGAGGAAATGTTCCCTTTACTTTTGTTCCATGCAATGACTGTGTGCATCTGTGCTGCCTGGAATGGTGAATGCTCCTTTGTGCTCTGCTGAGTGATGCTCACTACAATCCATTTCCTCACCTATGCGAGGAAATTCCAAAAGTGAAGGCAGACCTGTTGAGCGGGTGGTTTAATATCACAAAAGGTATAATATCCTTAGCCCTGAGCCTGTTTTCAGGTCTCAGGCTCGAAAATGACATTCCCAGAACAAATGACCATATCTTCACTTCTAAAAGGGGTAAATTAATAATATTTTTTCTCAAAGCAATGATAGACCTGTGAGTTGGATGTAGAAAAGTCAGAATCAATATAGATGTTTTTTATTTTAAAGTAAATTCAGATTGAACATAGTAAAAAAAAAAGTAAATTACAGTGTCTGTCAAAAAAAACATGACTTATAGTGAAAACCACCCTTGAATGATGGGATAGTAGACTAAAAGCTTTAGGAATCCAAACTATAACATAAGTACCCTGTATCAAGATTGATACTTATATTTCTAGAATCTGTGGAATCTCAGCTAGCTGATATCTTTTTTGTGCAGATCTGATAAGTAATAAAGTATTTATAGTTCTGTGCGAAGTGTGTTAGCATTTTTCGCTCGGGGCTCATTTAGACGCTTCTTGTGAGACTTGTGTTTTGTTTCGGTAAAAATGGTTCATATCGTATAGTTATAGGGTCACCTGGCCGGGGGGGATTGGCTGCTCCCTCTGTAAAGAGACGGATCCCTGATCCCCAGCAGCTGGTCCCGGCTCCTCACGCACCGACAGCTTTATCCAGCCTCATGAGGTCAAGACACAGAAGTGAGAGGTTGTGAGATGACTGCATCTGATCGCTCTGACCCTCACCCAGCTTTGATTATTTGTATTAATCATGCAGAAGAAGACAAATGAAAAAGAAGTGTTGATATTTATAAGAAGAGCAAGGATCTTATCGGTCTTGTGCTTCATATACATTTACAAGAGATGCATTTGGCTTTTATTTTTTTGACCGGTTTTCACATTTTTGACATAAAGTCGTTTAGACCTAAGTTACTGTAGAGTAGATTTAAGCTTTTTCACCTTGCAGCTCCCCCTGTCTTCTGCATTTCATCCCGGTCTTATTATTTTGATCTGTGCACCACCTGTGGTATGTTTCTCAACATGAGGGTCTCCCTGTCTGAGGCCTTTTTAGAGTAGATCGATTTAACGTGGCGCCATAGTTAACCTGCAAGTTGAGCTTTCTTTGCTCTCCTGTGAGACCAATAGTTTTCAGTGAAATGACCTGCCTGCATGGTACATGTTGCAGACGTAAACGCTACAGGCTGGAGATGTGCTTCTGTAAAGATCCTTTGCATATGCAATATTTGCAAGAAAAAAAAAAAACTCCACCTATTTGCTTTCTATGTCTGTTCACTTACACATTCTCAGTTGAAAATAGGGTCGTTTAATGATAAATGGAAAAGTATGAGTTCTTCCCAAAAGAAAAAAAACATGTGACCGAAATCCCTGAAGCTGGTGGTGTTTTCTGTACGATCTGTCCTGGGGGGAAAGGAGAGAGGACAAGTAGAACAGAACATTCACAGAATCTGCAGCGGAGCAATAGCGCTGGCGTTGTTCACAGGTTGCTGTGTGGGAACCAGACTCCTCTTTTCTTTTTGTGAGCAACAATGGGCCACAAAAGCAGGGTACAGAGTCTAATCACTGTATTGGTATTGCTGGTGAAGTTGGCAGCGAGCCCGGCCCCTCCTTAACACTTGTTTGATCTCAGAGCTGGAGGATCAACATTACGTCAGCTATCAGCGTTCTGCTTCTCTCCCTCTCTCTTAAGGCCTGATAGCATATCCACAGGGGAGGTTCAGATGAGCGTGCAGCGCAATCAGAGGAACAAGTTGCGTCCTTCCGGACTTTGTTTATTTAGCAGCTGATGTACACTGCTCCTATCCCCTCCTTTCTTGAACTGTGTCATCCCCAGACGAAGATTTCTCAGTGGAAACTGTCCATGTGTTTATTGACATTCTTGATGCGCATCTAAAATCAAATATTTATTTTTTGTTGTTGGAGAAAACTCATAAAGCGGTTGGACAAATTAGCCACGATTTGATACTGACACGCTTAACATTAATAATTGGATCCTCTTATACGCTTTCTGTTTCTTGACATTATGCCTAAATATAAATGAGTTATTCCTATGAGTGAAACGTCAACCTTCACGTTGTGAAGACGGTGCATTCTTTCCATTTTGCAATTTCTTTTTAGCAGAGTATCCATTTTAAAGTTACAATTTTTCCAATTATTGACTTATTTAGTCCACGCTTTGCTGGACTGGAGGAGGCACATTCCTGCTTTGAGGGATGTTGACAATTACCGATCAAAGGAAACTGAAGGTCCAGAAGATGTCTCTGAAATAAGACATTGTTTGTTCACCTTAAAGTCCAATAATGACTCTCCAGATCTTACTGGGTGAAAAGTGGGTTTTACTTTACATTTTCTACATTCACTCACAGAGGAGAAGAAGCTGTAGAAAATATATTAATGTTGTGCAAAGCATTGTAGGTGAATGGGAACTTAACATTTGATCAAATGTGGGAGATAAGCATAGCATCAGAAATGCTAATATACGTGAGAGCTTGATCTGAGCACCTATTCATCATATTTATTTTTTAAATTAAAATGTACAAAATGATTGTTATGGACAGGGGTGCACATAACTTTTTTGCCCTGGTTCTCAAAGGAGCACCTGGAGATGTTGCTTGGTGCTCATCCTTAAAATGAAATAAACGGTAACTTTTGAGGGGGTCTTGACTTTATTTGCCAGACACACGGCACTAAACACACATGCAGAGGTGAACACAGAACACACACACAGAGGTGAACACAAGACAACATTAGCACGACCAGTAATCCTACAAGCTGTCATCACTACCCTCCTGACTGTTCTCCTCACTGTCTTCCTCTCTGTCAGACATGGTAGCTGATGATGTAGGCCTACTTCTTTCTCTCTGGTTGAGTCTGCGATTAGCTGCTTGCATCCACAAGTCAACAGCTGGTTTTGAGTCGAAAGTCTCTGTTGTCATCTTAGACAAGTGGATGTAATCAAATAAGTATGTGAACATAACCAATAGCCTACCATAGCCAATAACAAATGAATGTAACTTATTTTATTTGTGTTGTTCATTCATATCTTATTTTACCTTAACATTTATTTATTTATGCATTTTATTTTTGGTTACTGTCCTATAGTATACATTGGAATGATTTAAAACCTGTTTATCCCAATAATTACAAAGGAGTGCCTTGGAAATATGTGTTTACATAAATTGTGACCAAACCGTTTGAACTTAGACTAACGGCCCGTCCACACAGCAGCTTTGAACAAATCTTGAAAATCTTGGAGCTGGGCGTGTCTGACAGCTTGGGGATTTTTTGCGAGCAGCCTCAAAAGTTGAACATTGTTCAACTTTGGAATCCTGAACATCCTGGAAATCCTGGAAATCTTCGCCTCGCCCCCCCACAATGCAGTTCGGCGACAAGCGAGGGAAAGTGATGTGATCCCCATTCAAAGTCAATGGGCGGAGACGCGCTGGAAGCGGTGGACAAATCGCCAAAAGCTGCTGTGTGTACGGGCCGTGACAGCTTGGGGATTTTTTGCGAGCAACACGACGAACAACCAATCACATGAATCTCCCGCCCCCGACATACAAAGCAAAAAAAAACGGGGATTTTATGCGTTTATATAAACTCCCCAAACAGGCGAAAACCTACCAGTTTCATCCACTGTCTCTGGCACCTCCCTCCATGCCTGGTTCCTCCGGTTTGTATCCCGGTAAATAGTCTGGTCGTAAAGAACCGGGTGATTTGCTACCGTAATTTCTCGTTTGGAATATGAGGAAATGAACTGCGGTCTGGCTCTCCCTGCTTACACGCGGTTTGATTGGCTAGAGCTTCTACTGTCAGATTTTACGGTAGCAAATCACCCGGTTCTTTACGACCAGACTATTTACTGGGATACAAACCGGAGGAACCAGGCATGGAGGGAGGTGGCAGAGACAGTGGGTGAAACTGGTAGGTTTTCGCCTGTTTGGGGAGTTTATATATATATATATATATATATATATATATATATATATATATATTGCTCGCATAAAATCCCCGGGTTTTTTTTCTTTGTATGTCGGGGGCGGGAGATTCATGTGATTGGTTGTTGGGTCGTGTTGCTCGCAAAAAATCCCCAAGATGTCAGACACGCCCAGCTCCAAGATTTTCAAGATTTGTTCAAAGCTGCTGTGTGGACGGGCCGTAAGAGTCCTTTACCTCACTGAGCTGTAGTTAACTTATCAGCCTCTCAGTCTGACTGGAGAGGACTCTCCCTCCACATTATTGTAGAAACATCTTCTTATCTCCGTTAGAGCAGCTAGCACGGCACCAGATTATAATAACAACAGCGCTGGTAGGCTACCTCTCTCCCTCGCTCACTCGCATTTTGTCTGTGAGCTGCGGGCGCCAGATAAACCAACATCTCCCATTTTCATCACTTACAGCGCCCATCGTACAGGGCAAATGAAAGGTGGAACCGGGGTGAAAAGGGTGTTACATTGACTTAATTGTGAATATTGTTACATCAAGGCCGAAAATTAGGATGAGCCCCAACGGTCAAAATGTTTTTTTCCCTCCCAGAACTGCCAGCGCAGCGCCTCCCCAGATCTAGCGCCCTATGCGAACATCTAGCCAGCGCTACGGGCCGGCCCTGAGTTCATATCATGGTTCATATGCAACTCGCAAATATCTTTCTCTCTCTCTCCTCTCTCCTCTATTTTCTCTTTTCTCTTCTCTCTCTCCCTCTCAATGTTGGTACGCAAATGCGCTTTGTTTCAAATGACCCGGTGCTCTTTGTTTGGCGGAGGTGCGTATGCGCACCTGCGCACTAGTTATGTGCAGCCCTGGTTATCGAAGTCGTGGCTCAATATTGCTCTTTAAAATGTAGGTTTTTTTTGCGCCACAGTTACAAGTTAACAAAGAGAACAATATAATAGCCTGTATGCTTATTCAACAGCAGAAACTAGCTGAGTAAGTGTGTTTATCAGGATTTTGTTACAGAATAACCAGAATATGACTTTTATTTTTGGGCCCAACATGGATTTGAATAAAAATAGGGCAAAGCACATTGTCTAAAAGGTTGAAAATGTTGCTTCTTAATGTGTTTTTGATTAATGTGTTTTCAAATATTTGGTTGTTTAATCATTGTTTAATTTGAGTTTGTTTTATTGTCTCAGTGATGGTGGAGGACAAAACGTGTACATCTTCAAGTATGTTCCAGCGACTATGTGGTGATCCATATTGAATATTTGATCTCTTTTGCCTTGCAGAGTTGAAGACGAGGCAGTCTTGGACAGAGGAGCGTCCTGTGTCAAACATGTCTGCGATGAACAGGAAGTGGAGGGTAAGATCAGTGATGAATTCCAGCACATTGTCTAGCTGACAGACATGTCATAAGCATTAACCTATCCTTGTCTTTCCACACATACTGTTCACAGCATAGTGTGCATGTGGAAGCTTAGTGTCCCCTCTAGTACAAGCACAGAATTCAACAAGTTATATAACATGAATAAATATCCACTTTATCTTGACATTTCTGAACAGGAAGAAGTGTCTTCAAGTGCTCTAATCCTGTCCAGTGCTGGCTGTCAGCTAAAGCCACAGAATAATTTATCTTGATAGGCTTTCATGCAGTTACATTCACATTTCACAAACCAACACTTGCACATAAAGAGACGTACGTCACAGCGTCTGGAAATATGTCAAGCTGTTCGTGTGTACTCAGTAATTGTTGCAAAATCCTTTTTGCTTCTCTTGCATGGGAATGTGGTGTGCATGTTGTTTAGCGTGTGCCTAACGTGGTCTTTGGTTTCTAAAAGGAAGCAAAACTGACAACTTTGGATGTGAAAGATACCATCAAATCCAAAAAGGCATGTTTATGGAATTCATGGTTGAATGGAAAAATACATGGTCGCTTCAACACTAACTCAGTCAGTAAATCCAGTTTGAGTTTTCACTCTCTCTGTGTCTCTTTAATTACTTCCTGGAGACATTCAGTTACCATTTCCTGTATAAGCTGATGTGTAGGAAGTAGTTATTTATTTGATTTAGCAGTTTGACTGACTGATAAGTAACCCACCAACATTATCACTGAACCGTTTCGACCTCGGCAAGCTAAAAAAACTGTTTGCGTCAAAGCAGCCTTGTGATAAGCAAACATTTCACACCGCATCCGAGTGCTGAGACAAATTGCCAGCATTCACCATTAATGTGATTTCCCTGTAACCGGAGAGTAATCCGACCTGCGTTTCCTCTGTTGCTCTGCACAGGTCACCACACTGTGTACATTGGTGTGCATGTTCCCAAGAGCTACCACCGCAGGAGACGCCACAGACGCAAGTCCGGCCACAAGGAGAGGCGGGACCGAGCCGAGCACGGCACGGAGGGGTCCAAGTCGGACGGGGACAACGCAGACGAATCCCCTCCAAGCATCCTCAAACCCCTCGGTGAGTAATGATAGTGATGGAAAAAGTATTCAGGTCTTTTACTGAAGTACTAAAGTACAGATACCATATTTTAAAAATACTCTGTTACAAGTACATTTCCTGCATACAAAATCTTACTTGAGTAAAAGTATAAGCATCAAAATATACTTTAGGTAGCAAACGTAGTAGTCCTTGTTATGGAAAATGGCCCATAATATATTAAATGACTGCATTATGATTATTGATGCGTTAATGTGTTCATCACAGCTGGTAAAGGTGGGCTAGTTGTAGTTACTTTATATACTGCTGCTGGATATTATAACCAATATTTAGTAGTGGTTTATATTTAGTTTTAGCTAATTATCTGTATATGTAAAGTATTAAAGCTGTCAAATAAATATAAAGGAGTACAATTACAATATTGGCTTCTAAAATGTAGTAGAGTAAAATAATACAGTAACATAGATACTCAAGGAAAGTACCAGTAACTCAAAATGGTATTTGAGTAAATGTACTACAATCGACCACTGGTAATGATCAGAGTATAAATTCACCACATTAATAACAGTTGTATCATTTTTGAGATGTTGGTTGAGTCCCATTGGGTGAGGTCCAGCAGCCCTCTGGGAAACACAGTATCAGCGTTTCTGTAGTTAAGGACACAGGGTGGGGTCGCAGCACCAAAAACAAAACCACAACACAGAAACCTACACTCAACAGAATTAGTGGAGCGAGGGAATGGGAACATGCCGAATACTAATCTGAAAATGATACCGGATTGGCTTAACGTGTGTGAAGTAACTACAACAGGGGTATTATCTGTTGTCATGATGATTAACACTGTACTGTGTGGGATCTGTGAGGAAGGATTCCCAGAACATGTAAAAAAGGTAGATGGGAAGAAAGATTTGGAGTTAAAGATAGCCAAAACAGCGATAAGTGATATGAGGATAATGCTACACATAATGGGCCTAATGTAATTTCAGTACTTATAAGAGCAGTGAAATAACAAGTATGGATCAGATAGTTGTCAATTAACATGATGAAGCGGGTTTTCAAAATCAGAAATCCTTTAATAGTTCCAAATAAATCCAATAAAGTGCATATCCATGGTATTTTAGTGCTGTTCTGCCAATAGCACTAAATGAATGTTAGTCCATAAAATGCACATACAAATAGTCTCTGGAGTCTTCTTCCTGCTGAAGGAAACACACCAGATGTCTTTCCATATAGAAGCTTAAGGAGGGGCATTGTAAAACCAATAATCCCAAGATCATTTTCAAGACCAGGAGGATGTAAATCAGAAAGAGTCTTTAGATATAGGTCAGTGTCAAAGCCATACATCTTCTGAATGTATTAGGATTCTTTTTTGAACACCTTGTGGTTACACAGGTGGGAAACCAAGAGCAACTGTTGGTAAATGAGCCATATAATTATGTAGGTCTTTGTTTAATCTCTGTATAGTCTGTACCACCACACAAACCCAATAGGGAATTCAAAGAGCAGCAAACATTACAATCAGGTTTAAAGCTATTTGCAAGATATAATTATTCCAGCCTTGGAATTCACCTTCTAATAGCACAGCCTGGAAACTGGCATAATGGAGCGTGTTTACTCTGCTTTACTGTGGTGGAGGTAACCATTAAGGTCTCAAAATGAACTGAAGATGGGAAAAGGAAGGGATTTTCTTCTTAACTCGTGTGTGAACAATAATATCAGCACAACATACCTGAATCCTTTTTTAAAGGTTAACTACATTTACAATTATAAGATATCACGAGCTGGTAATTACTATCTGAAATAGACAGTCACAGTCAGTTTTAAGATTGGGCTTGAATCAAATGTGTAGTAAATTGTGGTTTAATCCAATCATAGCAGACGCATCACACAAGAATTCAAAGAAACCATAAAGGAGCTTTAGTTTTCTAGCAACGTGTGCAGACATGCACTCACTCTGGGAAAATACAGAAGAGAAGTCTGTGTAGGTTTGAAGTGGTAGCCTAGTTTTAAACAAACCCGTTAAAAAATGAACAGGTTGAACTGCAACATCAAATGTTAAGGCGTGTTAAATCATCTTTAAGGTTAACCCAGGGCAATAAGAAAGCTTGTGTGTGTTATTGGTTGACTGCAGTATAACATTTGCAAAGAAACAGACCCCAAAGAGAACTGGATGCCTCTAACTGGATTTGGAAATAAAACTGTACACTACACTGTGTGCTACAGATCATGGTTGGGATATATTATCAAGCAACAGGCGTGTCATGACTGATGTTTCCCTATCTGACAGTTTCATTTTTTTTTTTATTCAGCAGCTGCTACATATGTTGAGAAATCAAGATGAACTTTACTGATTTGGCTTTTCACACATGTTGCAGCCATAAAATAAGTTCCAGTTAAAAAACATGCATACGCAAAAAACAACAGTGGTGATAAAGGAAGCCCCTTTCCCTCCCCTACAAATCCCTTTAAAAAAACAAAACAAGGATAATCCAATGTCAATTGTGTGTATTTTTATTTGTTCTAATTACACAGCCATACATTAGTTTTTAGAATCTTATTTTCCCTCTACAAGATACAATATGATTGTTCCCTCAACATGTATTCAGGACATCAGTTGCCTATTGATCTGTTACTCAAATTGGATGCAGATCAGTAAGAGGAGAACATTAAGGCATCCCCATGTTACTTATCATACGAGAAGAACATTGTCCCTCTATCTTGGATGTGTTTCCCCCCCACGTCACACCTTTCTCTAACCTGCCGGCATCACGTTGAGCTGCGGCTCGCAGACGAGCACCTGAGTAATCCTCTCTCGCTCCTCTGACACTGTAATCCTCCTCTGTTACGCCTCGTGCCCAGGTGATAAACCCCTCTGTGCTTAGTCATCCCCAGCTCGCATGATATAACTAGAGTTTTGCTCACATTAATCTGTCTAGATGTCTGGCCCCCATCTGTTTACTCTGTGAGCCCAATTACAGCCTTCTCCAATATTGCAAATCCCTCTCAAAGAGACTAATGGGCAATTAGATTAGGTATTTGATAATGCTTATTTGACCCCTTGTGAAGCTGTTATCAAAAACAGGGTCGTAAAAATTCAGAACCGTAGCTGTGAACACTTAATATTAAATCATAAATGAATGTCAATGGCGGTCTCTTCATTAAAGGTCTTTTCGAAATGCTTGCAGCCTTTTTAAAATGCTACACGGTAATTTAAGGCCACTCTTTTGTGTGTATGGTTAAAACACGGCAACATTAGTTTAAATGCAAACAGTGTTGATGGTATATCCAAAGAATCAGACTGTGAATCAGAAGGCGTCAGATGTGGAACAAAACTAAACAAAGACAAGACTGAAACTGAACTGTGGCCCTCTTTAAATGCACACACACACACACACACACACACACACACACACACACACACACACACACACACACACACACACACACACACACACACACACACACACACACACACACACACAGCCACTGTGGGGATACATATTTGTTTTCCTGTTGAGCTGTACACCACTTTTTTAACCCCCTACAATACAATAAAAATGTAAACTAGATTTTTGCTATTTTTAGGTGACCGTGGTTCTGGCTAATTAATGAGGGGTGGGTGTGTGTGAGAGTTTGATGTTGCATTCAGGCTGACATGTGCCAATTGTCAAAAGCCCTAATTCAAAACACACAATGCTAGACAGAGCCCTCCACTTGTTGGATTTTCCGCTGTTTTGCCCTCCATCTAAATCCCCATAATCCTGTTGACTCTGGCAAACCCTGTGGATCCGTCCACTTAAAAGGTGTGTGTGTAACCACAACAAAGGCCTGGTTTTCATTGATAACACCGGTTGTGAGACTTAGAGGTGAGTGGTGTTGTGAAGTGTTGCGCTACCAGTCAGTCGGCTAGATGGCATAAAGGCCATTAGGACGACTGACAGATGTCAAGTGTGTGTGTGTGTGTGTTTTGGGCCATTGGTGTTTGACGTCTGTGTCGATACAATATACTGATATACAAAACAGAGAAGGAATGTTTCCAGTGTGTCCAATACATCTGTCCTGACCTTCTAGGTTTCCGTGCTACATCAGAAGAGTTCTACCTGTACTATTTTAAAAACAAGCATCCTTAATGAAGCCTGGATGCTGTGCTGGGATTAAAAGGTTACAGGCACTGTTACGTTGTCAAGGTATCCACCTGTTCAGTCCTGACTACAGTGTGTCAAGAAACATTCCTAGAAGCGTTAAATCATTCTACCTAAAATAGATAACCGCATGTACACGATATAAATCATTTTAACCATCCTTGTTGCATAATTGAGGATTTATCTGTGATCCATGAGCTCATAACTGACATTTCTGAAGGGGAGTAAGAACATTTACTGGAAGGGATTCATCTTGACAAGTCAGTATTGAAATATATTTTGACGCACCTTTGCCTGAAGGAAGTTTTTCCTCACAAGGGTGTGTTGTCAAAGTATTCTAGTTTAATTGCATAATGAGATTGTAATGTGTATTTTACTTTCAGTCTGCAGAATCGACGAAACAAAGATATTTGAATTCAACTGGAAAAAGCCAGACTGTCTAGGCAATCAGGAAGTGTTTAGCATGGCCTATTCCTTACCTCATTCATGCACAGCCACATACTACATTCTCAATCACAAATCACCATTATTTTAAACCATGCTTATGTACAGTAACTCAACCTTAACTTGACTGTAACATTTGGAGAGCTGAAATCTTTTTCCAAAGTTAGGGTTTCTTGGACATCATATGAAGTTGTGCTGGATGCTTTGATGATTCCTAACATGCCTCTTTCTCTCTGCAGTTACTCCGGCTGAGAGGATCAGGTTTATCCTGGGAGAGGAAGACGATGGCCCCCCTCCTCCTCAGCTCTTCACAGAGCTGGACGAGCTCCTGTCTGTGGACGGGCAGGAGATGGAGTGGAAGGAAACGGCCAGGTGAGCTGCTGAGCCCAATGTCCTTTAAAGCCAGGCATTCATCTATCACAACCCCCCCCCCCCATTCTACTCTTTTACATAAAAAGCCGTGGGCAGTGTGCTCCAAAATGTCCTGCTTCCCAATCCCGGCGCAGTCAGCAGAACACAATCACTTGTGAATAATCGTGTTTTGTGTGTGTAGGGAAATAGGCTGAACCCCAGTGAACTCCCACTCTGCTCTTATCTGATTGAGATCTGTAGTACCTGCCTCTGTGAGACCGGGGAAAAAAGCAGAAACACCCACATGGCTACAACAAGACTCAATGTTCCACTTGGCTCTGGAGCATATGAGAAAAAAAGCTTATACAAATGTTTAATAGTTCCCTATTTTATTGTCCACAGTAGCTTTTACATGGTCCACGTGACATGTTTGCCTTCTTGTTTTACCCATTGTGATAGAGGAAGTTTTAATCAAAATGATATAGTTTTAGTATTGTACTTAAAAATAGTAATCTGGGTCTGAGAGATAGACAGTTTTGCTGCAGATAAGCTAGAAAGTAGGTCAAAGACAAAGTCATACAACATTTTGGGGAAGGGGAAGCAGGGCTTGCATGACGGAGAAGATAAATGAACTCTTTGAGGTCGACAGTTTCTCCAGGCTTCTTTCCTAGTTAGAAGGCTGGTCACAGGATTGGGTTTGAGCCAGAAGGGATACTCTATCCCCGGAGGAAACCCCATCCTCAGGCCTCAGGAGAATGGCTCTTTTGTAGCGGTGACATGTGAGGCATCATTATTACAAATCATTCTTCTCCTGAACCCTACCTTCGAGGCTAATCTCATCCATGGTAGGAAAGAAGTGTCGTTTCTCACATTTAACCGTGTGTTGAAGACTGTCGCCATCCCAGAATGCCATTATTTTGTATTTCTAAGCTGTCCTGCATCACCTATTTTGGCCTTTTGAACTGTGACCAAATCAAAACACTATGGGGTTGTTTTGTAAATAAAAGAGAACCTTTCTTGTCTAATTTTTTGTTTGTAGCCCATAAATCCATGTTACGTACTTTTTATTTGTAATGGGCAGTGACCTTTTTACTTTCAGGAACATGTTTGTGTATCGTTTTCTTCCTCTCTCACTCTTGCCTTTTCAGGAACACAGAGTTATCTGACAAGGTCAAACACAGCAGTACGAGCCCAGTCCTGAAAACACATCTCACCACTCCCTACTTCTGTCTTTTTGTCCTCCCTTGTACAGATGGATCAAGTTTGAGGAGAAGGTGGAGACGGGTGGTGAGCGGTGGAGTAAGCCTCATGTGGCCACGCTGTCCCTACACAGCCTGATGGAGCTCAAAACGTGCATCGAGAAGGGCACCATCATGCTGGACCTGGAGGCCTCCACGCTGCCGCAGATTGTCGGTGAGTGAGGTTTATCAGAGTACCAGCACACTGTTGAAGGTTTTAAAACAGCTAAAGGTGACTCACGATGTTCTATCCCTCTAACAGAGATGATCATCGACAGCCAGATTGAGTCCGATCAGCTGAAGTCGGACCAGAAGGAGAAGGTCATGTACACGCTGCTACGAAAGCATCGCCACCAGACCAAGAAGTCCAACCTGCGCTCCCTCGCTGACATTGGCAAGAGTGTTTCCAGTGCAAGTAGACTGTTCAGCAACCAGGAGAACGGTAATGCAAAATCCCCCTTTTCTTTTTACCCTCTTAACCCAACATCTTACATGTATTCTCTTCTGGTGTCTTATTTCTGATCCTCAAACTTCCTATTGAAGGATTTTCTTTTCCTAATCTTTTTTTTCTGGTCTTCTCTCTTCTGTTCCTTCCCTACCTTGTCATTTTCCTTCTCTTTTGGGTCTGTCTCTGTCCTCCTTCATCTGGGGTGTTATAGCCCGCAACCGCCTTGAGACCCCCGTGCCTTGTTCTAGCCTACTTGACCCAGCTGAACCATGTGAGGTCGTGAGGAGCTCCAGCATGGGATACCTCTGTAAGACAGAGCACAGTCATAGCACTCCCACTGAGAGCAGCATGGTTTGAACACACTCATGTAAAAACGGACACAGTTAAACTCTGCTTCAGTTTGATTTTGATTTTTTTTTAAAAAGAAGCAGGATGTAAAATGGTCACTAACAGCATCCTTAAATGGATCCTAGTTTACATTCTCACTCATTTGCCAGAAGTTGACTTGGCTTGTTTCTGCTGACACGCAGAAGCAGCCAACTAAAGACTGCAATGTGTCCCAGCTCTCTGAAGTGGCTGAGTGAATGACAAACTGGCATTAGGCCCACAGCTTAAGCCTTGCCACATTTAGCCATGTCCAGCAGTTTATGGCTCTCTTAATCTGCTTTCCTGGTGCCTTTCTTCTCTGGGGCTCGTCTTCTTTCTTTGCCAAACATGTCTCTTTTGAAGCTCTGCTGTTTTGATCATCTTCTTTTGATCCTAACAGTGTCTCACCTCTCTGCAGGTAGCCCAACCACTGCCCACAGAAACCTCACCTCCAACAGCCTGAGTGACTTCTCCGACAAACCAGAGAAGGATCAGGTAATCTGCTTCTGTCTCTTTGAATTGTGGCATAAAGACATGCAACTATTATGCATCCTCTGATACTTAAGCTGTCTGTTCACAAAGGAGCGCTATGCAGGGTCATGTGTGGCTGTGTGTGTGCTGATGGGCTTCACACACTGATAGATAAGACCCCTGGCTCTCTATCGTGCTCTCCCACAACAAAAGCTCATTGTCTCCAGTCTTTGTCCTGAGTTTCTATGTGCAGTTTCTCTCGCTGTCATGAGTCATGACAAATAACAGTTTTTTTTCCGAAACAGAAACCTCGCACACAGAGGCGCGGGAAGGTATTTTGAGTGGGGGTGCTGAGGTGCTGTCCGATGTGCTAATTACGCACGGGGGGGGGGTGATGCCACACACACACACACACACACACACACACACACACACACACACACACACACAGTGCATAACAATGGACTCCAGTGCACGCTATTACGGGCACTATAGAGCAGGCACAAAAGCGCGAGGACAAACACACTATTAAGATGTAAAATATTATTGTACCAACAATGTGGAATTTACATTAATTGAAGTAGGCTATCAAGGCATTGCTAATTCCTGGCTACATATTACACAGATTCTGCGTAATAATGCCCCTGCATCTTCTATTTCAATCTTTTTAGCAGATTTAGCGTTTTTAGTGAGAAGGAATTCCGGACATACGTTTTTGCGCCATGTCAGTTACTTGTCACTTGTGTTGCGCGTCACGTTAAAAGTAGCCGACTAAAAACTAACAACACTTTTTTCCCACATCTTTTTTATGTTTCTTCCCTGAAGCTAAGTCATTTATTATATAGTTTAAAATGATCATTTGAATAATAATATATAATGTAAAATATATCTCAGGCACAATGAAATGAAATGAAAAATATATATATAGCACCCCCCTTCCCGCGCCCCTGCCCACACACATAGATACAAGCTCAAAGAAGCAGTTTACTCTTAACAGCTGGTATATGCTCCTTCATCTGTTAATTAAAATGTATTTGTCCAAATGTAACGTCACACCAAAGTCTTGGTTAATCTTCTCCCTTTTCTTTTATAGACAACTTATGTGTGTATTCTGTGTTCAAAAAGTGGCATGCAGTCAAGCTGCTGTTTTAGGACGTCATTTTAGGAGAGGGCGGGCACAGACAAACTGTACCACATCAGTCTTTTTCTTGTTACAACCACATTTTAATCACCAACTGTACTTACAATGTCTTTCTTATCTTTAATTGTTCTCCATGTGACAGAGAAAGGAATGTTGTGTCTATCTTGCATTGAAGCCTGACATTTTAATTTGCTCACTTCATTCTCTGCTATTTCTTTCCTAATAGCTGAAGAATAAGTTCATGAAGAAGTTGCCCCCTGATGCAGAGGCATCAAACGTGCTGGTTGGAGAGGTGGACTTCCTGGAAGCCCCCTTCGTGGCATTTGTTCGCCTGCAGCAGGCCGTCATGCTGGGGTCTCTGACCGAGGTCCCTGTGCCCACCAGGTATAAAAGCTTCATCCTTTACTGAAAAATACTCCCATCACCTTATTTCAATGAAACTCAGATTCTCATTTTTTGAAATTGTGGCCTAACATCTTACTTTCTTGTTGCATAGATTTCTCTTTATCCTGCTGGGCCCCAAAGGTAAAGCGAAGTCCTATCATGAAATTGGAAGAGCCATCGCCACCCTGATGTCAGATGAGGTACTTTTACTTTAATTGGATAATAACTTTTACAGTTCTTAGTATTCACTCTTGTGCAGGGAGTTTAGTGTGTTTTTGATGTGAGATAGCTGTACTTGTATTAAGGGATGATCTTAATCTCAGGTGCAATGTGTTTTCTAAAATTCACGTTTTGTTCTTCCAGTTTTATTTCGAATTATTAGGGCTTTGATTCATGTATTGGTTATGTTTTGAACTCTAAAGCAACAGGACTTCAGTACACGAAAATGAATCCTCACTGCTCTAACAAACACCTTTTTATCCCCTTTAAATCCTGATTGGTTGTGAATTTAAGATAATCTGTTCTGGAAAGATGTGGCCTTTTCTCCAGACATGAAACACCCCATTAAGGTTATATAAGTTGTTGGCATACAAGGAAAAAAAGGTTTCTCAAATCTCGGTCTACAATCTAACTATATACTATAAATTAAACAAATAAAACATCAATAACTAAGACAGAGTTACTCGCCCTGCTTGCTGCTGTGTGAGGTTTTACTTAGGCACAGCGGTGCTTTGAGCTAAATGCTAATGTAGGCATGCTAGCATACGTGACATCTTGATTTTTTGCAGGTTTCTGTTAACCATGTTAATCACCTTTGTTCCATGCATTGACATGTACTTAGTAGTCTTTAACAAATGAATGTCCCTAGTTTTGAAGGTATTTGGTCATTTCATGACAGTTCATCCCAGTTAACAGGAAACTTGACCCAAAACTAAAAATCTCATGTTGGCACTGGATGAAAAAGAGGATTACACCTTCTACACTACTTGTCTTCTTGCCAAATCTCTCTACTCTGGATATCAATCATTACAGCAGGTTACCTGGCCAGACATGTGTTTGGCTGTGAACATTTTATAGCTTAATTGTTAATCTGTGTGTTGATGTTTTAGGACACATATTTGTTTTTGTATTGGCATAATAAATCCAATTCAATAAGGCAAACAAATTCAGGCTTATCAGCTCTGCCTGCTTCTTATGTTTGGTGTTTACCTTTACCTAACCCCTTAATGTAAGGTGACCAGATTTTCAAAATTAAAACCGGGGACATTTAGAGTTTTGCGGTCAAAATCTCATTAACATATCCAATTTTCTTCACTGTTAAAGAATAAAGGGGGACAATTCTGGTTCAATGTTATTCGAACATTTGAACTGTTGGATACAAACAGAAGGACGATAGCTCATATATGAGACTTCAGAGGTCTTTTATTTTTAAACTGTATATCAGATTGTCCAGATTCTCTCTGAGTGATTAGATGGGGTGTCCTGCTATCACCCTGGAGTGAAATAAGTCTTTGATACTGGATAGGTTTGGTTTTATTCTTATCTAAAAATAGAGGGATGATAGCTCATATATGAGACTACAAAGGTCTTTTATTTTGAAACTCTACATCAGAATGTCCTGATTCTCTCTGAGTGACTAGATGGGGTGTCCTGCTATCACCCTGGAGTGAAATAAGTCTTTGATCATTTGACAGTTTTTTTATTTATTCTTGTATAAAAACAGAAGGACGATAGCCCATATATGAGATTTCAAAACTATTTTATTTTGAAACTCTACATCAGATTGTCCTGATTTTCTCTGATTGACTAGATGGGGTCTCCTGCTATCACCCTGAAGTGAAATAAGTGTTTGACTTCGAATGACTCTTTGATTATGGACAGTTTCCATTAAATAATAATCAAAATATAGATGGACAATAGAACTAATTTGAGATTTTAAACAGCATACATTTGAAATTGTGCTTCAGAAAGTAATGTTATTTTAGGAGTGTTGTGAGATGGTGTCAACATCAATTGAAATTAGTCAACCAGTGGAAATGTCAGATATGTCTTCATAACTGTATCCTTATATTTTACATTCACTCAGTTATGATGTGGGAGTTATACGTAGTTTTTAAAAAATAAATTATTGATCACATTATATAGTACATATTTCTTAATTTAAGATCCAGTATATATGAATATGTTTGGTGTGTTTTTTAGGTATATTTGTTATTGACCGAGTAAACGCTTGTATTTTGAAGGCAGTTTTTACAGGCCTCTACCGTAATGCATAGGATATTCGCGCACCGCAATACAACGTGCGGGCTGGCTTGACTGTGTTTTCCGAAGTGGGGGCTGGCTTGACCACAGTCTGTTTACCCAGTGTTTCCTGACATGAAACGTTTTTATTTCACCTTGCTATGTGTTTTTAACGTATATTAAAAAACGGGGACAGGCCAATACAAACGGGGACTGTCCCCGGAAAACGGGAACGTCTGGTCACCCTACCTTAATGTTATCAGGAATGCTAACAGACGACACATAACCCTTTCTAACCCTGAGAGCACCTTGCGCAAACATTCCCACAGGCAATCAGCTTTTCCCAGTATATCTCGTATGTCAACGAGCCAGGATAGGACATGTTGTCCAGGATTTCCTCAAGTTGAACTTTACCCTCTCAGCTCTCCTCTGAACGCAGTGACATAGGTTCATCAGATGTTTGTGTTTTTGAGTAATCAGTCCTGTATTAGTAATCTACCTACTTGTCTTTGTGACCCTAGGGTGCACACAGATAATGACCAACCCTTTGTATACATTGTGATGTATATGTACAGAGTATGTCAATGTATAGATGTTAAGTTGGCTGCTATGATTTGCATTTTAGAGACTTGCTGGGTTCCATTGTAGTAAATAAACGTTAGTAGACACTAGGTTGAACCATACAGTTAATTTAAATTGAATTATGGCATACTTAATTTCCCATGTGCAGTCCCACACATACCGTATTTTATACAGACTCAAACAATTATAATAATATTGATTTCAATAAGAATTTGGGTAATAATTCAAACTGAATTATTTCCTCCAACATTGTGAATTAAAAAGCATATCAAAAATAATTACTTTTTAAAAAAAATGTTTTATTGTTCAGCCCGAGTAGGTGGTTCTTCAGGGAGCTATTGTAGTGATTTGCTGATTATTAATCGATAAGTTATTTTTGTTTGCTGGCAGGTGTTCCATGATATTGCCTACAAAGCGAAGGACAGGCAGGACCTGCTGGCAGGTATCGAGGAGTTCCTGGACGAGGTGATCGTGCTGCCCCCCGGAGAGTGGGACCCCAACATCAGGATAGAGCCCCCCAAGTCTCTGCCCTCCGCAGACAAGAGGTCAGCTTTAATCCACACTATTTTTACAAATGATATTTGTGCATAAATATATTACTACCCAATGTGTAACATGGCACCACAACAAAAGCAGTGGTTACAAATCATTATTTAAAGGTAAATGCAAAGCTACAGTTCAGCCTAAAGTCCGAAATGGATTCGGTAATGTATGTTTCAGCAATATGTATCAAAAGCTTGCTTACATGGATTGCATTGGCCATCAGAAACTACTCATACCAAGACAAATAAGGCTGTTTTTATTGATGAAGTTTTAGATAGTCATTCTTAAGAACAAAAATGTAATTTATTCTTTCAGAAGTCATATCTCTGTTTTTATACCTCTACTGTGAGTTGTAATAAGTACTATATCACACATTTCAAAACAAAACCCTACATATTACATAATCAATTTTGTCATGCCTTTTTTCTGATTAAGCGATTGTTTTCTTGTTTGGATCTATTTAAATAGATATACATAACATACATTTCCAAGAATAGTTATTAGTGTTTATTGTTAACCATCTTAGTATTGTGAAAAAATTTATTTGACCCCACACATTTTTTTCTTTGTGGAATTTGACCGTTTCCTATGTTTTCAAAGGAAGAACATGTATTCTGGACAAGAGGCGCCTCAGATGAATGGTGACACTCCCCATGATGCAGGACATGGAGGGGGAGGAGGACACGCGGTTGGAGAGGAGCTTCAACGCACAAAAAAGTAATTTGCATTTCCTTTTTTCCCCATTTACACTAAAATAATAAAGAAAGAAATATCCCAGTTTTGCATTGCCAAGGTCTTAATAATAATACATACCTTTTAAGGATGTGGGAGCATTATAGTCCTGATCATAATTGTGATGGCATGGGAGATCCCGTCAGTGAAGACATGCGTCATAAAGTAAAAGTCATAACTGGGAAATATGTTTTTCTTACTCTGTCAGTTTCCAGTAATGAAATATTCCACACATGACTAGTGAACAATTTAAGTGCTTCACTATTGCACAACAGTTGGTTTTCATTCATTTGGAATATATTTATTTCTTTGGAAACCATTGGCAGTAAAGCATAGTAGGCCAGGATGTGACATGAAACAATATGTATCCTACTAACTTGAATGGCTTCGTCTTTAAGGTTTTGTGGAGGTCTCGTCCTGGATATCAAGCGAAAGCTGCCATTTTTCGCCAGTGACTTCTATGATGCACTCCATATCCAGTCTCTGTCGGCCATATTGTTCATCTATCTAGGCACAGTCACCAATGCGATCACATTTGGAGGCTTGCTTGGTGATGCAACAGAAAACATGCAGGTAAACCCACACATCCCTCAAATACCTAACCCTATTAAGTGCAGCCCTTTGAACTATCCTAAATGAACATTAAACATAGCCCTGAGTTAGTGAAGCAGCCTGTAGCATGCTGTTTCCTAATTCTAATGCTAAAGTAGGCTTTGGTTTACAGAGGTGCAACTCTGAGCCTCTATTTTGGTCAAACGGTGTTAGGGTAACTAGATTAAAGAGCTGATGCGTCATGGTACTTTGGCTCGAATTCATGGCTACTGCATGACCTAAACATTGTGTAGCATTTCTTGCATTTACATGGCACATTTTGCCTTTCCGAATGTTAACAATGGAGAATAGCTCACATTAGCAGGGCACTGTATGGATCCTGTGTACACTTAAGGGGATGACATCATCTGTTTTTAGATGGCATAGCTCTTGTTAAGTCACAGACTACCAAACAAAATAAAGAGTTAACCAGCTGCTAAGCCATGCTCATTTGGAGCTCAGAGGCTCCATCTGTTGTACCTGCTGCTGACAGAACTGCATATGTAAAAGTTGTGGTATAATATCATTCCCTGGTGTGCCCATCCCTGTGTTCTGGCAGTGCAGAGTACTGTCCCTGGCTGCTCTCCTCACACAGAGTTGCCTCATAGCACACCTGCACCGGCCTGGAGGATCTGCTCAGGCTGTAAATAACCAGATCCAGATTACACTGTAGCCTCGTCATGGCTGCATTTCCAATGACCCTCCAGCACCTCCTAAAGCCTCAATCGCTTTCCCTTTCCACTCCAAGCACAGCGGAGGGAATCCCTGAACTCACCTGACCTTTCTTAGAGTTGTAAATAATCATCTATGGGCTGTTTTCACATAGCTTTCGGCTTGTTAAATGCTCAGTCTGAACATCTGTCATGGCTGGAAGTGAAACAGGCCTGTCCTGGTGGGCCTGCCCTGCAGCTGCGTCATGTGTACAGGCAAAACAAAAGCTTCCAGCTGAGTTGGCAGAATTACAGTAATCATGTCACGAGGCTCAAAGAAAACAAAATTGAAATGTTTTTATTTTACTCTAAAATCTGTTTAATAAATACTTTCCAATGTAGTAAATATGGAGTCCATTCTGCTGTGTGTAAAGGCTGTATGTGTTTTTTCCATGCGTGCAGGGAGTGTTGGAGAGTTTCCTGGGCACAGCGCTGACAGGAATAGTGTTCTGTCTGCTGGCCGGGCAGCCGCTCACCATTCTCAGCTCCACAGGCCCCGTGCTGGTCTTTGAGAGACTTCTCTTCAGTTTCAGCAAGTGAGTCATTTAAAGGTCACCTATTATGCAAAATCCACATGTCTTTTATACATCAACATGTGTCCCCTCTGTGTAAAGAGATTCTGAAAGTTTCAGGAAAAAAGATTCGCTCACTTTTTGTCCTGATCCATTTCTATAAAAACCTATCTGAAAATGAGCTGATCAGATTTTGGCCACTTTATGATGTCATAACGATTTTTTGGCTTGTGTAACCATTAGCCAATCAGCAACCAAGGTAACCCCCCCCCCCCACACACCTTATCACCCGAATCTCCTCCTAGAGCACCATTGTGTTCTTTGTAACCAAATATCTCTCAGAGGGGCGTGGGGAGGGGCTCCTTATTTTCATCTAAAGTAACAGACAGAGAATCAGCACTTTGGAAACAGAGGGGATTATGGGATGCTGCAATGATCGGTTTGGTGTTTCAGCCAATCAGAGACAGGCTCTGTATATATCGGAGACCTGTAATATATTGATGAAAAACAGTATAATAGGGCACCTTTTTATTTCAGGAACTTTGGAATCAATGCACATTAGCGAGGGTGAAATCAGATACAGCTGCAGTAGCCTGATAGATATTTATAGATCTTTGTCTATCCCCAAATGACATGCTGTTTGTATGTTTACATTGATGCTATCTTAGTGTACCCCTATAAATTACATTTAAACATGTGGAATACAAATAATTAATATTTACGGTAGGGTGGCAACTTAGTTTAAAGATTGATATTAACAGTGCCTCCCTAGAAGTGTTTTGTAAATCTGCCGGTGGTTACAGTTGCCAGCTGATTGTTAATGCATCATGTTTTTTTGCAGTCAACTTCCTGTCCCCATTTACCCTTCAACCACACACACACCCTTGTGTAGTACCAGATGTAGTAGAGGGTTTTATACAAGTGGTTTCAACAACAAAAATGTGCCTCCTGCATTCAGCTCTATAGAACTCTATATTTAAGGGGGTGTGATCTAGGACATATACAACAATTAATGTTTTTTTATGCATACTTTCCAAATAGAGAAAAGTAGAGAGAAAAGATAGAGGAAAATGTTTCACAGCTTCAGAATCACAAGGTTTTATTTTAAAGAGCTCCAGAGAATAACTGATATGTTCCAACTTTTAATTTGTCACACAATCCAGGTTAGACGGAGGTGATGGAAAGTACACTGAGATCTTGAAGTTATTATGAATGAATAGTACTCTTGTGCACAATAAATTCTCAATCCTCATTTAATCAACCCTCCTTTCTCTCAGAGACAACGAGTTGGACTACCTAGAGTTCCGGCTGTGGATCGGGCTGTGGTCGGGGGTATTCTGTCTGGTGCTGGTCGCCACGGACGCCAGTTTCCTGGTGCAGTACTTCACACGATTCACAGAGGAAGGCTTCTCCTCGCTCATCAGCTTCATCTTCATCTACGACGCTTTCAAAAAGATGTTGAAGCTGGCCCACCACAACCAGATTAACTCCGGCTACGATCCCAACCTCGTCACCATCTACGACTGCAGCTGCATGCCTGGTACTTTATCTTTTTTCTTCATTTGTCTATGTATATATTTTATTATCTTAGATACAAAATATATATCAATGACATCCATGGCACGTCTGTCAATCCTGGTAGAGAAATCCCTCCTCTGTTGCTCTCCGAGGTTTCCTCCATTTTCCCCCCTTTTAAAGAGGCCATATTATGTTAACTTTGAAGTTCATATTGATATGTACTAGTGTCTCTCCTGGGACATGTCTCCATGCTTTAATGTTCAAAAAGCTCTTTATTCTTCTCATACTGCCTGTGCTGCAGCACCTCTTTTCACCCTCTGTCTGTAACCAGAGCCCAGTCTGCTCTGATTGGTTAGCCGGCTCTGTTGTGATTGGTCAACCGCTTAGAGATATACCACCCTGTGTGTGTGTGTGTGTGTGTGTGTGTGTGTGTGTGTGTGTGTGTGTGTGTGTGTGTGTGTGTGTGTGTGTGTGTGTGTGTGTGTGTGTGTGTGTGTGTGTGTGTGTGTGTGTGTGTGTGTGTGTGTGTGTGTGTGTGTGTGTGTGTGTGTGTGTGTGTGTGTGTGTGTGTGTGTGTGTGTGTGTGTGTGTGTGTGTGTGTGTGTGTGTGTGTGTGTGTGTGTGTGTGTGTGTGTGTGTGTGTGTGTGTGTGTGTGTGTGTGTGTGTGTGTGTGTGTGTGTGTGGTGTGTGTGTGTGTGTGTGTGTGTGTGTGTGTGTGTGTGTGTGTGTGTGTGTGTGTGTGTGTGTGTGTGTGTGTGTGTGTGTGTGTGTGTGTGTGTGTGTGTGTGTGTGTGTGTACCCCTATAGAACATGCTACAGGAAAGGGGAAACCCCAAAAAGTACAATAGGGTATTTTTTATAATTTGGTTTCTTTGGGTATTTTTCCTTTTTTGCTGCAAGGGTCTAAGGACAGGGTCTTGTAGGCTTTACAAACAACATAAGAAAAAGCTGCAGGGGTTTCACTGTATCCCTTAACACAGGTCTGATACCACCACTCTAATGTTGAACCATGAGAAAGATGTTTGGCGCCGTCAGAATCTCAGTGATACCAGACAGTGAAAGATGAACAGTGGTATTTGGTTCAGTCCCATTTGGCAGTGATGTCACCATTGTATGTTAAACAAAGCGTTCTTCTTATTTTAGCTGTGTTTACTGTGAGATAACAAATGATACTAGTATGAGTAGGCCTGTGGATACCACTGTTTACTTTCTCAAAAGCCCTATCGGTTTCTGTGGTCGAGTGACTTGGCAGGATTGTTTGGGGGAGAGTTTTGACACTGATCAAAAAGTGTGATACTGTGAGTAATACAAGTATTCTCATTTTATTACTCATTGTTTCTCTTTACCAGGCAACTCATCAGATGTCCATGATCTCTCTCCATGGTCAAACAGTACTGATATGGTATGTAGTATCCTTGTTTTTGTGACATTTTGTAGCATGGATTCAGAATAAATAAATGTTTGAAGAGGTGTTTTTCTCCAAATATTGTTGCTTTAAGGATCTTCTTGTCTTTCCAGCAAATGAATGCCACATGGGCGTCCCTGAACATGGAGCAGTGTCTGAAGTTCGGAGGGCAGCTGGTCGGAAGCGCCTGTGGCTACGTGCCTGACATCACCCTGATGTCTTTCATCCTGTTCTTTGGGACCTACGCCTGCTCCATGGCTCTGAAGAAGTTCAAGTTCAGCCTCTTCTTCCCCACCACAGTGAGTGAAAGCACCCAGCAATGCATGTGCAGCTGTTTGTCTCTCAATTCTGATCCTAATGCTGGAAGCAGCTCGTATCTAGTGAAACTGGTGAACACCACAAACATCTATAATGTCACATGTAATGTAACAGGCTGTTAAGTTGCACTTTCAATTTAATCTAAAAGCTCCAATGTCGGTGTGAGGTCAGATCTCACATTTTGAACAGTGTTGGATGTAAATAACGCATGAGACTCAAGCTCAGATCGATACATTATTGCTGGCTTATATTCATTTTGTTATATCTTTTTTGTACATCTGGTAAATCACTCAAATAAATGACATAACATTGTGTTGAGGCTTAGATTTCCAGGTCATAAACCAAATGATTGATGATGATAAAAAAGACAAGGAATCTTTATTGTAAGTTATTACATTTCAGCATCATGGGAACATGGATTTCTATACCAAGTTTAATTGCAAACTGTCCAATATTTGTTGCAACATGTCAGTCTTGGCCAAACTAAGCTAAAATTGCCATCCCTGCTAGCAAGGCTAAAAATGACATAGCATTTTGTGAATGTTACGAAACTGATATGGTAATGTCCCATTTGCATTTTCTTCCAGAAAATAATTGAATTGGTTCTTCATCAGCCTCCGGTCTGGTTTAAAACCTTCTAGTCACAAATTGCAGAACAACTTTGTTTACTTTAAATAAATAATGGATATAATGACTCTAGCTGCACTTCTAGTAGCAAAAGCAAGTTTAGTAGCAAGCTAGGCAAGGTTATGTGTAAAACATGTTTTCTGACAAGATGAAGTTGTTCTTGGTCAAACACACAAGGAAAATGTCACTGAAGCTGTTCGTTCATACTGCCACAAGCTAAAAGAAAACTGCTGTAAAATGTGTATCTCTTCTAGGTGAGGAAGCTAATCAGTGACTTCGCCATCATCCTGACTATTCTTCTGTTCTGCGGCGTGGACGCTCTTGTGGGTGTGAGCACTCCAAAGCTCATAGTGCCGAGTCAATTCAAGGTACGTACCAAGCATGAATGAAGTGATTGCAATACAAAAACTAGCAATCATTATGTTTTATGCATTGACTTGTTTTTTATCTGACTGACAAGTGCAAGCCGGATGCCGTTTCCTGGGATTACACTGATAATGATCCATGTTTCTGCCAGAGAGACTAGGAAAATCCTAGCATAATGCTTCCTTTGTAGTTTGCCCAGTAAGTGATACAGGAAGCTAAGGCACAGTCAGTCTGAGAGATTACTCAGCTCAAATGTTCCTCAGCTGGCTTTAGGACCACCCCGCCTTGACATAGAGGAAGGGAGTGATGGGGTAGAGCAGTGGTTCCCAAACTTTTTGTGCCCAAGGCACACCAAAGGACAAGTAAAAATCTCAAGGCACACCTATTGTGCAAAATAGCCCTTATAACACGTGTTATCACTCATATCATGTAAAATATCTGTAAATGTGCATAATTATTTACTAATGCCAAATAAAATGTGACAAAGACAACTATATTACTCATGAAATATTTATTAACGAAATATTTCAGAAATTAATTTGAAACTTTATCAAATTAGGTTTCATCAAAGCAGCAACACACTAATTTAAACCAGACAGGTCACAAAATTAACATTTCAGCATTGAAACATGTGCTATTGTAAATATTTTTGCCGACTTACAAATTAGTGAGATACATGGGCCTGTCGGGGCGCGCAGAATGTTTTAATCCTTGGTGGCACTCGCAAGTCCTGTTCAACAGAGAGCCGTGAGTCCCGTGACCTCCTGTTGTTCTTCATGTAAATCAGAGTAGAGAACGCCAACTCCAGAGATGGGGTCGTTACTAAAATGTTTTAATATATTACATATTACTTTAAAAAAAAGTAATATATTACACTACTTCGTTCCTATCTACATAACGTAACTCGTTACTTTACTCGCCGAGCACGTACGAACTTGCGCATGCTTGAGTGGCAATAACTTTCCTTACCAGCAGGCGGCGGTAGTGTGTATTTGTCATTCAAAACAGGCAACAACCGGAAGACAGAGAAGAAGAACAGACGACGTGATATAAACAAACAACAAATAGCGTGTGCGGTAGCTTCACGCATGTGTTCTTTGCAGGTGTGTGTTGAGGTTTGACCACGTGGTGTTTCCAGCAGTGGATAACAGCTTCTGGCCTGGACACAGTTTGCACCTCACCGTCACATTCCTGTCTATTCTTCGGACGAACTCAAAATAATGGGCATACCTCCACCCCTCGAAAGTTATCGCTGACTCAGCCATGTTTATGCAGCACTGCACGTGGAGATGTGGACGCACACGTCGCGCAGATTACGTACATATAAACCTACAAAGTACTGATATTATAGTAAATAAAAAAATTATTATTTTTGTGTAGTTGTATATTGCAATAATAATTTATGGTTGTCACAAAATCCCACGGCACACTCGGACTTGCCTCACGGCACACCAGTGTGCCGCGGCACACCGTTTGGGAACCACTGGGGTAGAGGAGCGTAGTTGCATCGAATAACAACTTGATTATAGGTGATGTGTGAACACACACCATCTTATCGCCGCCAGCACAGAACCAGCTTTGTCTGACCAGTGTCTTAATTCTCAGACTTCTGTCCTGTAATAATGCACCACGCTCTGTTCAGTGTTAAAGGGTGTAATAGGATATCACTTCAAATTCGTTTTTCCTGTTCTTTTTTAGATGTTATCTGTTTTTAAGAGATCTGGACTGCACAGAAATAAGAGGATACTCTAGTCAGGTGTCTCAGTGGTTTAGGGTCCAGGTTAACGATCCTGTCTCTTCTTCTTTTTGTCCAGCCCACGAGTCCACTGAGGGGCTGGTTTATTCCTCCGTTTGGAGGGAACCCTTGGTGGGTTTACCTGGCAGCTACCATCCCCGCCCTGCTGGTCACTATTCTGATATTTATGGACCAGCAGATCACTGCTGTGATTGTCAACAGGAAGGAGCACAAACTCAAGGTTGGTGCACCACCTCAAAGATGTATTCATTTCTAGGATAAAACTAATGGATCCATTTAAGGACAAGAGTGTTATATATGAAGTTATGAACAGTCAGTGGTTCACCCCCTGCCCCTTAAGACAAATACATAACCACCAGAAAAAGTCTAATATATTCTTTGAAATTATTTTCTAATCTAACTGTTCAAATGTATTTTATGCAAAGAGTATCTTCCTGTCTAAATACTGTTTCAAAGCATTTTAAATGATGACTTTCCTATGTTAAATATCTTCTTAAAATTCTTATTTTTTAATATAACCTGAAACACTGTTGTATTTATTGTAGATTTTCAACACTTTGTGGTCATTAAAAGTCCAGCCTGCTGTTAATATAATTAGTTTGATAATTAGATTTAGAAATCCTTTATTTGTTTAACTGACATTATGTTGCCTCCTGTGTCCTCTCAGAAAGGGGCAGGCTATCACTTGGATCTGTTCTTGGTGGCGGTCCTGATCATCATCTGCTCCTTCATGGGCCTGCCGTGGTACGTGGCTGCGACCGTCATCTCCATCGCTCACATCGACTCTCTGAAGATGGAGACCCAGACGTCAGCCCCCGGGGAGCAGCCCAAATTCCTGGGAGTCAGGTGAGGCCACGCAGCTGCTGGACAGTGTTGATATTATTTAAGTAATAATAATGGGCACTAATGCTGTGTGCCAATCCCATACCAAAAATGAATATTCCAACCAGTCATTCTGTATAAAGCGTGGTTCCCTCCTGCTATACTCCCATGATTAACGTTTGTTGTGAATGCATTTTTCTTTTCAACAATAAAGGGTCATAAAAGCCAGAAATAAGTCGTTCTCAGGAAGGAGAGAAACATAAGGCACAACAATTAGATAAAAGGGTCCAAAATCTACTCGGAGCCACAGATGTTCATGTATATACTTCCACATTATTTGTACTTTTAGATAGAGAAATACTATATTACCATGAATGTTTTCTTAGTCTTAAAGAAAATAATAAATCGTGGTATTTATTTTAGCGCTTTTCCAAGTGCTCAAGGCAATTTACATTACATATTGTATATATTAGACATGTAATACAGTGGACAATACCCACAGGAGCAGTTCAGGGTGAAGTGTCTTGTGTATCTTGGCATCCCATATTTGTGATGCAGTCAATGACCACAATTACCATATATAGCATTCTTAAGTTGTCATTTGAAAGCACACATTTTTTAATCTCCATTCTATGCATACACAGCTGTTTAAAATGAAGCTATGAGACTAAAATCAATGATTAGTTTCTGCTTTTCGTGCTTGTGACAGTTTCTCAATAACAAAGTGTTTTTCCTCTTCTCCAATCCAGGGAGCAAAGAGTCACCGGTATCATTGTTTTCCTCCTGACGGGACTCTCTGTCTTCATGGCCCCTATCCTCAAGGTAAGAGCTCTAATTTCTTAAATCTTCCATGGAAATATGGATTACTGTCCGCCTCTTTTAGGACAAACTCCTGTCAAATAATTTAAAATCTTGTATTCATCCGATTAGGAACTCCCATAGTTGAAGTAATTTGAAGTGAAATAAGCATGTTCATTTAAACTTAATCTCCGAGTGCCTTCTCGAGTTTCCTTTCCCACATTACGCTGCCAAACGGAAAACGCAGTGTTAGTGAGGGGAGGTTGTTGGAGCTGGTGCGCCCCCGTGTGGACATTTAGGATATTGTCCTTTCCCAGACTGGTTTGTCATCTGTATCAACTTAAATAAGTTGAAATATTTTAGTATAAATGACATTACTATTATATTTCCTACACTATTTCTCTTTCTATTTTTCATGCTTTATTTGCTGGCGATTAAACTATTCACTCACATTTAAACTGCAAAGATCTGCAATAAGTTTACATGTCCCAGTGTTTTTCTTCCCATACTGCTTTTCTTTGGTTAATACTGAATACATAGTTGCCAATAATTACCCAATGCCACCCTAGTGACACTGAAGAATACTAAAAGAGTATTCTTCAAAAAACTTGTTGTGAACTTTTTCAAACTTAGCAACGCTGCTAAAATGATGGTCTAAGGACAGAGGGTGTAGTATTCATATTCTGTACAAACTGTAAAGTCCCCAGAGACAAATGTAAAATGTGTGGTATTGGGATGTATAAATAAACCTTGATTGATCAAATGAAACATAATCATTACCTGTATGAAGCTAACTTGAACATCTTAGTCATCTCTGGATTAAAAACAAATCTTTTAATATGGAAACTGACTAATATCTGTTTGTTGTGCCCCTTCAGTTCATTCCCATGCCAGTGCTCTACGGTGTGTTCCTCTACATGGGGGTGGCCTCGCTCAACGGTGTCCAGGTAAGTGAGTCTGAACAGTGCCTGGTAACCAGTGTTAGCAGGATACTTCAAAATAGTCATTATTACATTACTTAACTGATTACTCAACAACAACACAAATCCATATTACTTTACTTTTGATTCATTACTTTATATAGCCCAGCTTTGTCAGAGGAGCATTTTTAACAAATCTAAAATGTCCAGAGTTTCAGACCACATCTTCTAAACCTAACACATGTAGAATGGAATAAGGACATGGTAGTTTACAGGTAGCCAGCCTGTGGTTAGGAAGTATTTACTTTGGCAAATTCAGTGACCGCAGATTTTCCTGTTCACATGCCCCTCAAAACCAACCTGAATATAGGTTTACCGATCAAATCCAAGCAAAGCTATTGGTGTCTAGCTAATGTAACCGTCTTCCAACATGTTGTCATGTTGGAAGAGGGTTGTTTTTCCTCTTTTGCACTGTACCCACTGTACCCACTGCTCCTCATGCATTCCCTTTTCGTACTATAATAGCTGAATCTCAAATTGTAGTCCCTCGACTGGAAAAGGTTACTACATTTCTGTAAAGTACTGCTGCTAACAACGAATCAAAGTGAATATCACCCTTAGAAAAGCAGTAGAAGCATTCCACCTGCAGTAACAATTACAAGTCAACTAAATGGGTTACGACCTCAAGTGAAATTGAAGATTCTGCAGCATCTTGATATGTTTAAATATTGCCTCTCATGACTGACTGATGTTTGCGTTCCTCAGTTCATGGACCGGCTGCAGCTGCTCCTGATGCCGGCCAAGCACCAGCCGGACCTCATCTACCTGCGCCACGTCCCCCAGAGACGCATCCACCTCTTCACCTTCATCCAGGGCCTGTGTCTGGCCCTCCTCTGGGTCCTCAAGTCCACCGTGGCTGCCATCGTCTTCCCCGTCATGGTGAGAAATGGCTGCCAACACAGATGTAGCTGAACAGGGATTACATAGAGTGCTATAGGAGCATGAACGCTCATTATAAACGATGTCTGTGTCTGCAGATCTTGGCGCTGGTTGCCGTTCGTAAGGCGATGGACTACGTGTTCTCCCAGCACGACCTCAGCTACCTGGACGACGTCATCCCAGAGAAAGACAAGAAGAAGAAGGAGGATGAGAAGAAAAAGAAAATCAAGAAGAAGGGAAGCATAGACAGCGAAATCGAATTTGTAAGATAACCTGATCTTTATATTCCCTGTGTTGTTGTCATGTGTTAGTGTTCAGCCTCCTGTAGATCCTAAAGTGTTAATGTTCTCCCTCCCTCCTCCAGCAGTCTGACTACCCTTACAATGACAATGTACCCAGTATAAAAATCTCCATGGATATGATGGAGGAGCAGGAGCCCATGTTGGGCGATAAATCTATGGATAGTGAGTACTCCAGAGGCGGCGCTAACTCTGCTTTTAAACGCTTCATGACCACATTTCTTTTCTCTTTTACTAGCCGTCTTGCATGCAGTTTTTCACACCAGATGCATTCGTTTATCTGACTCTTCTTTAAAACCGCTCTAGTTTTTATTATTGTAGTTTTGCAGCATTTGCTTTCTCTTTATTTTATTCTCTGTTAATTCATATGAAGTTTAAAGGAAAATGTCCTTAAATATATGTTTCCCCCTCAGGAGATCAACCCCAGACTGTCCCTAACACGCATTCGCCGTGCTGATCCATACTTTGACTCTTCCACAGTGGCTGAGTGAGTGAGTAAAAGCTGGATTTAGCAGGAAATGCTCCAGTAAGGAATTCTGTGTATTGTTATGTTCCTCTGCTATATATTTATATTTCTCTACATCTTTTCTTCTTTCAGTCTGAGCAAAGATTCATACGAAAAAGGGTTGCCTCAGATTGGAATGCACGGCGTCTCTAAGGGAAGCACTTTCTTTTGGAGGAAGGGCTCTGAATCAAATCTGTGACTCAACTATCCAGAGATGCAGAACAACACGGCAAACATCCTCTTTTGTAATATTGAACCTCTTGTTTTTTTTCAATATTCCCTTTGCAAATCAAAATGGCTGGAAGTATTTGTCTTCAAATTGACACAGGATGCATTAGTGCATTCCTGCTCTGCATGCATTCTTGCAGGAAACAGGGCTACTCGAGGTCATCTGTATGCATTTTTAAGTGGCTTTTAAAGAGTTTGTGAAGTCAGGATTTTTTTCTAGGACACATTCATATCATATGAATGTGTATTATAATTTATAATTGGTGTCCAACTAAGATATATTATTTTTATCCAAAGATGTCCAAAATTCACTACTTTTTTCTTTTTCTTCAAAGATTTCTTCCAAATACTACCAAACATAACCAGCTTTTCTGAAAGTACTTTTTTTTACGTTTTGAATCATAACTACTGGAACCTTAAGAGTGGAGGTACTGAAGTTTGAGGCAAGAAAAGAGGATGGACATAAGAAATCTCCCTCTACTCACAGTGAACAAAAGGGATACACGAGGTCATCTGCGCACAGTCATGAGCGTGAACATACATTTTGTATTTATGGGCGTATAAATTATTTATCAAGCATCCATCTAAGACTGTACATTCACAAAAAACTCCCAGCAGTTCATGCAAGATTATTTTTGTTCCATTTTTGGTAAACGGTAACACCAGACGGACTTTGACTTCTGTTTTTGTCTAACTTTTGCCTTTTTTCCTCCTATATTTATTATATTTAAACAGTTTGAACCTATGGCTTTACTATTTAACTCCCTCATTTGTGCAAATTCCATGATATTCCCCCTTGTGGTCTATCCTCTGTCTTTTTCCCAGTTTTAGGGAGATTTAGATGTGAATATACCTGTATTTAGCTCTACCTCTTATGATTTTGTAGGTGCCAGGTATTATATATTAAATTCATCTGTTTTGCAATTATTTGTCATCAAACCCTTTCTTTTTAACCGGCACTGATTAGGATCTCTGAGTCTTCAGTTGACTTCCTTTTTGGTCTATGACACTTAAGATCGATTTTTTGTTTGTCAATATGACAACATTATGTACAATTTTTGCAGTGTTTTTAAGGGTAATTCCACCAAAATCTAATTTTCATCCCTGAAATATTTTAGAATTGTTCCAGTACTGAAGAAAAGGGGAAAATGATGACTAACCATTTACACGCACGACTGTGAACTCGCCCCGCAAATATTTTAGTTGAATATCCTTTTAAGATGTGATCATATTTAAAAGCTGTTCAATGTGATACATTTTCAATCATTGAGTACATTTGTGTTTTGTTTTTTTAAATGATGTAATGTGTTTTATTTTTTAATGCAAATCAACAAACAATCACTGTGAGGTAATGCAACATTGTGACTTTCAGTCCTGGAAGAAAAATGTGCTTTATATGAGGTAAAAAGTGTTTGTGCAACAGCTTTATTTTAAAATGGAGATTTTACTGAGACTATTTTAATGTATCATTTACAGTTTGTCTGTGTTATTCAAATAACTTGATTATGCTTTTATTGCTGATTGAACTACACACTAAACTGATTTAGGATATTAATGCATATCTGAATATAATGCATATATTCCTTGAAGAAAATCCCAATCAGCACTGCTTCTGATCTGATTTGATTTAATGCTTTCACAATAATACACTGTCAAGATGTGAAGCACAAGACTGTTACAGTAGCTATGAACCAAAAACATGGTCTTCCACTTTGTTCTGTGATCTGTATATCTGGACTGTTTGACTTTCTGGTTGTGATTCCACAATGAATGACATATTTTTGAATTCTGAAACAGATTTTATACAAACATCGTATTTGCTCGAAATCCATAGGTTACTCTGAAGGAAGCAGACTTCTGTTTTTTTTTTAATGGAGTTGTGTTTCGAATGAGCGCAATAAAACAGTCCAAATGATTCTTAAATACACTGTTGTGTTTTTCTTTTAATTATTCCAAGAGTTCGGACCAGGCCCGGCTCCAGGATGAAATTACTGAGGGGGCAGTTAAAAAATCAGAGGGGGCGATTTTTTTTTCACAACGACGAAAAATACTGGCAATGTAATAAATTGACACACCAAGCTTTTTTTCCTTCTCACTGCTCTACAATCTCTTTGCTTCTTTATTTTTATTCCGGATTGACCCCTCTCGTTCTGTTCTTTTCCTCTGATCTTTAATAATAGATAGTAGATAGTTGATACATAGATGGCTGCACTTTGGTTAACAGACTAACATTGATTTCCTCAATGTATAAATGGACAGGCTCTGCAATTATACCATAACCTTTTCTCCTCTATCCCTTAACTCGTCTTCCTATCAGATTTACTTACCTCTAGTCAGGATTAAAGAAACTTTAATCTGGTTGATTTTTTTATTTTCAGGATTGAATGTTCAAACCAAGGCCTAAAACCTGGCATTTCATAAGAAAGTGACTAATATATAAACCAAATGTAATATTGGATAAAATACTACACCAAATGGACAGACACAGATTACAAATAAAAATAAAGTCCCCTGGTTTGTCTCTAGAGTCTAACTGCCATGAGAAAAATCAAATCAATGTTCCAAAATCCGTCACTAGATGTCGCTCATTGTACCAATACGGTTGATAGAATACATAACATATTATTATTCTAGTAAAAGGGCTCGCTTTGGAAAAATCCTGATCCATACAGGCAGCCCTAAATAATAAGTAACCATCATGTGTGGTGCTATCTGTAGTTGTCGGTCTTATTTTTTGTTGATGTCATATTGTTTTCACCAGGGCTGGCCCTTGGCATAGGCAGTATAGGAGGATGCTAAGGGAGCATAAACCCATCGGGGGTGCCGAAAATTGGGGAGAAAAATTACATCATGTATTTTTTAGCTGCCCGGATTGTAACAGACAAAGACTCATTCTGAAAACTGTACTGGAACAACATAACATCAAGGACATGGATTTCAAGTCAATACACAAAAGTAAATCAAGAAAATAAGTAAACATGCTGATCTTCAAGTTCCTCAAAAACACTGGTCTGAGGACAAGGATTTAATATAAACATTTAATAAATCAACAGTAGGTGGTGATATATGCTCCAAGTGGAAGTGATTCGCCATTAAAGAAAAAAGAAGAAGTAGTAGAAGAAGAAATACGCTAATGCTGTTACTCTGTTTTTACCGACATGTAACATTTGATTTCACCGTGCTCTATTTTTTTTTAACGCACATTCAAAAACGGGAACATTTTTGGGAGTTTCAACCGGGTACCGGTCACCGAAAACGGGGACTTTGCCCGGAAAACGGGGACGTTTTGGTCACCCATCCGACTGTGTTTACAGCTAAGCACACACGCTAGCATTAAGACTACAAGCTCACCTGGGGTTGAGGCTTGTTTACACGTTGCTTGACCCACTGCCCACATATCTGATCCACACATAGTAATGTGTATTGGGGGAAATAATTATTTAAAGTTATTTAATAATTGTGACATTTATTGTACTTTTTGATGGATGAATGATGCTCAAAGTGAGGGGGCAAAGAATACAACTGAGGGGGAAATGCCCCCTTTTGCCCCCTCATGGCACCAGGCCCGGTTCGGACGATACAGCTCCAAAAAGATGGGTTTTAAATTTGGAGGAACAACTTTGTGTAAAGTCTGGCATGCACAGTAATTTAGAACACTAAGTTTACTTCTTAATGCCCCAAGCCTGTTTTTCAGGAAAATGACATTCCCAGAACAAATGACCATATCTTCCCTTCTAAAAGGGTTAAATTAATAATATTGTTTCTCAAAGTAATGATAAACCTGTGAGTTGGATGTAGAAAAGTCAGAATCAATATAGATGTTTTTTATTTTAAAGAAAATTCAGATTGAACATAGTAAAAAACTGTAAATTATAGTGTCCGTCCAAAAGATATTTTGTACTTATAGTGAAAACTAACCTTGGATGATGGGTTAGTAGACTAAAAGCTTTAAGAATCCAAAGTACAACATATAATAAGTACCCTGTATCAAGATTGATGCAAAACAAGTGATATTTTACCTTTTTAGACAGATTTAGCAAAACCTCTTCTGGGGCCATTTGGGTGGATTTTCCTTATCTCTGGCCCCCCTTCTTCGATTTTGACATGTGACCTCTCTTTCTGACCATTAGAGCCAATAGAATCCAAGGGAAATCGTCCCGCACACACTCATGTTAAAAAAAAAGTGGTGGCCTTGTGCATTCAATCTTGCTACAGAGCATAGGAATGGCCTGAAAACGGAAAACGGAATTGCAGTTTTATTGCTTATAGATTATCAGAACATTTCAAAGGGGACACAATCACATTAGATATTAACCTATGGATTAACTACAGCATCGTTTTTTTATCGTTTTAATGCCATTGAAGACCAGTTTTGACCAGACAAAACCAAGGTAAGCCATGTTAGCGTTTTAGGCTACCTAGCGCCACATATTTTTATGTACGTTTTTGTTGATAACGTCGCGAGTTTGTAGCTTTCAGTGTTGAGGTGGACACCGTTAGATTCTGTGTCTTTACGATCATAAACGATGTGTTGGATGTGCAGCTTGGATAAGTAATAAGGGAGTTAGGAGTGATTTTCGGTGCAATAATAGGTTAGCATTTTTCGCTCGGGGCTAATTCAGTGGCTCACTGTTAGCATTGTGTGTTTTAAAAAAAACAAACAATGAAAAAGATCAGTTAAATGAGTTTTTCCCCGTTATATGGATATACAATATTCATAGTTTATTAAATATTAAGGTTCCTTAGACGTTGTTTCCTACAAATTACACGATTTCGGCCCCGGAACCGGGTCCGTGGGGCTTAAGGCATATATATATGCACTCAAATATGTCAGTTAAAGGGGCCCTATTCTGCTTGTTGGGGTTGTCCCTTTCCTGTAGTGTTATCGGTTTTCCTGCATGTAAATTGTCTGCAAAGGCTAAAATCCCCGTGTTCCCTCCAGAGGGAGTTTTTCTTTCTACATAGCGACATCACTTTGTAACACGCGTTTCTGTACGTGATTGGCTAAGGGGCAGTAGCGTTGTGGGGAAAAATGTAGGGGAAAGCCCATTTTTTGGGTGAAGGGGGGGGGTGGTCAATAACGTAACCAGATGAGTGATTACAGCGCCCGGTATCATTTTACACACATTTGTATCACACAGATGCAGGACATGAACACGCCTGTTATCTAACCGAAAGGTCCGCACGCACTCTCCAGCTGAAACTCTCTCCTTATTAATTTAATGCAGACAATCACACAATCTATGTGATTTTTGGATTTACCGTGCCTCTCAATTGCCCGTGACAGGTTGATGAATCCTGAAGTTGCCCAAGGATTGTTCAGGGAGCACGAATCCTTGTCAAAAAGAAGACATGGCCAGCAAAATAGACGCTGAAGTTTAGCGCTTCCAGTTAGCCACTCCGTGCGGACATATTATCCTCATTGAATGTCCGATTCTCTCCCCTTTTCTTCTGTGTACACACAGCTTGAGTGCGGGCATTGGCCTGTCATCTGATTTAATTTTCCGGTGCTGCTGTAGCGGAAGTTTAGTAAAGTTATGTTTGATTAAGTACGCCAAATCTCCACCCTCCATAATGCTTCATTTGCTTGATAATTTCTAACGGCGGTGATGACAGTTACAGTATTAAAACTGATGTTGATGTGATTTGATTGGATGGCAGTGTCCAATCAAATCGCCAGCCGCCTCTGAAGGGAAGCAAGAGGCGGCTGGCTTCCCTTGGCATGGCCCTGACCAATCACAGGTTGGCAGGGGCATCACGTGGGCCTCATCTGATTGGTCAATCCCTCCATTTTTTTTCACCAAGGGAAGCCAGATTCGGCTGGCCTCCTCTCGCAACAGTGAGTGCAATCTACTGTTTCACCATAACATCTAGAGGGGCGCTGTTTGTTTCACTCTTTGTAAAATACTCAATGAGAATGGGGGAGAGACGGGCCGGCAGCAACACACAGCAAAGGAGAATTATCGAAACAAAACAAAGTGTTTTTATTTATTTATTTAAATTATAACCCTGGCTTCCCTTGGCCTCCGGGAGAAAACGCCACTGCTAAGGGGCGGGACATCTCTAAGCATTTGACCAATCACAACAGAGCCGGCCTGCTAACCAATCAGAGCAGACTGGGCTCTGGTTTCAGACAGAGGGTGAAAGGAGGTGCTGCAGCACAGGCAGTATGAGAAGAATAAAGAGCTTTTTGAACATTAAAGCCTGGAGACATGTCACAGTAGAGACACTACATACTGATATACCAATCCGGTATCATGTCAAGACGTGAACATGTGACGATTTACCATACTGGGAGACGTGAAGATGTCACGATTTCGTCCCTTTAAACGTGACGGTTACACGGTATTGTTAACCAGTGGAGAAATACCCGGAAATGCCAAGCAAATGCTACCCCGACGGTCGGTTGTTATTGTCAATATTAATATAATAATGATTTATTTTGTAATAGTCACACTCGATTACGCCGATTTTCTTGTTGCCCCAGCTGGTCGACACCTCTTTGAGCAGAAACAAAGGCTACATTAATGTATCAAATCGATGTTAATCCATGCGTGTGGATGTGGAATTAACAGACGTGACGTTGTGCGATTGCGTTGCCAGGCAACAGCTTCGGTTCATGTTAATTTACAAACTCTTCAACTACAACCGTAGTTATATTTACAAAATAAATCATTATTATATTAATATTGACAATAACAACTGACCATCGGGGTAATATTTGCTTGGTATTTCCGGGTATTTCTCCACTGGTTAACATGGGTTAACAATACCGTGTAACCGTCACGTTTGAAGGGACGAAATCGTGACATCTTCAAGTCTCCCAGCATGGTAAATCGTCACATGTTCACGTCTTGCCGTGATACCGGGTTGGATATACACCTGAAGAGGAGCATTATTAAGGCCCCTTTAAAGTCCAAGTGTTGACATGTGTATTTAAGGGGATGAATTGGGTTAGCTCAGAGCTAATCTGTGCTCAGTTTGAGCAAATATACAGTAAGTAATGATGGCAGCATACTTTCATCCCATTCCCAGGACTTGTGTCGGCTGCGATGAAACTAATGGGCTCATGATTATGAGTTACTATGTTCCAAACATTGCCAAGAGGATTAATGAATGACTCTGGCTTTCTGGTGCAGGAGAGAACAGAGAACATTGATGTCTTTATCCTGACATTTGGCTCAGGTTTAAATTAGTTGATATAACCATGTTTTGCCTGAGTGAGTAAATGCGAGTGATTGTGTCCACATCAAAGCTCAGGAGGGGATTACCTGACGGGATTTCCTTAAAAATATTCTTCACCCCTGCATCCGTTCTCCAAACAATAGAAGATGGTTCTCACAAGTTTACATTATCAAATCACATTGTTTCATTTTGCAAATGTCAGGCATTCACTTTAACATTTACGTTTGTTAAAAGGTCCCCTATTATACTATTTTTGAACAATATATTCCAGGTCTCAGATACAGAACATGTCTCTGAAGCGTTTGTCTGAAACACCAAACAGATCATTGTAGCATCCAATAAACCCCCCTGTTTCAAAAGTGCTGATTCCGTTTCTGTAGCTTTAAATGCAAATTATCTGAACTTTTTTCCTGAAACTTTCTGAATATCTTTAGGGGACACATATTTGTGTATAAAATACATCAAAAAGTGGATTTTGTATAATAGGTGACCTTTAACAAAAGTAAATGCAGCAATTGTGTAACCATCAGATACAATCAGTATATAATTGGTTGCTCCTTTACATGTTAAATAATTCTAAACTGTATATATATACTATATTTTGTCTGAAGGGGGCAGTAGTGACCTAAAGCACAGACATTCAGGAGCCATTTCTGCTCACGACATCAGCATTTAAGGTCGCTGAAGAAATCTGGAAACAAAAAAACTGTGATGCGATCCATTAAAATAGTGGTAAAAACTGAAGTATAAGGAGGATGTAAATTCAACTCTAGTTGTATTTCAGGCTGTTCTTATGCTTGAATTGCATTGTACTGACGGATGTATTAAAAATTGTGCTTTTCCACAATATTACAAACAAACCCACCTTATCATGCAATAGTTTTGTATATTGGATTGACAAAATAAAATGCGTCAAATATATTTACATTATATATATTTTTAGCTCATCAAGTCTAGAATTTAAAAGTAAATGTATAAAGTAATTTATTAGGGCCTTTTTTTTATCAGTCAATACTTAAAACAAGAGTCGTTCTCAATAAACCAGGCCTCATCAAAATAAAAGCACACATTGCTTTTATTTTGCAGTGATTTTTGTTTGGTGGTGTTTGTTATTTGTTTGCTCTTTAAGCTCTGATAATGCTGTTTGATAGATGCACTTCAAAAGAAACCATGTGTATTATCTTGTAAAGATTATGTGATCTACCCTGAGAGGGAAGTGTTTTATTTCATGCAGGACTGCTGCTTTTTTCCCCTTCTGCTCGAGATATGATAAGAGTATTCATTAGGAGGTTATTCCTGTCAATATGTATGTCAGTATGTGTGATGTGTATTTTCTCTGAGTCAAGATCATATCGGTATGACTCTTGAGACATTAGAGTGTCTGCACATTCATTGTTGTTGTAGGCCGGTCAGGTTAGAGCAACCCTGTCTCCTAAATATATGTTCCCACAGAACTAAACTGCATTCTCAATTACGTTTAGCAAGAAACGTATTTTCTCTCACGTTAAGTTCATTATGAACGTAACTCAAATACGTTTATTTTCTACATATATTCTAGAAATATATTTTCTCCCACGTTACGTTCGTTATGAACGTAATTAAATACGTGTATTCTCTACATATCTTTGCCATTTATTGTCTTGCTTGTGATAATGATAATAGTCATTTATAAATATCATTTTAGAGCACACATTTGAAATCAGTAGGCGAGGCTGTAATTTCTCCAGCTGTTACTCTCATGAGCGAGGCAGAACATAATAGTTTTATCATGCCAAAAAGCTGCTGTGTCGTTTATTGCACCTCAAACATTAAAACAAATCCAGAGTTACGTGTTTCTGTACTTCCTCTAAGAAGAAAGGACAGTAACAGAAGATCTCTGTGGCTTCAGGCTTGATCGCCGTTCAAATGACAGCGTTGGTTTCCCCAAAAGTGGGCGGGGCTGTAAAGTGACGTAGATTTTACTCTCATATATTATTCAAAACCATTCAATTTATTCTGACGTAAATTACATGCCAGTGTTTTATCTTTTTATTTATTTGTTTTTATTTTAAATCGTATAATGTCGGACATTTTTTGCCGTCTGTGAGGAAAAGAAATGGGGCTCAGAGCCTCAAAATACTGAAATCTGTATTTTTTAAAATCTTTTTTTCCTTCTCTCGTTATTCTTTTCTAAATAACACACTTTTCTTTATTCAACAATAACACACAATTATCCTTGTTTTTATTTATTCGTTTGATTCTATAATCTTGGGCTTTTTAGCATGCTTTTTAGCCGTAAATAAAGTCACCGGAAACAGACGTAGGCCTGTAAGGGACATTTCGAGCGATACACACCACAAACCACCCACTGAACAGATTACCCAAGATCCTCAGCTTGAAGCTTGTTGATTGGATGTTTTAGCCGCAATGCATGTTGGGATATGATGTTAATGGGATATGATATCCAAAAACATTTAAAAATAAATAAATAATACTTTATTCCGAGTGTGCTTGCTTTTCTCTTTGGAAGTCATCACATAACGGCATTGTAATACACGGTTCGGCTGCATTACATTTTACACATCTGCCGTAGTTCTTTATTTATAGAGCCCTGCTGAGAAGACTTCTGGACAAACAGGAGAACTGCCGTCAAAACTTTCATTCTCTCTACCCCTTTCCAAACATAACAAACTAATCTCTTCTCATCCTGCACCTGTCCGCCGTAACCTTCGTTCCTTCTCCCCCTCTACCTTTGCCTCATCGGTGCTCTCAGCCCTCCCTTCCTCTGACTCGTTCCAACTCCTGCCTCCAAACTCTGCTGCAGAAACTCTCCTCTCTACTCTCTCATCCTCTCTGGACTCTCTCTGTCCTCTCACATCTCGGCAGGCTCGTCAGTCCCCTCCTGCTCCCTGGCTAAATGACGCACTGCGTGCTAATAGAACCATCCTTAGGGCAGCAGAGCGGAAACGGTGGAAATCCAAACACCGTGACGACCTCTTAACCTATCAGGCTCTCCTCTCCTCTTTCTCTGCTTCGATCTCTCAGGAAAAAAGCACTTTCTTTCAAGATAAGATCCAATCTTCCTATTCCAATCCCAAAAAACTATTTTCCATCTTCTCCACCCTCTTGGACCCTCCCAAAGCCCCTCCCCCCTCCTCACTTCTGTCAAGCGACTTTGTTAACCACTTTGAAAAAAAGGTTGATGATATTCGCTCTTCTTTTTCTGACTCACCTTTACTCACCACTGGGTCACCAGACCCTCCTTTCACCCACACACTTACCTCTTTTTCCCCTCTCTCTCCAAGTGAGGTTCTTACCCTCATTACCTCTGCCCGCCCTACCACCTGTCCTCTGGACCCTATCCCTTCAAACCTCCTTCAGACTATCGCTCCTGATATTCTACCGTTTCTCTCCCATTCCATCAACACTTCTCTAGCTTCTGGTCACTTTCCAAACAGTCTCAAGGAGGCAAGAGTAAACCCTCTCCTAAAGAAACCCACTCTCAACCCGTCTGATGTTATAAACTACAGGCCTGTCTCTCTACTCCCGTTCCTGTCTAAATCACTTGAACGCGCTGTCTTTAAAGGGAGGGAATGCTCATGACACGCATTTTTAAATAATTATCATCCGATAAAACAGACCAGTCTCTGCCAGTCTTTTTTATTTTTTTTATCCGATGACGTTATCAGTGATTTTAAACTGATTCATTACCGAAATAACATCAACCCTGTGGGCGGCGCCATTTTACCGGAAGTGACGTAAACTATGCGTTTGGTGTCGAGGACAAATTGATGTTCATGTTGTTTACTCTAGTTACTCTCTCAATTCTATAGAAATATGCCTCATTGTATCGCGAAACATTGCCACAATTCGGATAGGAACAATCCACGGAATGCTCGGTTCCATCTATTGCTAAAAGGTAAGCGTAGGAAGTACGTTCGGAGGCAGTGGCTAGCGAAATGTGCTCGGCCCTAACCGAAAGATCCACAGGCGCATGTATGCAGCGAACATTTCAAGTTTCCAGACGACTACTCTGAGAGTATGATAAAACATAAAATGGGATTTATTAAACAACTATTACTTAATGGAGATGCAGTGCCATCGGTCTTTCTGGTGTCATCACCGACCAGGACACCAGTTCGGCCAGTTGAGAAATCACCCTCTATAAGTGTGAAGCGACGGAGCACCAGAAGTAGTGCTAGGAGTAAGAATAAGGTATGTTATGGCGCATTTCCATTGCAGCGGGTAGCCCCGTTTAAACGTCCTTTAGCGTCCAGGCCAGGCCAGTTTTTGGTGGCCTTTCCATATAGCGTAGTTCCGGCCCCATAAAATCGTGGTTCTAGGGCCAGCGACAACGAGGCTGAGTATGCTAAACTAGAGAGGGAATCGCTAGCAATGGTGGTACTACATGCATACATATATAGTAATCAAAATAATTGTATCTACTAAGTAGGCCTAAATTGGGGTTGTATTGTTTGCCTTTTTAGAAAACTTTATTTTATATTATTTGGGCAGTACATGATATACACAATTGTATTGTGTGCCTGTAGTTGGCCTTTTAATTAATAAAATATTTGAATTTGAAGTTTTGTAGATAGGGATCATTTGGAATTATATAGTCTTTGTAATTGTCCGGTGACGTTTCTCAGACTGTCCAGACTGCTTTAATTCTCTAGCTTAAATCAGTAAATGTTCTAAAATGTTTGTTGGGGCCCTGACAATACTCAAATACTCCGCCATGTTTTCGTGTGTTTACAAAGTGAACGCATGGATGACGTCACGACCATCACGTGACTACTGAAAATGGCCAAAATGGCAGCTGCCTGACGGAATATACAGGTTTTGATAAAAAAGAGCTATAAAATCATTATTTACCGGGGAATATCGCTGATTTCTTCAGGGTATGGTTTAAACATAATGTTTCATTAAATACTGAAGTTTTGATTAATTATCTAATGAGTGGAGCATTCCTTTAAACAACTCTCCTGTTATCTCCATCAGAACAACCTTCTGGATCCGCACCAGTCTGGTTTCAAGGCAGGTCACTCCACAGAAACTGCTCTCATTACTGTCACAGAGGAACTGCACACTGCCAAAGCAGCATCCCTCTCCTCTGTCATCATCCTGTTGGACCTGTATGCTGCATTCGACACGGTGAATCATCAGATCCTCCTTCGCACTCTCCAAGAACTTGGAGTTTCAGGCTCTGCACTTTCCCTCCTCACCTCATACCTCAAAGACCGTACCTACAGGGTAACTTGGAGAGGGTCTGAGTCCGACCCTTGTCAATTAACTACAGGGGTCCCTCAGGGCTCTGTTCTCGGTCCCCTCCTCTTCTCCCTGTACACAAACTCGCTCGGATCAGTCATTAGCCCGCATGGTTTTTCATACCACTGCTACGCTGACGACACCCAATTAATTCTGTCCTTTCCCCGCTCAGAGACCCAGGTTGTCGCACGCATCTCTGCTTGTCTAGCTGACATCTCTCAGTGGATGTCTGCTCATCACCTCAAGCTCAACCTTGACAAGACTGAACTGCTTTTCTTTCCGGGAAAAGATTGTCCCACTCTTGACCTGACAATCAACATCGGCACCTCTGTTGTTTCCCCGACTCAGACTGCAAGGAATCTGGGTGTGATCCTAGATAACAACCTGTCCTTCACTGCAAACATCGCTGCTACAACCCGTTGCTGCAGATACACGCTTTACAACATCAGGAAGATACATCCCCAGCTGACACAGAAAGTGACGCAGGTTCTGGTCCAGGCTCTCGTCATCTCACGCCTAGACTACTGCAACTCCCTCCTGGCTGGTCTACCTGCATGTGCCATCCGACCTCTGCAGCTCATCCAGAATGCAGCGGCTCGTCTGGTCTTCAACCTTCCTAAATATTCCCACACCACTCCGCTCCTCCGCTCCCTTCACTGGCTTCCGGTAACTGCTAGAATCCACTTCAAGACACTGGTACTTGCTTACCATGCTGCGAATGGATCTGGCCCTTCCTACATCCAGGACATGGTTAAACTGTACACCCCAGCGCGTGCACTACGCTCTGCATCAGCCAAACGACTCGCTGCGCCCTCGCTGCGAGGGGGACCCAAGTTCCCATCAGCAAAAACACGTGGGTGTGCTATCCTGGCTCCAAAATGGTGGAATGAGCTCCCCATTGACATCAGGACAGCAGAAAGCCTGCACATCTTCCGGCGCAGACTGAAAACTCATCTCTTTCGACTCCACTTCGAGCGATAGAATTACTAACAAAGAACTGCTAACAGAGCACTTATATACTAATAAAGGACTGGCTTATCTATAGCCAGTTGAGTAGCACTTGAAATGTGTTGGCTCTATGAAACCTGATGTACTTATATGATTCTGTTTTCTTCAAGGTTGTGTCTTCCTGGTAGAATTTACTTATTGTAAGTCGCTTTGGATAAAAGCGTCAGCTAAATGTAATGTAATGTAAAAACTGAATATGTGACGTGGATCATACATATATCAACAATTAAACAACATCTTGCATTTATTTTCACAAAATACGTCTCCTTGCAGTATCAATAGTAATTCGGCTGACTTTTATATTTGATCCAATTGGTAGATAGGTTATATTTACACCATAACGGTGCACAGCTGATAGAAAAGGACTTGTAGTTTTTAAAGATATTACTGATTTTCTTTGAATATAAGAATGCAAATACTGAGTTGAGAGAATAGTCAGGGGATTTGGGTGATGGGAGACACATCAATGGAATCACAATTTCAATAGCTTACCATTAAATGACGGATATACCTTTCTGTCTGTGATGTTTTACAAATCAGATATTAATGTGTAGAAGTAAAACATGAGAAATAGTATAGCAATATCCTGTAAAATTATGTAAAAACATGAATAAAACTACACATCTTCAGATGTTATACATAAGTGTCCTACACTAATAATAGAACGTTATTATTAGTATGCTGTGTGTACCTTGTGTGCACCGCCTAGTGGTTAAAGCATGTTATTGAATTATTTTTGTTGAATAATGTTATTTTTGTTGAATAATGTTATTTGATGAAAAAAATATTAAGAGTACATACTTTTATAGGGGGAAAGTAGAAGGTCAATGATAGAAATATAGAATATAACAAATCAAGAAGATACTGTGACCTGAACCTGTGACCCAAGGTTTTCATTCATTAACTACACCTTAGTTGTGTATATGATATGTCAATAAACCTTAGAACAGGCATCCTCAAACTACGGACTCCGGTCCGGATCCGGACCGAACCACCACTGTCTCCGGACTCTGAGCAAATTATACTTTTCATATGTATTATCTCTCTGTATTATATGTGAGACATCGCCAGAACGTATTCGCAACGAGTCAAAATTCTCCGCTATGTCCACTGCAAACAGCGCTCTGCATGTCTGACTGTTCCACTGTGTTCCACCTGTGTGTGTCAACGCTTTGGTCCAATCACATTCAGCATCCAGTCAGCGTTTTTTTCCCCCAAACAATCTGCGAATCAGAGGCACAGTAGGGCGGGTCTTCGCGGAATGCGGGTGGGAAAAATGTGTGTGTCTCTTTCAACCTGTCTAAGTCAGAGCGAGAATAAAAAAAAAAAAAATTCAGAGCGAGAGTTAACAGCTCATCTAGTTCCATCTGTACTGTAGCTAGTAGCCTAGTTTCACCTACCGGGGTGGCATCTGACACCATAAAAATAGGCCTTGCCACCCCAGTTGGCAGCTTTGTTTTGAAAGAAAAGTTGTGGCTCATCGGACATTTATGAGAGAAAGTCTCTAATGTCCGAGTGCAAGTGAATGCAGCACAAGATGCACGTCATGCACGTCCCCCGGTCCTGGCGCGAGCGTGGACATACGTTTGGCGGCGATTTCATTTTGAACTGGACGGCGCAAAACGAGAAGCATTCGGACCCAAGCACTGAAGGAATGAGGTATTTGCGGTCTGACAGAGAAGAGACTGTCAGTATGGCTGTACTCAGCATTGAATCAAAACGCACTAAAGCTGTTGATCTTAATACGTTTGTGAGGCGTTTTGCTGAACAAAATGGTAATCGCCGCATTCAGCTGTAATAGACATGTCAACTTGATGCTCTGCTCACGGATGAGCATACACAACTATTAAGATGATGACCTTACGTGTGTAAATTTTTTTTTTTTCTTTGAGGGGGTCTGCCCCCAAAAAACTGTTTTAAGTCCTGAGAAAGTCAAATAAGACGGTGTGTAAAACTACACTGCCCAGCCAAAAAAAAGTAACCACTTTGATTTAACTAGGCCAGTAGGTAAGGGCTTTCCACTGGATAATAACTGCAGTATAAAAGAATGCATGACTGAAGTGATGGAGACCATGTTGAAGGCAAACAAAAAGAGGAAATAACAGGTCAAATCAAGCAAATCCCCCTCTCAGATTCCACAGCAACCAGAAGAACATAAATACTGGCTGGTGATTTGATTAATCAGCTTTGTGATGGAATACAAAATGCACAGTGCATTTCCTTAGCTGTGGGTGAGTCCACTGACACCACTGACAATGCTCAGTTGCTGGTGTTTGTGAGTTTTTATGATGAGGCAAAGGGGGAGTTTGTTGAAGATGTGTTGGGCCTCAGTGGACACACAAGGGGGAATACATTTATAAAGCAATAATGGGAATGCTGAATGAAAGAGGGTGCAGCTGCCTTTATTCATAACTGCAGCTCTTACACTGCGACTCTGAGGGTTCAAACACAGACACAATAACAATGAAAACTGCTGCATACAGATTATTTTTGTTTTTGCAACCTCGTGTTAATGACCGTAATAAACGGACCTTTTTCTTATTGAAACATTTATTTTGGACCTTTAAGATTTGTATTTGAGTACCCCTGCCTTAGAACATCTTGAAATCTTGAAAGGGATGTGCAAAATAGCCATTATATACATTTTTTAATTAACTATTAGTAGAGAATAACGCTTAATGAATATACTTTATAGAGATCTGCAGATAAATGTTTAGTCTTCTCAAGCACCAACTATCAAATATCTCTCCTGATTGTTGGCACTTGACAATCACCTTTCCCTGAATTTTACTCGGGTGTAACTAAAGTCTGATTTAAGGATTGTTTATATTTCACATCATTAATCAGAATCTGCGAAGTAACTAAAATAAATGTAGTGGAGTAAAAATACCAGGTTAACCTCTGAATTGTAGTGGAGTAGAATTACAAAGTAACAATGAGCTGTCATGTGGGTATATATTAATGCTGCCCATTATGGATACAAGCGATTTTCACCCATGTAGTAATTACATGTTTTACATTTGTACACACCAATGTGTTTCCTATCGCCTAAACCTCCAGGGCTGTACACAGTTTAATACTGTCAACTTCTAGTTTTGGGGAAAACGTCTTTTAAAACTACAATTCCCAGTAGAGACGTGCCATAGAGAACATGTTGCGAAACAAAATAGCCAGCATGTGTATTTCTGGGGGGGCGTTCAGGTCCAGTTTTGAATAGTCTGCCGTGGTTTCGTTCCATTTCAAAGAGCTTGACGCTCGGCGTAACCTTGGCGCACTGCCACTCCAACATCCAATCCCAGAGCTTGAAGAATAATCACGGGGTTTGTCACCGGGACTGTAGTCCCAAACGATAGCTGGGGATTATGGGTAGTGTAGTGTCTTCGGCCATCCTAAACTGAATTTTTTTTCGGATATCATATCGCATTAACAACACCACATCTGGTGCACAGAGATCTTCTGTTACTGTCCTTTCTTCTTAGAGGAAGTACAGAAACACGTAACTCTGGATTTGTTTTAATGTTTGAGGTGCAATAAACGACACAGCAGCTTTTTGACATGTTAAAACTATTATTTTCTGCCTCGCTCATGAGAGTAACAGCTGGCGAAATTACAGCCTCGCCTACTGATTTCAAATGTGTGCTCTAAAATGATATTTATAAATGACTATTATCATTATTATAAGCAAGACAATAAATGGCAAAGATATGTAGAAAATAAACGTATTTAAGATACGTTCATAAGAAACGTAACGTGGGAGAAAATATGTTTCTAGAAGATATGTAGAAAATAAACGTATTTGAGATACGGTCATAACGAACGTAACGTGGGAGAAAATATGTTTCCAGCTAAACGTAATTGAGAATGCAGTTTAGTTCTGTGGGAACGTAATATTTAGGAGACAGGGTTGGTTAGAGGTAACACATCCATGAAAATCTAAGGTAAGATGTGAAAAGTTTGGGGAACCATCAACTTATGCCAGAGCTAGATGTTCTGCAGAGCTCTTTCTTAACACTCATAATTACCTGACAAAGCACTAACCTTTCCACACGCTGTAGATCCCTTTTAATGACACACTCCTCACAATAACAATATCCTTTGATTTTCGGTTCAGATTCCGCTCACTGTGTCACTTTTCGAGGGGAGCCATTAGTGTGTTTTTATACAGTATGGTTTTCCCTCTGGGTGTACGGCCATTCTGTCAGTAAAAGGTGTTCTCAAGTGGCCACATGCAATCATGGATGTGTTATAAGAATAGGGAGAGTTGGTCAAACCACTATCTTTAGTTCAATCAGGAGAGACTTCATTTTGTTTAAAGAACATTTATTGACACATGCCATATGATAAATGTTAAGTCTTTGGCCATTAGACCCCGATCCTGAAATATATCTAAAGGGAGAAATGGAGCCGTGAGCATAGGAACCCCCCCACGGTCACTCTAGAGACACTGGTGATGATGCTGAGGATCTGGATTTGATGAGGAGATGGGATGAAGAGGAGGTGTGATGAGGTCTTTGGATTAGCTCTCCTGGGCACTGGATATGATGAAAGGAGGTGGATGGGGAGGAGGCGGGCGGCAGAGAACACCTGAAATCACAGCTGACTGCAGGAAAGAGGAGAACCTGCACAATGATTGGCTGTTGGAGATTGAGGTGAAATGTAATTGGTTAAAAAAAACGCCGCTGATTATATGCAGCTGCGGAGTGAATGTATATTTATATACCCAGTCTTCCTGAAAGAACTCGCGCTGAGCTTCGTTTATATGGTCAATAGCTTTCAACACTTGTTTGTTCACTGCACTTCATAGAGGTGTGTGCCTGTTGATTCGTGCTCTGCACTTTAAGGCAAAGAACATAATGTCAAGGGGAAAGCGCTGTATTGCAGGAGTGAAGCTGATAACAGCAAAAATGCTCAGTAATTAGAGTATCATCATTTGGACGTTAAAAGGAGAACAAATGATTGCCAAATAGATGCTAGTGTAACCTAAATATATCAAGCATACAGTGTGAAAGATGTATTACAATTAGTGCCAGAGGGGGGGGGCAGTGCTGGGAACTTTAGCAGACAGTTTAATAATGAGGTAAACGGAGCAGAAAACCACTGTGCAACAAATTCACTTGTCCACTTGTGAAGCCTGTAATTATTGTTCTATTTATACAGCGACGTCATGTAGGCTGACCCAGATTTTCAAAGTGAGTTTTGTTGGCTGGCTAGTAAAGAATAGCACCTCCTTTATTTTATCTCTGGGAATCACAATGAGGGCATTGTTTAACTGTGATTGAAAACAATTACAGTCCAAATAATTTGTTATGTTACTCCATTGTTTAACTAACGTGATACTAGCTAATAGTTTGGGGAATAATAATAGTGTTTTTCTTTTAAAGTTGTGGATAGTAAAAATGAAATGTGTTTTTTAAGTTTTGCTCCTTTATTCCAAATGTGAACATGTCCCTCTGATATAAAACTGGGCTCCACAAGGTATGGAAGCACATTTCTGCCAGGAAAAGGAAAAAGACAATAAAATGTAATTTTTATCAATTGAAATCTATTGAAAATAAAGATTCTTATGACAAGTAAAAGGATTACTATTTTGACCCACAAGTGTTTTGACTTGCCTAACTATTCATCATGGTGTTAATTTCCTTGCAGATTTGTTGTGTTTCATATATTTTGGCTTCTTTAAAATAAGTGGAGAGGAGTCACATTGGCCATTTATTATATTGCATCGGACAAAATAAATGTTTATAAGCCATTTCATTTGATGGCTGTTGCCAGTGATAATGCTCCCTGTAGTGCACCTAGCTCTTCCTGTTACTATATATTCCCTATCCATTGGTAAATAAAGCAGTATTATGCTAAAAACTCAATAACTTAGATTATTATTTATAGTTTTGCTGAATAGTTTCATGTCCGCTTACCTTAGAAACGTAAAATGCGACGGCAGTGTGCAGATGGGGAGCATGTTAGCTTAGCTTGGTAGCTTCAGCTAGCTCTGGAACTTCCAGCTTGGTGGCAGGAGGTCCCGCCTCGGCTCCGCCTCTTTGTCCTTATTTGGAGCAGGCTGGAGCAGGCGGGAGTTGAACTCTGACGTCACTGTCGAGCCGTTAGTGGCCGACTCCGCCTACTAAGGGCTTCTCTGCAACTCTGCAGAATCCTATGGGTGACGTCACGGACCCTACGTCCATTTATATATACAGTCTATGGTGTGAACAGCTTGTCTGCCCAAGGTTAAAACATTTGGGACAGCATTGAGAATGTGAGGCGCCTGTTATGAGAAACAATTTGTTGCTTAGACTAAACTCGAAGGAAGCTCGACTGGAGAATTTAAAAATAAATCAAAGCAACTGTACATTAATACATCAATTTAGTCCGAATTAAGAGGTTTCAGAGGGGGTAGGGAATTATCTCCAGTGGGGCGCCTTGACCCATGCTTCCACCCTTATACAAGTCATATGATCGGTGCCTGATGACCGTCCAAGAGCGATAACTAGCTTATCCTCTTGCGACAACCACTACTCTATTCTGTGGCGCTATGCCCCCCCCCCCCCCCGATCAGGAGTGCATAGACTTTTATTTTCCCTCTACCCTTTCTCTCCAACAACAGCACAGTTAACTGTAGTCACTACGGACCAGCCTATACACTCGCCATCGAGTTCATCACAACGATGAAACACAGTCTTGCTCTACACTCGCATGCCACTGCCCACCCCCCGTGATCAATTAGCCTATAATTTTATGTATGCACCCCGGACCGGCACCGCACCAGTTCCTCCAGCATGTAGGGAACTGTGGCGCATCAGGAAATGCACGCACCTCGCGCTGCCCCGTTTTACCAGCACGTAGAAAACGGTCACAAACAACGAGTGTGCATTTGGACCATTCTCCTTTTTAATAGAGATGGCGGTGGCGTGAGTTAAAGCCGTAGGCACAGACTATGACTTTCTCCCTCTCAGTTCGCACTAGCAAAACAGATACGGGGAGGTATTTACACACACACCCCGCGCTGCAGCTGGAGCCGTGTTTAAAGAGGCGATAGTCGTGATATCTCTGGCTGCTTCTTCCTAACTAACACGTTCTCACTCCCAACACGTCACATGTTGACGGTCGGTCAGGGCCCCTCCCCGTTACTCTATTACGGACAGGGTACCCCTTGAGAGTCAGTTTTCAACGGGCAGGGCGTCCCATTCTAAGGATAGAGGGTGTCATTTTTCTCATACTGATATTCTGAACAATCTGTGCTGTTGTATTTGCTGTAAAGTGCCTCTACTGTAGGCTATTTTTATTATATGTACAGCACTTTGGCTCCACCAAAAATCGTTTATAAATGTGCTATATAAATAAAACTTGATTTGATTTAATTCACAAGACATGTCACGGGCCACAAGTTGACCACATGGTTGAGATGCCACAATCAATCCTCAAGAACCCTCCTGTAGCCCCAGGTTTTAACTAGTTCAGAGTGTAATACTCAACATTCTTCAATAGACAGACTAAACAGCTGAGGACACTGAATCACAGTTGTTGGGCTTATGGCTCAGGGTCATCTACACCCCGAGAAGGATGTGTTCCAGGTGTCCCACAACAATAACTATCTCTGACTGAGAGTTGCCCGGTCACAAACTGGCAACATCAACAATATGCTAGTATATAATACAATATGCCCCACCTTATGGGAGATAACGGCTGCTCAAGGTTGGTCAGCTGCGTCAGAGGAGGATATGCAGGGCAAATTATTCCCCAACAACATCCCTTTTTGTCAACGATGGTCTCAGCAACTTTTCCAGTAAGCCAGGAGTTCCGAGGCGCTGAGTCATCCATGATGGTCACGATGTCTCCTGGCGGTAAATTGCGTCTGATTTTACACCATTTCTGTCGTTCTTGAAGTAGGGGAAGATATTCTTTAATCCACCTTTTCCAGAATAAGTCTGACATATACTGAACTTGTCTCCACCTGCGGCGAGCGTAAATGTCTTCCTTTTGAAACTGTCCTGGTGGCAGGGATGGTGTTGTCTTAAGGAGCAAAAGATGATTCGGTGTCAGTGCTTTTATTACATTATATTACATTGCATTTAGCTGACACTTTTATCCAAAGCGACTTACAATAAGTGCTTCTAGGTTGTTTAGATCTAGAAGCTGTGGTGATTGGACGGCTATTGAGAATAGCTTCTGCTTCTCATACAGTAAGACTGTGTTAAGTCCCTCTTCGTCGAGACTTTGTACATTCAGGGTGGAGTTGAGGACCTTTCGTACTGATCTGATTCATCTTTCCCAAACATCTCCATGATGTGAGCCAGCTGGGGGATGGAAGATCCAATGAATTCCTTTCTGGAGAAGCCATTACTTACTTAGGCAGCCTTTGCAAAGTTCAAGCTCTTTTTTTTTCTCGGTCTATTTTTAAAAGTCCCACCTCTACCAAACGTAACGGTGGACATGTTCCACTCCTCAAAGTGAGTTTCCCCGCAGTTTTTACAGGATTTGTGTCAAAGCATTTTAAACGTGTTGATTAAGCATTGTTGAGATCTCCATATGAAGTGAATACTTAAAACGAAAGTTAATTATAAATCATATATGATCAATCATATTCTTGTATAAACCCATAATGAGAATACTTCTTGATGGTTTTTGAATATGTATGTATGCTTACAATTTTATCTGTTGCTATTTGATAACTTTGCGTTTTGAAAAGAGGTTGTTGAGAGTTTTCATAGTATGTTTAATACTTAAAACGAAAGTTAGTTATAATCAAATATAATCAATTATATTCTTGTATAACCCACAATGAAAATGCTTCATATTTTAGGTTTTTCTATAGTTACAGTATAAACAAAACCAAGTGGTTTGTTAAGTTGAGTGTACAGCCTATAAAGAGTTATGGGTGTCTCTGATAAGAGAGTAGGCCGTTTTCTCCCTCTCCTCTGACAGCAGTTCACAGGGAGGGGGGCTCCTGGCTTAAGGAGAAACACATTAGAGGCCTCAAAAAGGTGGTTATGTCATAAACGAGAATAATATTTTTCAAATCCTACAGGGGTCATGTCCTTTTTACACAAACATGGGAAGGTATGTCTTATGCCATAAGCTATGGAACATGTCGGGTCATGTCCAGCCCTGTACATTAGAGGCCATGCCCAGTTTTCCACAAATTGGGTGTGGAGGAGGTGCTTTGGGGTTTCGATCCGGGTTTTTGAGCATAAAGAGACTGGTTTTTTGAGAGAGCGCGAGAGAGAGGGGGGTTTCCCCTGGTAGACTCTCTTCCGGTAGGCTTTGTCCTTCAGAGCTGGGTTAATAGCTCTCGGTAAGGTCCTCTCACACTTGGTAAATATCTCTCGAATTTCTTGGTTGTTGGCTGAGTGGAATGATTTGATGAGAGATGTGTTTGTGAATATTATAACCGCCACCTGTGAGGATCTTCCTCCGAATTAATGCGGACAGGAATGGGTTTTTGAATGTTAACCCGCCGTCTGTGTCGGAAAAAGTGTATGAATATTATAACCGCCACCTGTGAGGAATCTTCCTCCGAATTAATGCGGATAGGAACGGGTTTTTGAATGTTATACCCGCCGTCTGTGTCGGAAAAAAGGTATGAAACTGATGTGCATTGATTTGGTGAATGAAAAGTTGAATGCGCTTTTTATTGTCACCGGTCTTTTTATGAGGAAATACCTCTAAATTCTATCGGGAGAATTTTAAAATTTCACAACTGAATTGGGCAGTTGAAATTAAACATTTTGGTAATAAATGTAAGACTGTGAATTAAAGTTTCATATTTGAACATGATCACAGCACCATTTTTTTAGTATGATTATAATGTTGTAAAGAGAGAAGGTAAAAACCCTGCATTAGTTTGGACCTATTTTTCTTCAAATAAACTGAATCCCACCAGTTGGATTGGGATAACTTAAAAGACACCTGTGCTCTCCTCTCCTGCTTAAAAGGTAAGATTGCACCCTGCCACATACACTTAGGTAGGAGCACACTCCATTTACTGATATCAAAATCCTTCGGGATCCCTTAAACAGATTAAAAAAGAGTTGTCTGAATTGAAACAGCAGTTAATTGAACCTGGTTCTTCGGGGAGTTAATAGAGGTGAGATCTTGCTGACGTTGGTGGATCTGAGCCAAGCAGTAAACTTACATAGACTCAATAACTTTGGTCAGGTCAATTAGTAGGTCAGAGTAATTTACCGGAATAAATTATCAGGACCTCTCCGACTCTAAACAGCATCCTGTGGAAACAGCAGTTACAGTTACGTAGCTACGGGTTACTCTGAGAGCAACATTTCACAGTTTCTTCATTTAAACATTGAGGGTGTTGATCTGAAGAGGGTTGGTGCTTGACAGCTAGAGGGTTGATCCAAGACGAGCTACGTCATTTCTCAACACCTTTTTTTCTGCCCCTCAGCAGTGGCGTTTTCTCCCGGAGGCCAAGGGAAGCCAGGCTTCCCCTGTTTTTTCGGATTGTAGTTATAATTTAAATAAATAAATAAAAACACTTTGTTTTGTTTAGATAATTCTCCTTTGCTGTGTGTTGCTGCCGGCCCGTCTCTCCCCCATTTTCATTGAGTATTTTACAAAGAGTGAAACAAACAGCGCCCCTCTAGATGTTATGGTGAAACAGTAGATTGCACTCACTGTTGCGAGAGGAGGCCAGCCGAATCTGGCTTCCCGTGGTGAAAAAAAAATGGAGGGATTGACCAATCAGATGAGGCTCACGTGATGCCCCTGCCAACCTGTGATTGGTCAGGGCCATGCCAAGGGAAGCCAGAGGCGGCTGGCTTCCCTTGCCTCACAATCCAATCAAATCGCATCAACTTAGTGTTGCAGTGACGCGTCCTAAAATCCGGAAGTAAGCTGCTCTCGGTTTCCCTCGACAAAAAAGCAATGGGAGTTCTCCATAGGATTTTGGAAAATAGCTCGAAATAAGGTCAGTGGATAACGAACCGGTTAGATAAATGCAAGTTTTGTTCAGTCGGATAATATCCACATGTCTACCCTACTTTTATAATGTTCGAATCATAAATCTAATCGATAGAAGATAGATAGCGTCACTGCACCACTCTCACCGCCGTTAGAAAGTAGCAAGCAACTGAAGCAAGTGCAATTATGGAGGGTGGAGATTTGGAGTATTTCATCAAAAGTAATTGTACTAAACTTCCGCTACAGCAGCAACAACAAATACAATCTGATGACAGGCCAATGCCCAAACTGGAGCTGTGTACAGCGAGGAACAAAGGAGCGAATCGGACGTAAAACGTTAAAGGTCTCCTGATTTAGTTTGTGAATGAATGCTTATTAGAGTTTCGGCTGGAGAGTGCTTGCGGACCTGTCGGTTAGATAACAGGCGTGTGTAAGTCCTGCATCTGATAAAAATGTGTGTAAAATGATACCGGGTGCTGTAATCACTCATCTGGTTACGTTATTACATTGACCACCACACCCCCGACCCAAAAGAAAGGACGTATTATTGGCTTCCCCTAATTATTTCCCCACGCCACGCTACTGCCCCTCAGAGGTAGATCATTCTGTATCTGAGAGCTGTTCATGCGGCTCAGACTAAACCCCCGGCTGCTCGGCTCTCACATTGAGAGGACAACGTGCAGCTTCACACTCTGAGTGAGGGCACTATCTAGACATGTAGCACATCTAAGGACAGAAGAAGGGATACTGCACGTATACTGTTTTCTCTAAGGTAAGATGTTTTTATTATAACATTATTCAGGACACTTTTTTTTATAGCAAGATCAACTTCCTCTGGCATAAATTAAACAATAGAATGTTCTTTTATTGGTTACTTGTGAAGATTTTAAGATTGTATGACTGCACTTTTGTTAGAAACAAAACACGTTTTCCTTCAGTTATCATTGAGGCACTGTTCAGAACTGATATGAAATGCTACCCGCCAGGCATGACTTTTAAAAGCATCATAACTTAACTTGATGAGATAAAACTGTCTATTTTCATTGTATCTTGAGGCATATTGATTATCAGTTCAACTATGGATCTCCAGGGATTGATTTTTTGTCCTGGATGTTTTCAAAGGATTTGGGAATTGAAATCTAACATATTCTCAGTCATCCATTCTCCAGATTCAAGGAAAACAACCCGTTTTTCCCCCAAAGCTCAACAGATTTAACCACAAACACACTGGTCTCCTCTCAACCACTGAGGTTTAGATTTCCAGGCGTTTGATAGACTCAGATAATTATATTCGTATTACATGCATGCTACAGTATAATGAGCTGTATGATTAATGTGAGTGAATTAACAAGGAACTGAACTATAGGCCTGCAGCTTTATTCTAATATTATCCTATGAAGACTTGAAGGGTGAGAAAAAGAAAAGAAAATGTTTGTGAAGTGAATCTCAGTTCAACTGTATTGTGGCACAGACCTTTGTTTTTTTCTGACAATGAATTTGATGTTACGAGAAAAAAATACACTTAATTTGAAATGTGGAATTTGGTGTAAATATGAAATGGAGCACGAGCGTGCAATTGTTTATTCAAATAGTAGTTCTTTATTCATCACATAACATAAATTACATATTTATAATGTGTTATCCCGGCCTACTTTGATCTATTTATAGTTAAGAAAAAATGTCACACTTTGATTTGATAATCCTTTAGTTGCACTGTACATGTTGAACTGTAGGATATTAATACATCAAATAAAAAACACACAAGCTTTATTAAATTGAATTTGCAGAAGGAACAAACTTAATCTTGCAAAAGATTTCCGAGAGGAAGTCCAATCCAAGATGTGTAAAATATACATATTATGATATATCACATGCTTGTCCAAAATATTTTGAGGAAAACATCTAATTCAATCCCTGAAAGCTGGAGGTGGGTGATTGAAGCAAGCAATCGGCAAGCAACCACTCTCCCACTGTTTTCAGAAGAGATCGGTCATTTTGGTGAGCACGTTGTTATTAGAGAGTGTGAGAGAGCATACACTTGACTGAATCAACCCACTCACAAGAATCAGGAGACACAAGAATAGGACTATTGATTTTGGGATAGGTTCTACAGTTTAATGTTATTACCAATAGATTCCTTCTTCTGGTCTGCCTGATTTCACTCAAATTGGGAGGATGGTGATCTTCTTTTGTAATTGGTTTATTTTGTTAAGAAGATATTAGATACTTAACCCAGAACAAATGCACTAAAATGGCGAGCACATCATAGATAATCTATGTTTTATACCATGTTTTTATACACCCAGATACCACCATGACCCAGAATATACTACTCAACACTACCTGGGAGGGATTGAACCCCTCCAATTCCTCCAGATTGAAGGAAAACCCTTCCAGCCACCAGACCATCACATTTGTGGATTTCTACCTCCACACGTCCTCGGTAGCTGCGGTCTTCACCGTCTCCTACCTCCTCATCTTCCTGGTGTGCATTATGGGTAACGTGGTGGTGTGTTTCATCGTGCTGCGCAACAAGAACATGCGCACGGTCACCAACCTGTTTATCCTCAACCTGGCCATCAGTGACCTGCTGGTTGGCATCTTTTGCATGCCAACCACTCTGGTGGACAACATCATCACAGGTCAGTGATAGGGAAGTTAAACTTGTTCTCTCTTGAAAGAGGATATATTCTGCTGATGTTCAGGTGTATATCAGTATGTAGTGTATCTACTTTAAAGAGTCCTCTCCTGCTGATGTTCAGGTGTATATCAGTATGTAGTGTATCTACTTTAAAGAGTCCTCTCCTGCTGATGTTCAGGTGTATATCAGTATGTAGTGTCTCTACTTTAAAGAGTCCTCTCCTGCTGATGTTCAGGTGTATATCAGTATGTAGTGTATCTACTTTAAAGAGTCCTCTCCTGCTGATGTTCAGGTGTATATCAGTATGTAGTGTCTCTACTTTAAAGAGTTCTCTCCTGCTGATGTTCAGGTGTATATCAGTATGTAGTGTCTCTACTTTAAAGAGTCCTCTCCTGCTGATGTTCAGGTGTATATCAGTATGTAGTGTCTCTACTTTAAAGAGTCCTCTCCTGCTGATGTTCAGGTGTATATCAGTATGTAGTGTATCTACTTTAAAGAGTCCTCTCCTGCTGATGTTCAGGTGTATATCAGTATGTAGTGTCTCTACTTTAAAGAGTTCTCTCCTGCTGATGTTCAGGTGTATATCAGTATGTAGTGTCTCTACTTTAAAGAGTCCTCTCCTGCTGATGTTCAGGTGTATATCAATATGTAGTGTCTCTACTTTAAAGAGTCCTCTCCTGCTGATGTTCAGGTTCATATCAGTATGTATTGTCTCTACTTTAAAGAGTCCTCTCCTGCTGATGTTCAGGTGTATATCAGTATGTAGTGTCTCTACTTTAAAGAGTACTCTCCTGCTGATGTTCAGGTGTATATCAGTATGTAGTGTCTCTACTTTAAAGAGTCCTCTCCTGCTGATGTTCAGGTGTATATCAGTATGTATTGTCTCTACTTTAAAGAGTCCTCTCCTGCTGATGTTCCGGTGTATATCAGTATGTAGTGTCTCTACTTTAAAGAGTCCTCTCCTGCTGATGTTCAGGTGTATATCAGTATGTAGTGTCTCTACTTTAAAGAGTCCTCTCCTGCTGATGTTCAGGTGTATATCAGTATGTAGTGTCTCTACTGTGACATGTATCAGTGCTTTAATGTTCAAAAGCTCTTTATTTTTCTCATACTGCCTGTGCTGCAGCACCTCTTTTCACCCTCTGTCTGAAACCAGAGCCCAGTCTGCTCTGATTGGTTAGCTGACCAACTCTGTTGTGATCAACCGCTTAGATACGTCCCGCCACTTAGCCTATCAAGTGCAAGGTGTTGGAGCATTAACCAATGAAGCAAGAGTGTCACATTGTTACAGAAGAAATCAAATGGAGGCATTTCAGGCAGGGGGGGGGGGAGGGAGGGAGTGTGTGGGAGAGAAACTCCCTCTGGAGGGAACACAGGGATTTTAGCCTTTGCAGACCATTTACATGCACTGAAACCTATAGAACACATTACAGGAAAGGGACAACCATAATAGCGCCTCTTTAATAACATCCCTGATTCAAATCTTCTTTATAAGTTTTATACATTTAACTTCAGCAATGGCTTTAGTTTGAAAATCATGAATATTCCGTTTCCAAAGTACACAAAAGACCGTCTAATCTTTGGTATTAAGTACATTTAAAAATATTCATGCAGCCTGGTTCTCTTAATCTATTTACACTTGTGTTTCTCTTCTCTGCAGGATGGCCATTTGGCAGCGTGGTGTGTAAGCTGAGCGGTATGGTTCAAGGGATTTCCGTGTCAGCGTCTGTGTTCACGCTCGTTGCTATAGCTGTTGACAGGTGAGGGTTGTATTTGTATTAATTGCAAACATTATGTGCTCCTTGCCCACTTCTTTCTCTTGATGCATTTCCCGGCAATTCCCTCTGCGCCAGGTTCCGCTGCATTGTCTACCCTTTCAAGCACAAGATGACCATTTCCACCTCGAAGCTAATCATCGTCATCATATGGGTCATGGCTGTGTTCATCATGTGTCCCTCTGGGGTCATGCTCCAGGCCACAAAGGAGCATAGGGTGCGAATTGTTCTCGGAAGCAACGACACCAGCCCCTTCTACTGGTGTCGAGAAAATTGGCCCAACCAGGAGATGAGGAAAATCTACACCACTGTGCTCTTCGCTAACATCTACCTGGCTCCCCTCAGCCTTATCGTGGTCATGTACGCCCGCATCGGCTACACCCTCTGCAAGGTCGCCATCCCTAAGATGACCGGCAGTGTGAGTGTGTCCGAAGAGGGCGGGAGCAACAACAAACCCAGCATGGAGGGCCGCCTCACGATTACGAAGAAGAAGAACCGAGTGATCATGATGCTGCTGGTCGTGGCTCTGATCTTCATCCTGTCCTGGCTCCCTCTGTGGACGCTGATGATGCTGAGCGACTACGCCAGCCTGACGGAGCACCAGTACCGTGTCATCAACATCTACGTGTACCCCTTAGCTCACTGGTTGGCCTTCTTCAACAGCAGTGTCAACCCCATAATCTACGGGTTCTTCAACGAGAACTTTCGCAGGGGCTTTCAGGCGGCTTTCAAGTTCCAGCTTTGCTCCGAGGGCTTCAGGCACCAGAGGAGCTACTCCCATCGGATCAGAGGGAACGCCGTGCTCCCCGTCCAGCCCGCGGCGGTCCACAGGAGGACGGGCTCTGAAGTCAGATCAGGGTTAGTGGAGAATGGGAAATGCTCGGAAGGGGGCCGCTTGTCTGCTAGAAGTCATATCAAAGGCCAGGACCTGACCATGGAGGACCTGGATAAGTTATCCCAGTTTTAGAGACTGCGTGAGTCTGCTGCCTCTATGTATATCTGTTCCAAGTGAATGTAAACCTCTGCAACATTTTGCATCATGAATCTTTTTGAATGTCTATTGTGAATGTTTATCATGATGTATGGAGCAAAGAGAGGCCCTGAAATTGTGATTATAAAAACGTTATTATTATTTAAAAAATAACGATGCCAGTGGTTGTTTTGCAACAGCCTTTGTTACCATCTTTCCGGGCAGTTTACAATGCTTCTTTGTCAGAAATACAACCGGAGAGAACAGCTAAATAGTCACATTGTTTTAATAAAGAAGTTGGTCGGAAAATATATTCAACCACAATCTGTTTTCATGTTACACAGTAGCTTGATGTTTCAAACTAAAACAGGGCATCGTCAGATTGGTTAAGTTGGACGTGTTTCCTGTGACCTCCTCACAATTACAGCCACTTTGTGTTTTGCCAGTTAAATGATTTGAATGTAAAGCATGAGATGTTGAGTGGACTGATAGCAATGCTCTTGAGATCAACACCAAGAAAACTGAGGAAATCATTTTTGGCTCACCATCTGACTCCCATAAAGTCCCCATTGTCATCCATACAGATGAAATCAAGCAGGGAGTTTCATACAAATACTTGGGTGTAATGATCCATCCAATCCAACTTTATTTATATAGCACTTTAAAAACCTTCAGACCAAAGTGCTGTACAGAGAGATAAGCTCACACAACATCATATAAATACATTTAAAATACAAGATACAAACACAAAACAAACCAGAATAAACGTAATAATTAAATAATAAATAACAGCCATATAATGAAAACAATAGACTACTGAAAGCAAATAAATGCAACAATCTACTTGTTTCTGAATGCCAAGGAGAAGAGGTGGGTTTTAAGACGGGATTTAAAAGCAGTCAGTGTGGGAGCCTGTCTGATGAGCAAGGGCAGGTCGTTCCACAGTTTAGAGGCGGCAGCAGAGAAAGCACGGTCCCCTCTGCGCTTAGTGATGATGATTGACCATCTGCTGTCATGGAAGGATCACATTGAATATCTGAGCAAAAGGACAAAACAAAGAATGTATTTTCTCTGCCATCTCAGGTCTTTTGGGGCGAGCAGATAAATTATTCTGTTGACTTTACATCTGTGATCATGTCCATTCTGCAGTACTGCAATAGGCAAGGCAAGGCAAGTTTATTTATATAGCACTTTTCTGTACGTGACAATTCAAAGTGCTTTAAAAAACAAATTAAAATACTTTTTAGGAATAAATACATTAAAAACACATCATACAATTTTACAACAGACATTACAAAGCAAAGATAATAAAATAATAAAAATAAACACCACAGGTGTACATGTTTAAAAGGCATACTGTAGTTCGAATATGAGCATCTCAATTAAAAGCAGTGGCAAAGAGATATGTTTTTAGTCTCGATTTAAAAATAGTACACGTTTCTGCGGACGTGCATGATTTTGGTAGTTTGTTCCAGAGTGTCGGGCATAACAGCTAAATGCTGCCTCTCCATGTTTTGTTTTTACTCTCGGAGCCGATGGCACGTAATTATGCAGGAGTTCAACAATATACTTTGGTCCTAAACCATGTAATGATTTAAAAACTAGCAATAGTACTTTAAAATCAATTATTTGGCCGACTGGAAGCCAATGTAGAGATCTCAGAACCGGACTGATGTGATCCACTCTTTTAGTGTTAGTGAGGACACGTGCAGCAGCGTTCTGGATCAGCTGCAGTTTTCTGATGGATTTTTTTGTCAGCCCTGTGAATACACCATTGCAGTAGTCGAGTCTACTGAAAATAACAGCATGGACAAGCTTTTCTAAGTCCTGTTGTGACATTAGTTTTTTAATCCTCGATATATTCTTCAGGTGATAATAAGCAGACCTAATGACTGTTGTAATGTGGCTGTTGAACTTCAGGTCTGAGTCCATCACTACACCTAGATTTCTGGCTTTATTAGTGGTTTTGTAGTCTGCCGACTGAAGCTCTGTGATTACTTTTAATCGGTCCTTCTTTGCTCCAAAAACAATGATCTCAGTTTTTTGTTTGTTCAGTTGGAGAAAGTTCTGAGTCATCCAGTCAGTGATGTGCTCAATGCACTTGCTCTGTGTTCTAATCGGAGAATAGTCTCCTGGTGTGATTTTAAAATAAATCTGGGCGTCGTCTGCATAGATGTGATAGCTTAGATCGCTCTTTTTAATAATTTCAGCCAGAGGTAGCATATAAATATTAAAAAGCAAAGGTGGAGCCTTGAATAACCCTGCATGACATATTGTCAAAGTTGATGTGTAGTTGCCTATTGAGACAAAGTTTTTTCTGTCCTTTAAGTAGGTACTAAACCAATTTAGAACTGTTCCTGAAACTCTCACCCAGTTTTCTAGACGGTCTAGCAATATGTTGTGGTCAACAGTATCAAAGGCAGCGCTGAGATCTAATAATACTAAAACTGATATTCTGCCACTGTCTGTGTTTAAATGAATGTCATTTAAGACCTTAACAAGAGCAGTTTCAGTGCTGTGGTTAGGTCTAAAGCCCGACTGAAACACATCAAAACCGTCATTTAAAAACATGAAATGACTCAACTGTTGAAAAACAACTTTTTCAATCAATTTGCTTAAAAAAGGAAGGTTTGATATTGGCCTGTAATTATTCATTACGGTTGTGTCCAAGTTATGCTTTTTTAGGAGCGGTTTAATGACTGCAGTTTTCAGGGCCTGTGGAAAAATACCTGATTGAAGAGAGTTGTTTACTATGTGTAGTATACAGGGAAAAACAGTTTTGAAAAATCCTGTCGGGATGATGTCGAGGCTACAGGAGGAGGATTTCAGATGTTGAATAATGTCTTCCAGGTCTTTAGCATTTATCAGACGGAATTGTGACATGATGTCTAAATTGGCTTTAGGTGAACACAGGGACAGTACATTTGCTGTACCTGATGCAGAGGCACTGACTGCCTGTCTAATTTACATGGTTTTGTCAGTGAAGAAGGAGGCAAAGTCATTGCAGGCCCTGGTGGATAGAAATTCTGAAGCTACTGACACTGGGGGGTTAGTTAGTCTGTCGACGGTAGCAAATAAGGCACGTGAGTTGTTTTTATTTTTGGTAATGATGTCAGAGAAGAAAGACTGTCGTGCTTTTTTTATTTCCTGATTATAGACGCAGAGTTTCTCTTTGTATATTTCGAAGTAAACTTGGAGATTTGTTTTTCTCCACCTGTGTTCAGCTTTTCTGCACTCAGTTTTTGCTGTTCTCACAGTCATGGCTTTTCTCCATGGAGATTTACTACCTGGTACAAGTGTTTGTCAGCAGCTTTAAAATCAAAACTGCTCCACCTGATAAAAATCTGCTCAAAGATTGTTGGTCCACCTGTCAGAGACTCTATGACTCAGCCTATCAACCTAGTGAGGCTGTCCAATAACATCATCTCTGACCCAAACCATGTTCTGAACAGTGAATATGAACTGCTACCATCTAATCGGAGATACAGGGTCCCACCATTCAATAAGGTCAGACTGAAGCACTCCTTTGTGCATCAGTCAATCCTCACAGTAAACACAGAGCTGATCCCAGATCAAATGCACGCTGAAGGCTCTTTGAGCATGTTTTCTCTCACTGATTGTGCTGTTATGTTAAATGTTTGTTGCTTGTGTTTCATGTATTGTGTCTGGATACTTGTCTGTTGATGTTGGACATGGAGCTGCTGTGACGCAAGTCAAATTTCAGACTTGATCTGACAAATAAAGTAATATCGTATCGTATCGTTGGTGTCGATGCTTTGATTGTGTTTTTTGAAATAGGATGACTCCTATTACAAATGATCTTTGCAGGTAACAATATAGTTGAGAGATTTAATGAATGTCAGAGTGGTGCAGTTTGAAACGGGCTGTTATTCAGAAGGGTACAAAACATTTCTCCTGCTAAAACAGTTAGGTTGTTTCAGATAGAAAGGAGGCTACCTAGGCAACCTTTTGACATGATTAGAACAGAACAACCCTCAAGGCTGATGTGCAAAGGAGTTTGATGAGGATTTTGTTAGCTTCCTCTAGACAAAGTGCATGTTCTAGTGCCTCGAGGCAAAAGCGCTGGGTTGACGGCTGTGACAAGCAGCGGCTGGGGAGGAGGGTCTCGGGAACATGTAGCAAGCCTCCATGTATTCTCACAGAGCACGCTAAAACAATGTCAAAAACAAGAAAGTTACATATATTAGCATAATAACTGCTGATGTACTCACCTTTAATAGTAGGGTTCTGGAAACGAAGAAGTCTGCCTCATCTAAAGCAGAACATCATTTCCGTTGAGGACTGGGTTAAAGTTTATTAATATAATGTAAAATATTGCATAGCCTTTCAGAACCACTCAGAAAACATTCAGGTTCTTAACTAACACAACATGGTAACCAACTTTTCAGTGGGTGTTCTGACTGTGAGCAAGCCTCTGCATTCAGGAGGAAAGTGTTCTTGTATTATTGCTGTGCCTATATTATAAAGGCAATAGCAGTGTGACTAATGTATGGCATTATTGTGAAATGTAACTTGTGTGTGTGTTTTGACCATTTCACCACATGCAGTTACATTTAAAACCTCATACCTCAACATGTCATTTGCTAAGTGAAGAGTGGTGATACGGGAACAGGAACATGTAAGTGAGAACATGAGTGCATATATCTGATTCCTATGATTGTTAAAAACCTAATTTGATGAAAACCCTTGTGTTAACGCATCATATAGGATCCTTTCTTTTTTGTGTGTGTTATTGTTTGTTATTATAATGTTTTTTGGTCAATAATTGGCAAGCTACAGTGCATGATGTGTTTGTGCCAAAACCTTAAAGCTGGAAAATGGTTAACGCCATGGAGCATTGTTCTGAATGGGTCCCTATTGTTTTCAGGCCCATTGATACTCATGTGCGTATGACATTTTCCGGATTTTATTTTCATACTTAATTTATTGTAATTTGTTGGTGATATTGCTTCAGGACGTAGCGATGTAAGAAAAAGGTTGATAAAATAAGTCTTCAACTAGCATTACGGTAGGATGAGAGTTCAGTGCTCTGCAAATTAAGAATGAAAATGCAAATAAAGAAAAATGTACATCAGTTTGATGACAGAAAATGCAATGTATTGTATGTAATGTGCATCACTTTTAAGTGTCCCTTGGAAACTGTCACGGTGAGGCCATTTGTTCATTAGCCTTTTTATTGGACTTTTTCTATATGCTGTATTTTTCCATTTGTGTTACTGTGCAGCATTTCGCTTATTTTGCTCCATCTACACACCTCCTATGCATCAGCTCGTTAGTCCTACCCTGCTCCCTTGATTCTGCCCTCCACACACCTCCTCGGAAGCAGCCTCATTAGTCCTTCCAGCCAATCAGCTCCTCTCCTGGTTTAAGTTTTCCCTGTCAATCAGCTCCCTGCCTGGCTCCTATTTAATCACCACAATCATCTCTCCACTTGCACTTCATCACCTCATCAGATCCGTTAACATGTAAGATTTGATGTTATGCTCAATCCTTTATTGGATCTTTGTGTTTGATATATGAAGTTCGGTTTTGTCTTGCCTGAACCAAACCTCAAATTAAAGTTGTTTCCTCTTAAAGCCAGTCTCCTGCATTTGGGTCCAGTTTGCCACTCTTCATGACCAGAGACTGTACAGAAACATTTCCTGTTGTGTTGCTTGCTTTGTGTTGTGTCTATTTGCATGTGTTTTCTTGAGCTCTTAGCCTTATTGTAAAAGATTACATAAGAGGAAAGAAAAGATGTCAGCAATGTTGTTAGAGGGGAGATTACAACAAAGAAATCCCTGCTGACACACTTTAATATGCACCCTCACTAATAAATGTATATTAAACCTCTGAAGAAGCAATCCTTTAGCGATCTACACTGTCACTTACGCCATGAATCCCATAATGAAGATATATAGTCCTGTGTGGATCGTGAAAGATCACGTTAAACTACCTTGGACAAAGCAGGACTAAATGACAACATGAATAAAAATGTCATAGCAAAAGACACAGGAAGGAGACCACTTATGATTAAGATACACATATTTGTCCATAACTAAAATGCAAAGTAATCCAGGGGAGAGAGACGGAGAATAGCTACCAGCAAGACCATGAATCCCCCTCTGGACCCGAACACCCGGTTTTCTGCAGGAATTTAGTTAGCAGGCTTTTTTCATGTTTTTGAAGCCATGGAAGTTGAGATCTGACACTGACAAGTAGAAAGGAATACCTGTGCTACAGCTGGGCTTAATAGACCTGCATGAGAGAGGAGTAACACAGGATCCGAGACAGCTTCTCTGGGGGAAAGTCTAATGAACAGAGAGAACACATGGGCTCTCTCTCAGGTTGAAGTGAGCCCCTTTAATCCTGGGACAAGTTACTTTGAGCTAAAAACCACTGGTGATACAAATCTATCTGAGTACTCTTTAATTATGGTGGTCCTTGACACAGGCCTTTTTATGGATAATTGTTTTTATTTAATATAAATTAGACTAAACCCTGTTTTTGCATCATTTTCTCGCTCAAAGGCTGGGTTTTGAAATCAGAATAAGACATACTGTATAATTCCAATAAGAATAAATACTATCAGAATAAATTGTGGGTTCTGTTGACCTTATTTTTCTTTACTAAAAGCCAATTGTGGCATGGCACTCCATCATTCTTTGCTACGTGTTATAATTTTCCATTCCCAAATTCATTTTTGTCTGAATGTCACGTTTAGAGTTGATTAGAGGTTATCAGATGACCTTGCCCTGGAGTTAGGAATGACCCTTAATTAAAAAATGAAAACAGCTTGGTGCATTTGCCCTTTCGGTCAATCAGAGTGTGACAACGCCCTTCCTTGAGGGTTTAAGAGAGGTGGAGAACTACGCACCCAGGGATTTCTGATCCTTCCCTGACTTAAAGAGCCTGTGACAGCATCCCAACAACTGTTGTGCAATGAAATATTGGTCTACTAGTAATCTCGAACCGTCAGTTTAAAAAAGAGAAAGCGATACCGTTCCGTTAAATATCAATAATTTCGAACATCACGGGGAAATTCCTTCGACTCATTTTGAAGTTTTGGGGGAAGCCGGAAGTGACGTCAATGCGGGAACGCTTCACTGTGCGGCGAGAGAGCCAAACACGGACAAAGTGTGTTGTCATGCGTATAATTGGTGAATTACTGAGTTTAGGCACGTTAATAACGTTTTAATGAAGTTGACTACAGTATATTCATATTTGTCAGTGCTTTCATGTCAATTCGGTGAACATAAACATACATGATCGTGGTGAAGATGATGATTACATTAGGATTACAAATCGGTAGTGAGAGCTGCTGAATTTCCTCCCGTAGGATGTGATATAAAAACAAATCGATTATTTTTGTAGTTGTAAACTCAAGTGGATGAAACTACATTTATTAGTGCTTTCATGTCAATTCGGCGAACATATGATACATTAAATGATCGTGAGAATGATGATTAAAAATCGTTTGTTTGTGCCGGTCTGCATTTCCTGAGAAAACCACCCGATGCTTTTTGTAGTTGTAGTACACCAACATGGATTAAACGTGTGGTTTTTTTCACCACAATGTTGGGGAAATTAATGGATAAAATGCACGGATTATTATTATTATTATTCCCTCTCCGATCGGGAGACAGCAGACATTGCCAGCCAGAGGTTCTGATCTTTTGGGCCTTTTGAGACTTCTTTGCTATCTCATTTTCTCCATCCAATCTGTTCTGATTGGGGCTGTACTCTGCATTCTGAAACCCAGCTAGAGTTCATATTTAAATACACATTTCCACAGGGTAACCGGCACCACAGAGGATTTTTCTACTTTCCTTGCAAGCAAAGTAAAGTAAATCAAAAACCCCTTCATAAACATTTCCTTATCGTCAAAAGAGAATTGTACATTGTGAAGGAACTTGTGAGATGCGTCTCCAAGTAACTTTTATTTTCTTTTAACACATTTCAGCTGCTGTATTTGAATGACCTTTACAAACGAACTTGTCAGAACTCAGGCACTGACACCAACTCTGAGTAAGTTTTTTATTAAACAGCTGGAATCATCCTCAGTGAGGGACACTTTTAAACATCATGAGAAATTCAAAATGACCCACCCTGTCAGGCAAATGAAGCATAAAATCAAAGACAAGTGTTGACAATTTCCTACCAAGACTGAGTAAATGAGCAATGAGGCCGAATGTGATCAACTGATATTACAGGTGATTAGCGAAGGCTGTGATAAACTATCCATCTATTAAATCTGTTTCCTATGGGTAAAGAAAATGGATTGTCGTCTCAACAGATTAAAGTCACCTTCTGGGCCCACTAATCTCCAAACCATTAGTCTATCTGCCTTCAGCAATATGTCTATCCCTGCCCCTCCATTAGGTTTACGTGTCATTGGATGTGTGATTCTCATCCACTTTGTTTTCCTGAGCTGTTCACTGTAAAAGCACCTTTTAGCCGCCCCATAGACATTGTTAATCTCTGTGAGGAGCTTTTTACTTCTGACACTTCATTAAATGATGAGTAAGGGTATCTCAATACCGGGAATTGATTGATTTAGTTGTCATTATCTTGTTCTACCTTGGGAACACCGCAGCAAATTGGTTACTTTACTTAATAAGATGATGGAAGCTTTTATAAGATCGGAGATATTGAGGGGGGTTGATGAGGAATATTCTCATGAGCTTTAAGGTGCTTGATGTGTGATTTTAATATATATATATATATATATATATATATATATATATATCCTGTATATATATGTAGATGTATAAATGAACTAGGTAGCAATTCAGATAAGAGTATTTTCTCTATTGATTATTCTTGTAATCACTGGGAGAACATAATTTAAAAATAATTTGTCTGTCTAATGTTCATCTTACAGAAAGTATTTGCTCACTTTCAAGAATACTATAGGCTAAATGCTAATGTTAGCATGCAAAGATCCTCACAATGATGAAGTTAATATTTAGAACTCATAATGTATACCATTTTGCCTTTAGTTTACTGGTCAACATGCTAGCATTTGCTAATTAGCACTAAATGCAGAGTGGCTTACAACTGGGGCTAGGTTTGTGAGTCTTTGTGAACAAATTCATCTTTTTACAACACAAGGATGGTGCTAGATGAAAAAACAGGTCAAGGATTTGAAAGTCTGGACTACGTCATGACAATCAAGTAAATACTAGGCATTAAAGAAAGTAATGGTATACTCAGTTGGAGTCATCGTCTGGAACCCATGAATGTCAATACAGTATGTTCTGCGGGTCCACTCAGTAGATGTTGAGAGTTTTAGTTTCTTTAAATTATAAAGTTTGAAACGTCAGTGGCACAATTAGATTTTCATGGTAAACTATATTACAATTGTTGATTAATTTGACCAAAAATGTCAAATCATGCTAGCATTAGATGATAAGTCAGGGATCACTGCAGTTACTTGCCATCTTTGTAAGATGTTCTAACTATTTCACACAACGTTCTGTGAAAAATATGGCAATTTATTTTAGGTGAAAAAGCGATTTGTGAGATTCAGAATACTTGATTATACTTGACTTGTGTTCACACCTACACTGAAATAACTAAAACGTTGACTTTAATGAAATGCATTATGTCAACAGATTCCACATACTTGTATTATGATATAGTTGAAAGCAATAATATTAAGTTGACCCAAATATTCTTTATTCAAACGTAATAGTATTGCTTTCAACTGACCTAATACAATTATGTGGAACATCTTGCCATAATACATTTAATTAAAGTCAACGTTTCAGTTTTTTCAGTGCAGTCTTAAGCTTGACAAACTCCTCTCATGTTAACAAAATGCCATTTTGTGAGTTCAGACACGCTATCATATAAATCAACAAAAAAACATACTGCTGTAAATCACAGTGTTCTTGTGCCTCTATGGCTTATTGTATTTGATAGTCATATCCTAGCACTGAAATGAATGAATATGCTAGAGGCAGAATGACTCTGAATTTGAATGCAATCACACCATGTTGCAACTCACCCTTGTTTACAGATGCCCTCCACTGTGCCTGCAGTACATACTGATATTTGACTGCATATTATGATATTTGACTGCAAATGGATGTGGGGTTCTCAAAACGATTACTGATACCCATATAACAATATTCACAAGAACACTTTTTCAGCATTAGCACACATTTTCATTATTACTGCCGAAGAATGAAGTACAAATCGCAGATAAGTAGGGAGGAAAATGTACGAATATTCGCCACAGCTATGGGCTCAGCAACTTAGCAACAACTGAATCAACAGCAGTTTGAAGCTCCAATGAGGGATATTTCTGATATTAACACTGACTGAAGTCACTCCCTGAAGTGTAAAAGGTTGGCATTAACTGAGAATCCCACAGAGAACCAGCACAGACTGCAGCTCTCTGCAGATGTTCAGCTGAAAATCTGCGAGTTAATGTAAAACTGTGGGACGCCACTCACAAACACGCTCAGAAAAGGTGATTGCATGCCACCTCTACTCTGTGAACATTGGAGCCAGAAAGATGACTCCAATGTGTCCGCTGGGTGTGTAAATTGGCAGTTCTTACGGTTTGAATTAGATTTCCCTGATAAGCATACCTACCCCGTATCCCCTAATAATAATTCAAGAATTAGGATTTTATATTTTCCTTGTATTGAAAATAAATAAATAAAAATAAGGAGGAAAGCGTGGTATTCAATTGCTTATCAGTACAGCTACACACCTTTTCACATATAAATTGACCTGCAGACAGGTTTTCAATTTGACATGCAAGTTACAGCTCATGAATTGGAGAAGGTGAGTCACCTACACATGATCACTTGTGTTTTGAGGTAAAAACCATTAAGGGGTGGTAGGGCACGGATTGAGATTTCACTTGTGAAATAACACGCTGTCATGAGAGCGCCCATCATTAAACATTAATTAACAATTTGAGTGCTGGAGCACAATTTGCAAGGGTTCTAGCAGCTTATGAAATGTATTGATGTTCATGTCTTTCCTCCATGTCAGGATTTGTGTAGAGAAAACTCCTCCTGTTATTAGAAAGATGGAACCATTTGATGGCAGGCTGGGTAGAACACAGATCATACCATCTGTGGGGGTGATAATCAAATTAAAATAACATGCTATGCCAATTTAGTTCCGGTTGGTAATGTTCTGATGTTCTGATACAGGGGGGATACTTGTGTATCATTTGTGCCTCACATTTTCTGGTTTAGGGTTAGGTATGACTTTTTCGTACCTGCAAATGCTCTACAAAACATATTGAACTTTTGTCAATTACTGCAGCTAACATATAGAAAATGAAGTTCAGAGGATGGGTAAATACAGAAATTGTTAAAATGGTTGAATTGTTAAATATGAATGTTTTTAAGGAAAATATGGAACAAATACAGGTACAACCAAACAGTTCTCTTGCACCACCTATTGGACCATTGTCAAAACACATCACACACAATAGGTAATATACTTACCTGTACATCCTGCTTTAATGTGGAGGTGGAATGCTGTATTTGATTAAATAATAGCCTTTAGCATCTCTCTTTCATGCTTTTATCACTACTTCCTGTGCTGGATTGATTATACACAAATGCTATAATGACTATACTTATAAAAGCTTCAGCTAAAAGGAAATGTAATAATAGTAATGATATTGATAGCCAACCAGAGGGGCTTTTGGTCAAATTTATTTTGAAGATGTTTAATTGACATATTTCCAGGAATTGTCTTAACAATTGTATCTTCCACTATCCCCCCCCCCCCCCCCCCCCAACAACCAGGAGTAAATGAACGTTGTTTCTTTTAACTTAATTGTCACACAAACTGTACAATATGTGAATAAACTGTAGCACAAGGGATACAAATGTTCGACTTGAGTACTCTTGAATAGACCTATTTGTAGTCTCTTTCATTTTTTTTTTACATTTGATCAAAGATGTATTATCTCTAAAATCACATTCAGAGATTTTACAGTGTTCATTTTTCATTGTTTTTCTTTAAAAACACCTTTCCGTGTGCTTCAACTCCCAAGCCTTGAACATGTCAGCATTGTCATCAGCGGTGCTACGCTGCAGGAGTCCTCTTCAGAAGAGACATACAAACCATGCTCCAAGACATATGAAGGCATTTCATACAATCAAATATATTGATTAAAAACAGTCAGAGAAAACGGGTATCTTACATAATATTTTCAGAAGCAAACACAGAGACATAAGGCAGATAAAAGGGGAAGTGTAGTAAAAGGCCAGCTAACTGAAAAGAACAGCACTATTTGCAGCAAGACATGGTTGAGTGGCATGAGAATACATCGCATTGTTCCATAAGTGGCTCTCTTTGAGTGGTCCTTTCTGCTATATCATTTCCTTTTCTGTCTCAGATAATGAAGAAACCAATGAAAAGGACGTGGTAGGGAATAAATATGAACAACAATACAAAAAAATTGAGGGTCCTTCAGTTCAACCTTCATCTTTTGTGGAGCTATCCTCTAGATCCTCATCGCTGTCTAAATCACTGTGAAGCCTCTTGGCCATGTCGTTTCTGCGTCTTTCCTCTTTATTCCCCTTCTTCAGCCGGACTGGAAATGGTTTCACTGGTTAAAAAAACAAAAACAGGATCAGTATTTTTAACGTGAATTAATTACAAATATTCCCTTTTTTAACCAGAAAATGAATGTCCTCATCTTTCGTTTTCTTCCATTTAGTCACTTCTAAGAAACCTAAGCACCCCTCCTGATGTTTGTCCTTTAACTCTAACCTGCTGATGGAACAAATTGGTCTTCAGCTCCGCCGCCATTATCGCTGTGACTGGCGCTAACCGTCACTTTCTGTTCCTCGTCTGTGACAATTCGCTGTCTCGCACTCTCAAAAACAGACTTAATGACAATGGAATCCTCATAGATCTGCAGTGGTAAACAGAGACACATAAACAGCGTGGGTGGTTCTTCACAGGATCCAAAACCATTATTAGAACAATAACAGAATGGAGACTGAGAACAATAATTGTGTTGCATTCAAATATAAATGTTTCTATTGTTATCACCTGAGATCCCTCCAGGTTATAGGTCTGAGCATTGTGACACAGGAGGAAGACGTCCTTCTCCAAATCCACCACACTTCTGTACTTGTGATTACGCACACGTTCCTGTGAGGCAGAGGCATCAAAACAAGAAATCACTTTTCAGCTTCAACTGTTCAATCAAGCCTTTAATAAGCATTTGTCGAGATGGTATTTTCCTCAAGCAAGTAGCTTAAATCGTTTTTTACCAAGAGATAATTGATGAGATCAGAACCACTTTCATAACTGTACACTTAATGTTAAGGTTAGCACCACCTGCTGAGCATCAAGAAGAAGAGGGAAACAGCTAAATGGCACTTTCCAAAGGTCAAAATGAATCTGCCTACCAGCATCTCAAAGTCCAAACACAAACACAGGTTTTTTCTTTTAAAGAAACTTGTTTTTTGCGTTTCTGCTTTTTTAAACGTTTTTTTCTCCCACACACAAATAGCATTTTATGACACTGCAAGAAGAATTTTAAAAAAGCTACAATTCTTTGGAAACGATGTTTTCAGTGTTGCAAGGTTTGTTTCTTGGTCCTGCAACAATTTAGTCAAGCCTACAATTTAAAAATGTAATGTTGGTATTCATATTTTAACTCAGAGGATACCTAGTTGGATAACCCAATGGGTATTTAAATATATATATATGTGAAATATAATACATTCATAAAAGTTTCAGTGCAAACTACTCTAAAGTTTTTCTTCAAATTGAAAGACGATTCAGAATGTATTGGCATCACACTATCTCTTACAACTTTTGAAATCATTCTCTCAATCAGTATTTACTGAAGAAGTGTTTGAATATTCCATGCACACACCTGTCTTTTGATGCATTGTATATCTGCTCGAGTTTCATCTCCCTTTATGTGAGTTTCTGTTAGAAGATAAGATAGCAGGGATGTCTGTGTGTGAGTTGTGAGGCGTTCAGGGACACCTACCCTGATCCTCCTGAAGTCCACAGGCTTCCGGATCAGCTCGTAGTACTCTGGGACCTCCTTCTTAGAGGGGAGCTGCACAAAGCCTTTGCTGATCTGTCGACCCAAGCTGGAAGCACAATGTGACAGTTCACTTTTCATTTAATTTATCTGATTCTCTTGTCAGTGTTTGATTGAAATGGAATTAGCAAATGCTAGCATGCTAACATGCTACGGTTAGCTCAAAGCACTACTTTGAAACAGTGTTTCATGGCAATTATTGCATCTTATTACTATAGTCCATTTTACAGACAAGTCAAATAAATCTGATTTTTAAAAAAATGTAAATATAAAAAAAGTAAAACATAAGCTTTTCTTTAGCATTTTGGGATGAATACATAATAAATTCATGTTTATATTGAAATGAATAAATGAATGTATGGGTCATGATGTTGTTTTCACACCTGGTCAAATGATCAGGCCCTGGGTTTGAGGATTTCAGGGACAGCTAGTTGATGCGTTTGGACTTACATGTAGTTGCATCACAGTGTCATGACAGAGTCCGTAAATAACTGAGCGCCCTCACCCGTCCTTGTAGTTGATGACCATGTCTACCAGAGTGCTCAGAGTTCTGGTGAGTTCAGGAGGGTTCGGAGGTAGTTTCTCAGCAGGTGGGCGTCCTCGCTTCCTTTTGACCGTTTCCCCTGTTTCCTGCCCGGCCTGCAGGTCTGTCTCCCCATGATGATCACTTTTACGCTTCTTTAGACTGATGTCCTCCTCCATCGCCTCCAGGGAACCGTTCTCTGCTGCCTCAGGCTGCAGGGAGAGGAAGCCACATCCAACACACTCAGACAAACTTATAGCGGGAGAGTAAGGCAAATGTTACTGTTTATGTTGTACACACAAAGCCTATATGTGCTCCCTTTGTTAATCAGGTTGCACCTAACATTACATGAACAATGAAAACATGAAAAGGGAGAACTGTGATAGATTTCCATTCAAAGCTGTACCGTTCCCATTCAGTTGAACTCCACCTGTGATTTTCATGTGACAGTTGGGATGCTCAGAAACTGCTAAACACTGTATTTATTTTTGAAAATAAATTGATCTTTTAGAAAAACTGAAGCACTTTTGACAGCAATCTATAGAATTGAAGTCCTTCAAAAAACACTTATACCATTTTGTTGACTTGAACAAATCTGTAAAACTGAGTTTCTCCACAATTACATTAATCTCAAGTTAACCAGAGACATACTCGTAAAGTTATTCAGCATATAAAAAAAACATATCAACCAAGACATGTCGAGCAACTAAGACAAAAACCAACTAGTCAACAAATCGACTAAGAGGGGGCATAGCTAACATTCTCCGGCAAATAAGCAGTACATGGAGTTCAAGCATCCAGAAGTACATTTGTATTTAAATTAAAGAGCGTTTAATTTATTTAACACAATAGCACACAAACGTGCATGGACTGGGGCGACCCAACTGCTGTGCTGTCTCTGCAAATTTAGGACAGATAATTTTTTCTGGAGGCTTTGATGTCAGATGATTATCGAGGGAAGGCAGTATTTTTTTTTGATGAACATCAAATGTGAATGCATTATAAGGAGCCATGTTATGCCACCACAAATAGTAAAAATGCAGTAAATAAACAATATTTTTCCTGGTTCTTCACAAAATATCAAAATATGAAATAGAAACAAAATGTTCGGTGTGCCTTTTGATGTCTGCTGCATGCCGAGTTGTTTTCAACCATTTCATCACCCCTTTTCAAAATATCTGCTGCAACCACTGTATTTTTCACAAAGGCAATTAGAGACCCGCAACATGAGTATGCATGCAGCAGCTCAGCAGCAGCCCGGCTGGAGTGCAGAGGAGGAGGAATTACAGAAGGCATGCTGTCCAATCCAAACAGCACATTGATGCATCAATCATCCAGTCTCATACAGTACAAGCACACCAACATTTACATCCTATAATAAAGCATGCACTTGGAGGAAATCATTTTTCTCAAGGACAAAGATTAAAGCATGTTGGAAGATTGTATTTTGCACTGAGGAGCAGCACTGTACAGAACTATAATAATTACAACAGCTTCAAACAATAGAACTGATGGTGACAAAATGCATGATGCACATCCTGACCAAAAATACATGGCAGAGGATTGAGTAACAATAGAAATCCTGTTCATCATCGCTCGGCTCAAATGAAGGCTTTAAAAGCCCCGCTGCTCCCTCTGAAGGGCTGCAGTCGTTCACAGGAACACTGGAGGGATGGAGGGTAATCCTAAAAGATGTATAACACAGCTGAGCCGCCTCATTGACTGTGCATGTGTGTGTGTGCATGTGCTGCTCCATGCTATCTCCTATAACAAGCCTGCCTCTTTCCAGACTTATCTGGCAAAGATTCCCTCTCATCTGTTACAACACACACACACCCCCTCTCTCCCCCTGCTCTCACTCACACACAGACAGACAGAAAGACAGACAGGAATAAACTCACTCTCCTTTCCCAAGCCAGCGAGCGCGCGCGCACACACACGCACGCACACACACACACAACACACACACACACACACACACACACACACACACACACACACACACACACACACACACACACACACACACATTCAAACACACATTTCATCCATCTCTTCCTCTCTTTCCCATGCGATGTAGCCTGGCTGAATCTTGAGAGGAAAGACATGGAGGAGCATATTTACCTGAGTGCAATGTGCAGGCTGGCTACCAGGATCGGCTGCAGCTGTTGGGGAGAGAATTAGCAAGCCAGCATAGCGGCGAGCTGCTAGTCTCTTCATCAGCTGATCACTCAGAAGCAGAGCCCAGAAGGGGGGAGAATAAAAGCGCTATGTTTTCATAAACAAATCAATGGGCTGGGGGGAAATAGAAATGCCATACCCATCTCCTGTCTGCAGCTCTCCGAAGTCTTTTTCCTGACTCTGGAAGGCCCCGAGCTTGTCTCCCTCTGCATGTTTTTAATATCGACTGATGCCAGACGGTTTTTTCCCCTCTTCCTACCCTGCTGTTAAAGTTATCGGCTCCATTTTTTTTTTTTTTAATTTTGCATTTCAGTGGGAACGTGTCAGCTAGTGCAGGGATCTGAGGAACATGAGTCCAGCCTTCAGACACATAGGACACTTAGATCATGGGCTAAGTGTGCACGTTTTGGAGCGCGTAATCGCCAAGGGGACACAGGGTCAGAGCCCTTGTGATTTGTGTAATGACCAAATACGAAAACAAATGCTGCAAAATTAAATATGTCACCCTAAATCCTTACTTTTTAAAAGAAATTGCACTCAATCTTTTTATTTGTATAGTTATAGTTTACATTACATTGTTGTGTGGTTGGACAAAAACACGGGTGGCCACTGGTCTGAAACTATCTCTGGTGCATGGTCCTATGGTGTTGTAACTAAGTACTCAAGTACTGTACTTGTTTAGAATTTTGAGGTACTGTACTTTAATCGAGTATTTCAATTGCTACTCTATACTTATTCTCCTCTACAATTCAGAGGTAAATATTTTACTCCACTAAATCTGTGTAATAGGCTACCTTTTATTTACTTTGCAGTTATAGATAATTATTAAAATCTATGATCTACAAGAATTTAGTTACACCTGGGTAAAATTCACAACCTTGCAGTAGATAAAAAAAATAGCTCCACTTTCACCAGCTTGACGAACCCACCATGCATAAATATTTAAAATAAAACACGTAATACATATGATTGTGAAATGGGACGATCTGCACTTTTGGTACTTAAGTAAGTATTTTTAGATACCAATACTTTTGTACTTACTTGAGTAACATTTTGAATAGTACACTGAAAAAATAGAAACGTTGACTTTAATTACATTTATTATGTCAACAAATTACACATAATGTATTAGTTTAGTTGAAAGCAGTAATTTTATGTAAGTTTAAATAAAAATATTAGGTTCAACTTAATATTATTGCTTTCAACTAACGTAATACAGTTATGTTAAATCTGTTGACATTTTATTAAAGACAATTTGAAATGTTTTCAGTGTCCAGGACTTTTACTTCAGAGTATTCCTACACTCTGATACTTCTACTTTTACTTAAGTACAAGATCTGAGTACTTCTTCCACCTCTGGTCCTAATTGCTTGCATCTAACATGTAGCTGATGGTTTAAAGAACATCGTTTGATAGTTTCTATAAAACAAAACTATAGTGGACTGTGTGTCTGGCCTGTGCAACATCTGGATTAAAACAGACAGGCTGACCAGTGAATCGATTGGTTACTTCTGGATAACGAAACCATAAAGACCTTCTGATTCTGGGCGGCTTCATTTGCCAAATCAAGAGCATTCACCATTAATCATTTATTCGTAACATTATTCATTCGTATACGCATTTTACTGCAACCTTAGAATATGTAAATGAAGTGCTAATTTATGTCTTGTTAAGTTTCACAGCTTCGTTATGTTACATATGCCCTCATCTGCGCCCCAGCCCAAAGTCTAACTGAAGATGTCTCCCTTGTTTCTATACAGCCAGAGCATTCCGGCATGGTGACTAATGCATTCATTTGGACTCAGATAAGATGTCATTTCTGTGCCAAGACACAAAGGGAAAATATCTCCATAACACTAATCTGCTGAGCTGTAACAACTGTAGCAAAACAGCCATGCTTTTCTAGTTTGGACCGATATTAAAAACATCTGGTTTCTGTGAATCAATTGTTGTTTTTTCCAAGCGTGCCACAAAATGCTGCAGCAAAACAGCAAACTATGTCAGAATTCGCATCACAGGAAAACAGCACAGACCATGCCACACAGTGAAGTTCTGAACTGAATTCCCTCTAGGGGACCAGTAAAGGGTCCTATTCCTCTTCTAGCAGCTGGCCAAGGCCTTTTGTCATTCTTAACCCTGCAGGGTGTATTTTTACATTACATTCATGCTATCCAAAGAAAGGCCTTAGAATAGAACCACAAATATACCACCTCTGAATCAACAGCTAGTATAGGCACTCACTGTTGGATGTCTTGGATGATATTAGCAGTCTTTTTCATACTCTTATAGCCTCTGGTCTGTATATCAAAACAAAATGCATTTTTTCTAACAAATTCTCTTAAAAGTCACTTTAAATCTCATGTATTTCTTTAATAGATTAATATGAAGGACATTGCATTCAGTGTTGTTATATTCTTAGATAAAAATGTAAATGGCTTTATTATCTTCAGTCACCATGAAAAACATTTTATTTCTCGACCATTCTGTATTTGCATGTGTACTACAGAATACAAGAATACTTTTTACATAAAAAAACAAGGTCAAGGTCTCATGTTTTCTATTATAACAAGTGGAAATTGTGGGGAAATATCAGAAATACTCCTTTTCCTATCAGCCGCTGAAGAGGCAGCAGCTGGCAGTCAAGGTAAACAAGCTTCCTCCTGTAGCTTACAAATAATGTTATTAGTAGAAGTATTGACGAGTAAAAACAGGCATCTGAACGGACAGAAGTGACACACGTGTTGGATAACATGCAGTTTAGCCTGCTTCAGCTGACAAGATAATGAGTTGTCTAGCCGCTCACTGACGTCAGCAGAGCACTTCCATCCATGGAGAGCTGATGGGGTTTTGGTAAATGAATGCAGATGGGGCGTGCAATTTAAATGTGTCCCCTGTTTTGTGACTTTATCTTAGAGGAGAAGACACATGAGATTTAGAGGGCAGATATTAGAAGCTGGACATGATAGATTTATTATTTACAAACAAAGCTGACAGAATAATTAAAACCTACAACTTCCTGACTGGTCTTTCTGACCATAATCTTGTTCTTTTTGCCAGGAAACTCACAAAAAAAAGGTTCATGGCCACACCTAAAACCCCTGCCTCCGGTTCTCGCTTCATCCCTAAAAACCTGCAACAACGTACAATGTCTTCCTTCTCAAGGAGAGGGTGCCTTAGGGACAACACTCCCTGTTCACTCACGACTGCGTGGCCATACACAGCTCCAACATCATCGTGAAGTTAGCTGACGACACGACCGCCATCGGCCAGATCACAGACGGCGATGAGACGGCGTACAGAGAGGTCGAAAACCTGACATCTTGGTGCCAGGATAACAACCTCCATCTCAACGTCAGCAAAACCAAGGAGCTGATTGTGGATTACAGGAAGCAGCAGGGAGAGGGACACGCCCCCATCACCGTCAATGGGACTATGGTGGAGAGAGTCAGCAGCTTCAGGTTCCTCAGTGTCCACATCACTGAGTACCTGACATGGACTCTTCACACCACCCCCCATCACCAAAACAGCTCAACAGCGGCTCTTCTTCCTCCGCAGGCTGAGGAGGTTCAACATGGACTCCAGGATACTCTGCAACTTCTACAGGTGCACCATAGAGAGCATCCTGACCTCCTACAGATGCACCATAGAGAGCATCCTGACCTTCTACAGGTGCTCCATAGAGAGGATCCTGACCTTCTACAGGTGCACCATAGAGAGGATCCTGACCTTCTACAGGTGCACCATAGAGAGCATCCTGACCTTCTACAGGTGCACCATAGAGAGCATCCTGACCTTCTACAGGTGCACCATAGAGAACATCCTGACCTTCTACAGGTGCACCATAGAGAGCATCCTGACCTTCTACAGGTGCACCATAGAGAGCATCCTGACCTTCTACAGGTGCTCCATAGAGAGGATCCTGACCTTCTACAGGTGCACCATAGAGAGGACTCCTGACCTTCTACAGGTGCACCATAGAGAGCACCCTGACCTTCTACAGGTGCACCATAGAGAGCATCCTGACCTTCTACAGGTGCACCATAGAGAGCATCCTGACCTTCTACAGGTGCACCATAGAGGAGGATCCTGACCTTCTACAGGTGCACCATAGAGAGGGATCCTGACCTTCTACAGGTGCACCATAGAGAGCATCCTGACCTTCTACAGGTGCACCATAGAGAGCATCCTGACCTTCTACAGGTGCACCCTAGAGAGGATCCTGACCTTCTACAGGTGCACCATAGAGAGCATCCTGACTGGCTTCATCGCCCTCAATCGTAAGGCTTTACAGAGTGTAGTGAAAACTGCACAGAACATCACCAGGACGGAGCTGCCCTCCATGGAGGACCTCTACTACCAGCGGCTCAGGAAGAAAGCCCTCAGGATTATCAAAGACCCCCATCACCCCAGCCACAAACTATTCTGTCTGCTGCCGTCTGGCAGGCGTTACCACAGCATCAGGACTAAAACCACCAGATTCAGAGACAGCTTCATCCCACAATAAGACTGTTAAACACCTGAACTGCTGAAACAACATCCATCCATTTACACACGGCATCTATTGCACGTCTGTCCGTCCTGGGAGAGGGATCCCTCCTCTGTTGCTCTCCCTGAGGTTTCTCCCATGTTCCCCTTTAAACTGTGGGTTTTCTCTGGAAGTTTTTCCTTGTACGATGTGAGGGTCTAAGGACAGAGGGTGTCGTATTGTCATACTGATATTTTGTACAAACTGTAAAGTCCACTGAGACAAATGTAACATTTGTGATATTGGGCTATATAAATAAACATTGATTGATTGATAACATTCTGCTACTTAGTAATCATTTATCTATTTACCTAATATATCATTCCAATAGCTTGCATATAGACTCTTGTTTCACTATTTCACTTTTTTTAAACTATTCCTTTCTTTTTGCATTTACTTTTAATATTTACTTGCACCATATTTTTCAGTTTTTCTGTAATATTGTGTTGCACTGTTGGAGAAGCCTGCACTCTAAAAACAAATGCCTTGGCTCAACAAAGAAAATCAACGCAACAGTTTGCATCGATGTTTATTGAGTTAAGACAACTTCTAATGAAATTGTCTGAAAGCAACAAAGTTATTTGAGTTAGAGGAGAAGGCTTTTCCTCTACAATCAGAGGTGTTTTTAATTACCACTTACTTAATAATTGGTAGCATGAACACAAGTTTTTAAGTTGATTACTCAAAAAATGAAGTTGCTCCAACTTGTTTTACCACATGATTTAAAAGGATTTTAAGTTGTATGTACTAAATTACCATCATTGTGAACACACGTTTTTAAGTTGACAACCATTTATAAATGAAGTTGCTCCAAATACATTGTATTCAATAGTTTTTTTCTCTTAGCTTTTTCATGTTTTTGCCTTTTTAGAGAAAGAAACTAATTGATTCTACAACACAAATATTAGGCAATTCACTTTTTATTTTGAACTGCAGTTGTTTATTTCAACACATGATGTTTCAATCAGGAGAGAATTCATTATGTTTGAACATTTATTGACACATACCATATGATAAGGTGCATGAACACCTGAAATCACAGCTGACTGCAGGAGAGAGGAGAACCATTTTATAGTTGGGCTGCAGCACGTTGATTGGCTGCTGGAGAATGAGGTGAAATGTAATAGGTTAAAGAGAACGCCTGTGATGAGCTGATTATATGCAGCTGCGGAGTGAATGTATATACACCCAGTCTTCCTGAAAGAACTTGCGCTGAGCTTCATTTCAATCTTGAAAAAAAAGATAAATAACACAAATTTAAATTTCCCCACAAATAATAAATAAACACATTAGCCGTATTACCATGGGACATGGGGACACAGCAAATACATGGTGCCATCACAACGAAGTTAGAAGCCTTTGCATATTTAAAACCAGTGCCAAATACGTCACATCTGTAAAGTTTTTGTAAAACTACAGAAACAAGCTCTCAATGGCCACCAATCTGCAGATCACACACATCCATTTCACAAGAGATGTAACAAAGATGTTTACACTGCCGACAGTGTATTTTATTTCAAACAGTATGAACACATTTAACGCAGAATGCTTGCTCATTCATTTGTTTCCCTCCACCACGATGGTTGCCATCGTATGGTCAGACCCTGGGGTGGACCGGTCACTGATGAAGGCGATATTCATGTCCTTTTGAAGCACATTAAATAATAGGTTAGCGCATAAGAGATAATGAATTAGGTAACTGCATACATAAACTGTCACTCTTAGCTAATTCAGAGCCATTATTACCAGCTGCTAAAGCAACGCTGGTATTATTTTCACCTATTGAGTCTGCATGTGTGTGTCGTCATGGCAATGTGGTCCTGAAGACACACAGAGGTGGTTATGAGTACTTTGCCTAGGACAGATTTTGTCAATCCCAACCAAGAGTATCTTCTCATCTTTTTAGCAGGTTCCATACAATATGTGAACTGGTTAAGTGAAGAGCAGAAGCCACTTTTCAAATGTTACACAATCCTTTTCCCATGCCATTGCTGTCAACACCTATCCATGCTGAACGTTGCTAAGATATTATTGATTGGGGTGTGGCCAAAAGTGCAATATGCTTCAAAATGTAGCTGACAGAGAGCAGTGCTTTTGTCCTGTGTTTTTACACTGTGCCCATGTATTTTATTTTATTTCAAGATTTTTAATTACGTCGCTAAACTCCTTGAAAAGGTCCTCTTCCTTTTCTCCAAGGTACACGACAAGGCAGCGGATGGCTATAGTTCTCTGCGTACTTCAATTGTATTGTGCTATTTTTGAAAAAGGAAAAAAAGAGAAATGACCTAAATGAATATATTCTGAATGGGTGACTGCCAACAACTTGCATTTCAATGACAACTCTAAATAACGATCCTACCTCAAGAAGCATGTCCTTGATCTGCTTCACCGAGATTCATTTTTTAATAAAAAGCGATATCACAATAGTAACCAAAGTATTTGTACTCTCACAGTAGCCTCTACTACTTTGTATCCTCTCACAGAACTATTCACAGTTCAAAGGCTGCTAATGTTGGTCAAACAGCAATTTGCCTATACAGTGCAACTACAAGGCTACACTGTAAAATATTTGGCTGTAAAATTAGAGTAAATTACTGGCTACTAGTTTCACAGTAATTGACTGTAAATATTTCACAGTAATTGACTGTAAATATTTCACAGTAATTTACTGTAGATATTTTACAGTAAATTAGAATAAAAGTACAACTAAATACTGTGACTTTACAGTTGCCATGCCCATGGAATTACTGTGATATAGCAGTACAGAGCTGTGGTATTATGGTACCTTGCTGTACATAAATTACAGTAATTATTTGTATTTTCACACTTTTACTGTAGAAGTAATGCAACACAGTAGCCAGTAATTTACTGTAAATATAAAAATGTAAATAATACGATAATATATTGTAAATTTGACTAGTTAATTGGGATTTTACCATAACTACACAATTGAATCAGCTCAATCAACAAAGAAAAACAAAGAAAATGCCCATTTTAACTTTGTATTACTCCATTGAAGTGCAAAGTACATTTCACAGTGGCTTGGACACGGCCCCAACCTCTACTCCGCGTTAGTGGCTCGTGCTGAGACCCACAACATGAAAGAATACACGCAATAACCGGTACTTGCTAACGAGCATTTATTGATAATCAGCCATTTGCTCACACAAACGAAACAAAAAGAGGTCTGGAGGACTGGCCAAAAGGAACAAACAGAAGGAGGGAACCCGAGCCAGCCACACCACGGGCCGTAGGACCCAGAGCTTCACCCCCCTAACCAGAAATCAATTATAAACCCTATGGGAAACAAAATAAAGCCGCGAAAACTGGACTACCAGGTCCTCCAGGCTGAACATAAACACATCTGCAAAAATATGGCCTACAGCTCAAAATGGCAAAGAGGTATTCTAAGGAGAGTGTCTCCCGACGTTAGGATAGGCGAGACATCCTTCTCCTCCAGCTTCTCTTTATATACACGGCTGAGTGGAATTTGGAACACCTGGGCAGAGGCGGAGCCAGGGGCAGACCAGGTGCACCTGGGCAGAGGCGGAGCCAGGGGCAGACCAGGTGCACCTGGGCAGAGGCGGAGCCAGGGGCAGACCAGGTGCACCTGGGCAGAGGCGGAGCCAGGGGCAGACCAGGTGCACCTGGGCAGAGGCGGAGCCAGGGGCAGACCAGGTGCACCTGTGCAGCAGGGGGACAGAAAAGAAAACAAGGAGGGGAGCACTTGTCTACACAGACATCCACTCGAAGTCAACAATTTTTCTGAAGAATGTGCTGACATGGGGGTTTAAATTGCCATGCCTCTGTTTGGCTTTCGAGCCCGTCTTGGGGTTAATGCCCAGGAAGCACCTGAAAACAATAAGCCAAGACAACAATTTAAATGTTACATATTTATATGTTGCATAGTTTATTTTAAGGCACATGCAGCGGTGCCCCTTTCAATTTAAGTAAAACCTGCACCAAAGAAATAAATTAGTATTTAAAGCCAAGCAAGAGCGATAAAAGCAAGAAAATCACTTAATTTGTTGTGTTATCACAGAGGATGGTCTGAATACAGTATTTTACTATGAAATAATACAGTAACAAGTTGTGAAATCCTGGTAATCATGTATCCTGTACATTCACAGTAATTAACTGTGCCTGCATTGATTTCATTGTGAAATTCAAAATGACAGTATTATATTGTGAACATCACAGGTAAAGACTGTAAAGTGGTAAAACAGTAATTTATTGTAAAATATTACAGCTAAATATTGTGAAATCATGGTAATATTTTACAGTGTATCTACTGTATTTGAATGACAAAAGATGACACTCACCTTAAAATGTCCTTTGTATAGTATTTCTATTTGACTTAACTGTCGGAACTTGTCCAGGCATGTTAAGTGGGAGTGGACTTGAAACCCTTAACTCAAGGTGTAGAACAATGAAGTTATCAAGCCAATTGCATTACTTACTACAACTTGAATTTTGTTTTAAGTCAATTAACGCAGAAATCAGAGTTCAAATTACACACAATATTAAGTTGATGTAATTACCAACATTATTACGTCAACACAACTTATAAATTAATGTTTGCAACTTAAAATGTTTATCTAAATCAATTAACTCACATTTTTATCTTGCAACCATGCATTTAATTAAGTGGAGGTGAAAGGTCGCCTGAATTCGTTTTTAGAGTGTGTGACCTAAGATTTTCATCGACATAACTACTTTGTAGCTATGGTTGTATGACTAATAAGGAACCTTGAACCTTGGAAGGAACATCATCTTCCCTGGCTAAATCTACAGTGCAGGAATGTAATGAAATCCAGAGACCAACTATTAAAGCAGAGCTTGAAATCCGGACTATCCACTGACAGACAGAAATTCACTCATGCTCGTAACAAGGTAACACAAACAATAAGACAGGCCAAAGCAAACTTTTTCATCAATATAATTGAAGGTGCGAAAGGAAAGGTAACAGTAAAACAGTTTGGCAAATCCTAAATAAACTATTAGGTAAAGATAAGAAACAGGAAAATAATGCTCTAGAATTAAAAATCAATGATGCCCTGACAAGAGACCTTGCAGTGTTGGCCAGCTCTCTAAATGAGTATTTTATAAATAGTGCTTTGGACATTACAAAGCTCTTCCCGCCATCTGAGGTCTCACCTAGCCCGATTGTGGATACACGCCCGTTTTTGACCTGCAGGAAATCACAGAGGTGGAGGTAAAAAATATAATTTTAGGATTAAGAGGTTCTAAGGCAAGGGATGCAGATGATTTAGACACCAACTTTATAAAGACACATATCCACGGTCTAATAAAACCAATTACTATGCTAGTGAATCAATCTATTAGCACGAGGGAAGTTCCATCATCCTGGAAGGTGGCCACGGTGACACCAATCTTTAAATCTGGGGATAACGCAATGATGTCCAACTACAGACCAATCAGCATCCTCCCCTGTGTCTCTAAGATAGCTGAGACATGGGTGTCAAAACTAATCACCAAACATTTAGACAAAGGTTTCGCTCCACTCCACCCAATGCAGTTTGCTTTTCGTGCTCACCACTCCACTGAGACAGCTAACTGTGTCTTTTTGGAAAAGGTTCAATCTATGTTGGACACGAGCCCATACAGTAGGTGCTGTCTTCCTTGATCTCAGGAGGGCTTTTGACACTGTTGACCACCAAGTGCTTCTTACAAAGCTGACGTATTTAAATTTTTCGGCGGATTCAATTCAGTGTGTTGAGTCTTACAGTACTTATCGAACAGAAAACAGTGTATTTTGGTCAACGGTACCAAATCCCCCTATACCTTGTCAACCCTGTTGGGGTTCCACAAGGTTCCATTCTTGGACCATTACTGTTTTCTCTGTACATTAATGACTTGCCTAATGTATGTCTTGATTTTAATGTACAAATGTATGCCGATGATGCGGTCATCTTTGTACACGGGAAAAATACTGAAATAATTACATCCTGTCTCTCAACTGCTTTGGACAAGGTTCAACACTGGCTGAACAACATTTGCTTACAGTTAAATGCAAAAAAAAAACAGTATGCATGATGTTCAGTAAACGACCAGTCAAAATCGAAGGATCCAATGTGTTTTTAAACGGAGCAGAATTAGAACTAGTCCCCCACTTCAAGTATCTTGGAGTCATAATGGACTCGAACTTGACTTTTAAGAAACATATTAAGAAAGTATCCAATACTATTAAATTCAACTTGCAACATGTTAAGCAAATGAGACCCTTCTTAACTGTCAATTCTGCAAAGTCATACCTCCACTGTTTGATTCTATCCCACATTGAATAGTGTTTGACAAACTGGTCGTTTGCTTGTGCCACAAACCTGAAACCAATAGAACAGCTGTGCAAGAGAGCTATCAAGGTGTTTGACAGAAAGTCAACCACCACTGTACCATCCTTGAAAAACACAATTTCTTGAGTTTTGACAATTTTAAGTCTTTTAAAAGTATGTGTTTTATTTATAAATGTTTACATGGACTGGCCCCCTCTCCCTTAGGGGAATTCATCCACAGAAAACACACTGGACGCTGCACTAGGTCAGAAACCAGAGGAGACTGTGAAGTTCACCGCAGACGGACCACTTTTGGACAAAATGTCCTCTCCATTAAAGGCAGCTCTTTGTGGAACAGCCTCCCAACTGAGATACGGGATTGTCCCACTCTCAATAGCTTTAAAGGTCAACTCAAAGAATGGTCGAGAAACAACCAGACGTGCGATCACCGCTAAATGCACTTTAACACAGGGGTATCTCCTCTTGCACTTTATGTAGCACTTTTATCTTTTCTTGCACTTTATATGTCGTAGCTGCTATATGTGGTAAATAATTGTGTATGCTGCTCTTGCTCTTTTGCACTTTTTGCATATCATGTATTTTGTTTTTGCTATGTTTGTAAAATGTAATCTTCTTAAATGTTTTATGTGAGGGACTGCGGATGGAAATTAGCTCAAAGCTAAATCTGGCACTGTTACGCTTAACACATTTTAATGTTTAAAGTGTTCATTATTGTGCATTGTCCCTGCCAAATAAACCATTAAATGACTATAATTTACAGGTTTAATCGCTAAGAAAAGAGGTTGCATTGTGTCTTGTTTTCTTAAAGAGACACATATTGTGAAGCAGAGGAATTAGACCATAATTTAACTGCAAGAACCTTAACATATGCACCACTTGCAGGCTTGAAATAATAAATCAAAGGCAGCAAACGAATCATAAGCCAGCCAAAGTCAAACACATGCAACATACTCTATGCTCTTGTGAACAGAAGACCTAAACACACTGAAAAAGCACTTATTTTTAATGGTGTTTTTTATATACACAGTGGATATTCATTGCTTGCCAGTTTCATTTGACATTTAATATTTTTGTTTCACAAAATGAAAAAGAAGGTAGCCCTTATCATTGTTATTTTTGCTTCTATTCTAATGAGGTGTAGTGATGTTTCTATTCAGTGTGTTCATGTAAAGTGACTGGGTCAGCTAACAAGGATCAAAGAGAGGTATCATGTCATTAGGTTCCCATAACCACTTGCTCAAAACCGCTGAGTGTTGCCATGGCAACGGCACATTTTGATGGTAGACCTCCTACAGTTGATCATGGTATTTTATTGCTGTAGCTGGAAAGTGCTCTCAGTCACACTTGCAAAAGCACTCAGTAATGTGGCACAGAAACGGGAGGGAATGACAACATCATGCAGACATCATCCCCTGCCTCTTATCACGTCCAACTTAAAAACCTATGCATAAGGGAAATGTACGGAGCCCTGGAGGGTTCATAGAGAGAAAAATAAATAAAAAGTGGCCACGTTTTACTTTCTCGTGCGCACGCTTTAGTAACTCGTGCGCACGCTTTAGTAACTCGTGCGCACGCTTTAGTAACTCGTGCGCACGAGTTACTAAAGCGTGCGCACGAGTTAATAAAGCGTGGCCTCGTTTTGTGTGTGTGTGTGTGTGCGTGTGCTGTTCGTGGTAATTTGAAAACAAATGCCGGTGGTGTCGGATACACACGAACACGCACACAGAGCGGAGCTGAGCACACACATACACACACCCACACACACACACACATCATGCGCCCCGGTGACAGGACATCTCCTTCATAAAGCGAGGGGGAATACTCTGGTAGTTCGATGTGTGTATAGGTGTGTGTGGTTAAACGTAGCAGCCTCGATCTCTATTCAGCGGTTCTAATGAAGGGAACCGCAGTGAAGTAAACAGTAAAAGGCACAGCTCTTTGCAGCTGGTGCTGCTCTTCTCAGATTCTGCTGAGTAACACGTTACTGCCTCCAGTGCCCTGTACGACGAAGCAGAGTCCTGCATCGGGTCGGGTACCCGCGGGTATCCGACGGGTGACCCGCAAAAAAGGTGATTCGCGGGTGGTATTTTTTCAAACGCTTTTTTCCGGGTTCGGTTCTGGGTAAAACAAAGATGATGCGGGTCGGGTCGCGGGTATTGCATAATAAATATATTAAAATAATAATAAATTAGTTTAATGTTTAAAATCCTCAGACCTCTCTCCCGCGGGACCGCGCATAATCATAACCTCTGCAGCGCATCAATCTGCTGCTGTGCGCGCCACATTCGAAATGGCTGAGCTGAAGCTCTCTAGCGGAGAATACAGCATTTTCAATAACACTTCCTCAAGAGCGAAATCCAACGTCTGGGAGGCTTTTTGTGTCATCCTAGATGGAGAAAATAACCAACATCCCACGCTTTTTGAGACAAATATGCAACTGCGTGTGTTAATAATTGCACGTTTTCACTGCTCATAGGCTATGCGGGTTCGGGTCGGGTTGCGGATCTTGTGCCGACGGGTCGGGTCGGGTTGCGGAACTAATTGGCAATATGTGCGGGTAGCGGGGCGGGTTCGGTATTGCACGTCGCGGGTGCGGGGCGGGAGCGGGTCTTGAAAATCAGACCCGTGCAGGACTCTGCGACGAAGCCAGTTCAACAGACCCTGGACCTGAATATGTTCGATTTACCCGGCTTAACTGACCCTAACAAACGCGATGTCGATAAGCGGTCCTACGAAGCTGGTTATCAACTCAGTAAATCAACCAGGGTTTCTCTGTCCGGCTGAGAGCGCGCTCAGGTGAAAGGGACAGGGTTAGCAACATTTGACCAATCACAAACATGGAGACGCGTGCTGACAGCGCAGCGTCATACTTCATGAATGAATAGTGTAAATAGCCAATCCTGCTTCGTAGTACAGGCCACTGGTGCCGCTGAGATTTCATAAAGTGAAGGAGGTTTTCCTTCTATAAAACAGCTGTGGGCAGCAGATACTGTGAGTCACGGACAGGAATCCCTCAATTTAAATAAAATGAGGCCACACTTTATTAACTCGTGCGCACGCTTTAGTAACTCGTGCGCACGCTTTAGTAACTCGTGCGCACGCTTTAGTAACTCGTGCGCACAAGTTACTAAAGCGTGCGCACGAGAAAGTAAAACGTGGCCACGTTTTATTTATTTTTCTCTCTATGAACCCTCCAGGGCTCCGTAGAAATGCATTTTTTTTGTCGTAAAAAACAAAAGTGAAAGGATGGATACACAACCCACTGTGTCCTGCATGCTCCACTAATGTCAACACTGTATTAATGATTGAATTCTATATCCACACTTTAAAAAGGACTATAGTATTTTATGATTTCTTGTAATTTATTATTATTTAATTTATACTTGTTTACATATGTATTATCAGTGTTCCTATTAAAATTAAACAGTGACATGTGGTGCATGGATAATTCAGAATATAATTTGTTCGTACATTTAATACCAACATGGCCCCACAAACTCTCTCTTCTCCAGCTAGGTCTTATGGAATATGAATTAAAACAGCCTGTACCAGGGAGCAGGTTATTCCGAATGTTTTATTCAATCTTTATAGCTTATTTAAAACTGAAATTCAGTTTTAATTTGAGGAGGTGTGAACACGGAGAGCGCCAAGCATTCTTTGATCAGAACAAAGCCAGTAAAGAATAAGCTAGTCGTTTCTATTGGTCATCTGAACACAGGGTCGGCGTCATGGGGGGTCATTCGCGGGCCATGCCCCCCCAAATGAGTCACTGTGCCCCCCCCAACGCAGGGTGGGCAAGCCTTGTCACTTTGCCGATTTTTTCTTTTTTTTATCATATAGGCTAAGTGAAAACGTTTCCACTAAAGGTTTTTTGTGTGAAATACATCAGAAATAAATAATACAAATATAAAACACAGCCTGAGGTGTGCTCACTGCTGCTCTCTGATTGGTGTGTTGCTTGACCAATGACCCCCGACCTTTTTTTTGTTATCATTACGTGGCTGAGTGTTTAGATGAAAGCCCAGTGACGATCTGTTAATCTGTTACACTGATTATACAGTAAAGCCATCAAAAATAATATGATATACAGTACAGTACAAGTACATGGGTCTCTGTGTTTCATTCAAGCTCTGTGTGTGTGTGGCACGAGCGCATTTTGTGAGTGCGCGAGCGGTAACGTGGAATGTTGTGGTTAGCATCTGGTTAGCTAGCTATGCTAACGGATATAAAGGGCTGTTTCTACACCAAGGTGGAGGAGGGTCCTCTCCTGTCAGACTGAGAGGATCTTATAACGTCAACTCAGTGAGGTAAGGACTCTCTCAGTGTTTAGATAGTTCACTTTAGTGTAAGTTATCTCAGTGGGTCTCAAACGGTTTGGTCACCATTTATGTAAGTATTTTCGAGGAATACCTTTATATGATCATTATAGTTATTAAAGAGAGAATAAATGAAAAACGGGTATGAAATACTATAGGACAGTAACACAAGAATACAGTTTAAAAGGGGAATGATTATTGAAATATCCATAAAGAAAAAGTAAATCTGTTTACAGTTGTGTTTCATATGGATGTTGAGAGATGTATCCATAGATCTCTTCACTTTGCTCTCAAAGTGCACCAGATTGATGCATTTAACTTCAATATTTAAAAAATAATCTTCCTGGGGGAGCATGCCCCCAGACCCTCCTAGAGGAGGTTAGGTCCACCCTCACCTAAAACATGTTCACATGGATAGGATACTAAATACATTTGCACACTTTTTATATGATGGCTTATGTCCATATCAAATCAAATCAAGTTTGATTTATATAGCACATTTTTCAACGATTTTTGGTCGAGCCAAAGTGCTGTATATACAGTATAATACAAAAATAACCTACAGTAAAGACACTTTACAGCAAATACAACAGCACAGTTTGTGCAGAATATCAGTATGAGAAAACGACACCCTCTGTCCTTATATGTTTCTGTTTTGGTGGTCGTGCCACAACCGTGCATGTATGCACAAGTCATAGGTGCACTATACAATAGCACTACACCCTGCAATGTGTGTGAAAGACAATAGACTTTACAGCATGTTTTTTTTAAATTGAAGTTGCGTTGGTGTTTGTGTGTTGGTTGTTGACGGCAGTGTGTGCCCCCCCTTGGTAAATGATTGCCCCCCCCATTCAAGTTGTTCTAGAGCCGACCCTGTCTGAACATATGTTTAAAGCATTGTCAGGCCCTATCCTTACTAATAAGGATACCTAAAGATAATAACAACTAGAACCAAGGGAGGTGAAAGGAAACGAGTGGCGAATGGAGGTGTTAGAGAAAGAACAGGGAGGTAAGCATGATGTTCAGTAAACGACCAGTCAAAATCGAAGGATCCAATGTGTTTTTAAAAGGAGCAGAATTAGAACTAGTCCCCCACTTCAAGTATCTTGGAGTCATAATGGACTCGAACTTGACTTTTAAGAAACATATTAAGAAAGTATCAAATACTATTAAATTCAACTTGCAACATTCAAACAAATTAGACCTTTCAAAACTGTCAATGCTGCAAAATCACTGTATGATTCTATCCCACATTGAATACTGTTTGACAAACTGGTCGTTTGCTTGTGCCACAAACCTGAAACCCATAGAACAGCTGTACAAGAGAGCTATCCAGGTGTTTGACAGAAAGCCATATTCATACCACCACTGTACCATCCTTGAGAAAAACAATTTCTTGAGTTTTGACAATTTTAAGTCTTTTACAAGTATGTGTTTTATTTATAAATGTTTACATGGACTGCCCCCCCCCCCCCCCCCCCCCTTATAGGAATCATCCACAAAAAGACACTGGACGCTGCACTAGGTCAGAAACCAGAGGAGACTGTGAAATCCACTGTAGACGGACCACTTTTGGACAAAATGTCCTTTCCATTAAAGGCAGCTCTTTGTGGAATAGCCTCCCAACTGAGATACGGGATTGTCCCACTCTCAATAGCTTTAAAGGTCAACTCAAAGAATGGTTGAGCAACAAACAGACGTGTAATCACCGCTAAATGCACTTTTATACAGGTGTATCTACTCTTGCACTTTATGTAGCACTTTTATCTCCTCCTGCACTTTATATGTCGTAGCTGCTACATTGTACTGCCATGTGGTAAGTGCTTGTATGCTGCTGATGCTCTTTCTGCATGTCATGTATATTATTCTTGTATGTTGTATGTGAGGGGACTGCGGATGGAAATTAGCTTAAAGCTCAAATCCGGCTAATTTACGCTTGTAAGCATTGTTTTGTTTTAAAGTGTTTATCGATGTGCACTGTCCCGGTTCAAATAAACGATTACAAAAATAAATAAATAAAATAAATCGAACTGGTGTCTGCCAGATGTGAAAATGAGGGAAAGAGGTGTTCATGACCCAGTGAGGTTCAACAGGCATTCTTTCCCCAACTAATTGAGTAACTTATGAACAGCAAATTAAATAAATGTCCATCCCAAACACTGAAACCTTTATTATTATCAACTTTTATTTATCTTCTCATCCAAGCAAGAAAGTTGCGTTTCCAAAAGTTAAAATATTCCTGACAGTAGGCCTACATGTCACCAACAAGACCACCTTTAAAATGACAAAATAAAACATGTTTTTACAACATATCATGCTGTATGATTATTCTATGGAAGCAGTACAGATACAGCAAAAGTATAAACTTAAATACAATTCAATCGTAAAACACAAATAGCCTAAAATAAAAAATACGGATGTCCAAAGTCCCCCTAATTGTTTTACTTAATTGACAAAATGGAAACAATTTATAGCTAATTACTATGTTTGGTCATTTGCATATTATATATGTTTTTGTATAATATTATAATACTATTTTGCATACATATATTAAAAAATATCAGAATAAAATATAATTTGCAAAATAACAATTATAATGATTAAAGAAACATCCATCCATCCATCTTCTCCCGCTTATCCGTGGTCGGGTCGCGGGGGTAGCAGTTCCAGCAGAGAGCCCCAAACTTTCTTTTCCCTGGCGACATCAACCAGCTCTGACTGGGGGATCCCAAGGCGCTCCCAGGCCAGCGAAGAGATATAATCCCTCCACCTGGTCCTAGGTCTACCCCTTGGTCTCTTCCCAGTTGGACGTGCCTGGAACACCTCCCTAGGGAGGCGCCCAGGTGGCATCCTAACTAGGTGCCCGAACCACCTCAACTGGCTCCTTTCGACGCGAAGGAGGAGTGGCTCAACTCCGAGTCCCTCCCTGATGACCGAACTTCTCACCTTATCCCTAAGGGAGACACCAGCCACCCTGCGGAGAAAACCCATCTCGGCCGCTTGTATCCGCGATCTCGTTCTTTCGGTCATGACCCACCCTTCATGACCATAGGTGAGGGTAGGAACGAAAATGGCCCGGTAGACAGAGAGCTTTGCCTTCTGGCTCAGCTCCCTTTTCGTCACAACGGTGCGGTAAAGCGACTGCAGTACCGCTCCCGCTGCTCCGATTCTCCGGCCCATCTCACGCTCCATTGTTCCCTCACTCGAGAACAAGACCCCGAGATACTTGAACTCCTTCACTTGGGGTAAGGACTCATTAAAGAAACAATTGATTGTAAATATTAGATGACTGCCGGATACACACATTAATTATCAACCCTTGTTCAGATGGATTAACAATAACTCTGCCATGCATATGTTACCTGCCGAGTTAATACATAATATGCATTGAATACATTTCAGAGAATAACTAGCATAATGTCATTTAAATGAAAAGTTTGAGTAAGATACTGACACTGTTCAAATTGCCCCACTGTTATGAAGGCTATGATACTGAATCACCTCAAAAGTAAGATCCAAAAAGCATCAGCCTTTGGGGCATCAGCTCATTCGAAGATGTTTCTGCCACCAGAGGAGGACAGAGACCTGCTGCTGTGACGAGCAGCTGCCTGTTAAAACATATAAACACAATACACGTTTTAGGGAAAACTACTCACAAATACTTTGTATAAATGTTAGTTTGAACCCACTTACCCCTGTCTGTCCTTTGGAGAAGTTGGCATGTGCATAAAGGAGCACTGCTATGTCATGATGTCCCGCCTCTAGGGCGATGGACAGGGCTGTGCTGTCATCCTGTAAAAACACAAACACAAATACATTAATAAGTTCTCTGCTGTATATTGCTCATTGATGGTTTTAATGTACAATCTATTCATTTTGCAGCCCTATTATTTGGTAATACAGATGAGCTACATTCTTACCAGCTGCAGTCATTTCATCACATTTCATAGAACTCAAAGCGACCTACAGGCCTCGCATCACAAATCTTGGGATAAAGATGGAGCCTGAACTCGAGCTGGACAGCCAGATCAAGGCAGTAGAAACAGCTTCTTCCACCTCAGGCAGCTAGCCCAAATAAAGCTTTTATAAATAGTGACCTTTTTGAAACGGTAATCCATGCCTTCGTCACCTCCCGCTTGGATTATTGTAATGCACTATATTGGGATAAGTGCGTCCTCCCTTGCTCGCCTGCAGATGGTGCAAAATGCAGCAGCACGGCTACTAACTGGCACACGCAAACACGAACACATGTCCCCCATTTTAGCTTCAATCCGCTGGCTGCCCCTTCATTCGAGGATTCAGTTTTAAACTCTTTTATTTACTTTTAAAGCCCTCAATGGCCCTACCTCTCTGAGCTGTTACACAGCTACACGTCAACTCGCACTCTCAGGTCAGCTGATCAGTTGCTCCTGAGGGTGCCAACAACTAAGTCTAAGCGCAGAGGGGACCGTGCTTTCTCTGCTGCCGCCCCTACACTGTGGAACGACCTGCCCTTGCTCATCAGACAGGCTCCCACACTGTCTGTTTCTAAATCCCGTCTTCAAACCCACCTCTTCTCCTTAGCATTTGGAACCAAGTAAATTGTTGCTTTTATTTGCTTTCAGTGGTCTATTGTTTTTACTATATGGTTGTTTATATGTTTTTATTTTGTAATTGTTACGTTTATTCTGGTTTGTTTTGTGTTTCGTATCTTTTATGTGATTTTATACTTATTTTTATGTTTTGTGAGCTGAGCTGTGTGATTTGATATGTTATGTATCTCTCTGTGCAGCACTTTGGTCTGGAGGTTTTAAAGTGCTTTATAAATAAAGTTGGATTGGATCTACGCCATGCTTACAGGACATATTTTTGGGCTTCAGTATCTTACCCAAAAACACTTCAACACTTCCTCCTGCAGAGGATGGTGATGGAACCACCAACCATTCTGTTGTTAGACAACTATTCTTCCCCCTGAGCCTCCTACATATTCCATTTCATACAATTGATTTGCCTTTGTCTCCTTGATATATTGAATGTTAACTCTGCTTATAATACTACATGGATGTGAAATTTAACACAAAGTGGGAATCCCTTAGTTTCAAAGCTTGAAGCCACCACATTTTTAGAGGCTGCCCGGAGGCGAGGTACTGACTCACATACACTGTCATTCAGGGTGGCATCACAGTGGTCTTGTGCCAGCAGCAGTCTGACGATGTGGGCGTGTCCGTGCTCGCTGGAGCACATGAGCGCCGTGGAGCCCTCGTCATCCTGCAGGTTGACGTCGGCCCCTTGGTCCAGCAGAGCCCGCACCATGTCCGTCCTGCCGTGACTCACAGCCAGCATCAGAGCCGTCTGACCAGCCTGCACGCAGACCACGGGGTCAGACAGGAAACAGGGTTGATGATGCAGAGTTGGCACATGTCAAACATTTCAAATATGGAATCACAGCTTGGTGGTGGAACCATAGAGCTCACACTTTCTCCATTATTCACTAATTGAAGATATACACACATAAAAACATATAGTAATGCTTTATTGCATGGTTCTGCAATTTCCTAAAATTGATCTTGTATATTTTCCTTGATTTTGTAACATGGTACTAATTATGTCTATGCAATACATTGAAATTCATAGCACAGTCCATTGTCTTTATTTCACTTTCACAATTGTTTTAATCCCCTATACCTTCTTTGATGATTCTGCAGGTCCTCAAAAAGTCTTAAACTCAATTGTCTGATAGGAATAAAAAAGTCAAGATCTGTTTTAAATATTTAAAACTAATGCTCTCTTGTTGTCTTTCATGGAATTAGCCACGATGTTTATGAAAACGTGTGAACAAATAAATGCATGAACCTAAAGTAGTTGTAGGACTTATTTTCATTCATTCGCTGCTAACTTCCCTTAATACTTCTGCCCTTTATGACCAAAAACTAGAAATGGGTATTACATGTCCTTCTACGTAGTCTCAAATTGCTCTTGAACTAAACTTTTTGAAACTTGCAGTAACCCTAACAACCTAAAAAAGTATCCAAACACATCCAATTTTATATTATTAACGGGTCAACAACATGCTGTTTTTTTATTTCAGAAGTACCCAGAACAGCATTAGGGCCCATTGAGTGAATCAGCAGGGCCCCACAGCCCCTACCCCTATGAGAGCACTCTGACCTGGCTGGCCTTGGCATTGACGTCTCCTTTTGTGAAGAGCTGCTCCACAACTCTCAGTTCCTCTGGATTCTCCACCGCCGCGAGTGCAGCCAGCATGATGGGCGTGTACCCGGCTTTGTTCTGGTGATCAACGTTACACACCTCTGCAGCCACGGTGGTCAATTGGCGAGAGTAGAAAAAACATAGAGTAAAGCAAAAATAAGTAAGGATGAAAAACTTTTAAAACTTTATTTATTTATTGCTTGTACTCGCAAAATCATTCCTTTATATTGACTACAAAGTTTAAAATTGAAACACTTAGATTGTATCTTCTGATATCGAATGCACACTCATCAAGTGCACAGCCACAACATTACAAATATATTTTAGCCTTGCTCAAAGTGCCCACTCTCTACAGTACATAGTTTACATTTGAACTTGCCTACACGAGCCACATGAAGTGCATCCTGTAAAGCACATCACTAACAATTTCAGAAGAGGTTCAATTAAAGTTATTTTGTTACCATCATACAAAGTACATGGTCATTTGAGTATTTTATGCAACATAATAACAATCTCTAATCATGCTTTTGAAATGTTCAAAAATAACATTGTATATTTTGTAACAGTGGGTTAGTGTTTAGTTTGAGTTTGCTGATTGTTATGCTCCCATTCAACCATACAGAGGAAGGATCAATCTCTTTTGAAAAATGTAGCAAAGCTTTTTGATAAAAATAAGTAAAAATGCTATATCCCCTCCATCAGAAGTGGATTTCTAAAGTACATCTTCGTATCTGTCGTAAATATTATTATTTTCAAAACAGATTTAATGGTAAAACCCAACATATTTTGTCGCTGGAATGTATTTCCTTCATACTGTTGGAAAAAATCTATTATCCTTATTACCCTTTGGAGTTTGAAAAGTGTGCATCTGGGATAGGAAATAGCATTAAGATATACAAACAATTTCCTTATTTTAAGTCATTATTGTGAAAATGTGAGCTTATTTGACTAATTTGTTGTATAAAAAACACCATATGATGCACTCACTGATTCACTCAATGTAACCTAATTGCTCCCGCTATTAGGGAGCATACTGTATATACACAGAACCAGAGCACTAATGCACAATGTTGTAAGAAAACACAACACCCTCTACATTTCTGTACCTGCATCAAGCAATTTCTTGACAATTGCAAAGTGGGAGTGGGACACACTGTAGTGCAGAGCTGTGTTTCCATTGCCGTCAGCCATGTTAGCTATATGTTGCAATACTGAAGGTGAAATGACCCGAAATGCAGACAAGTAATCATCCATTGAGTCAGGAGTGGCTGACTTTTGGCTGGATACAGAAAACCACTCTTGCTCGATTGTTTGTAGACAGTCATGCTGCAAAAGGACACAAAAATACATGAATGTGTTATTTGCTACTATAAAAGTCCATCAGTCCATCCATCTTCTCCCGCTTATCCGTGGTCGGGTCGCAGGGGGTAGCAGTTCCAGCAGAGAGCCCCAAACTTTCCTTAACCTGGCCACATCAAAACTATAAAAGTCACCATAACTTAAAGTACTTTGAAGATAAAGGAGAATCTTCTTCTTACAAGAATGTAAGAGAAATAACGTTGAACTTCATTCTCTCTATTTGTTTACCAAATGATCCTGGCAGCAAGGAGCCTCTTTTACTCCTTTCAAAAATGTCATTCCTTTCAAGCGCGAGAAAAATGTAATAACAGAAAATGACAGAGCCGACACATTCCTGTGCCTTTTCTATCCAATGCAAAAGCCATTTCTTTTTTTAAATAGTATGCTTGAACACACCCCGCCTTAGCATATCTCCGCAGCCATGCAGTGACATTCAATTCAACATGCACACACATTCATACACACATGTACATATAGTGACCTTCAATGGCCCTCAAGCTGAATATACTGAACCAAACATACCAATTCTCTGCTGGATAATGGTGGGTCATCACTCAGGTGCATCTTCAAGGCTTGACAAGCAGAAAACATCTTTTCACTTAACTTACACCTGAAAGGAATAAAGGCTAAATGTTACACAGTGTGAGTTCAGACCTGAGCAGAACCCTTAAAGGTTTGACTGACATGTGCACAATGCTGAACAATATTGTTGTACTGAGATTTTTGGGCTTTAAATCATTACCTCTGTGAATGTGGTGTTGGAGTCCCTTTTGACCCCTTGTTGGAACCACCTTTGCCCTTCCTTCCTTGCGTTCCATCTTGAGATGTTTCCCTTGAATTTTTGTTTCCCCTCTTTTCCACTTCCTCAGAGTTTGCATGCTCACTGGCACAACATTCGTAAGAAGACATGGGATCCAATCTAAGGGCAAAACACGGGATTCAATACATAACTATGCTATTATACTTATGTCTTCAACAGTTTTGACATTAGATGATTACCCTGTGGTCACCCTCATGAATTTCATGCTCTTCCTGGTGCTGCTACAACCCTGGTCGCCATTTCGTTTCTTCATTACAGACCGCACACCGGGATAAGATGACCTGTCTAGAAACAATCAAAATCTTTACACACACAATTATTATTGTGTCATATGCACTGTATTTTATCAAGTACTCCAAAGACGCAGATATCCCCTAGGCCAATCGAGGAAGGACGTACTGAGGATAATCATCATGCTTAATAGTTTCTTACCAATCTGAAGGCCTCATTTTAAAAAGGGAAAGTTTCCTCTATAAACAGATGCTCCTACGATATCACTCTATTTTAGACCCACTGCCACAGACTGGTATGTGGTACGAGACGCCCTCCAAAACCAGATATCATTCCACACATTACAAGAGTATACCTCAAAAAGTAAACACGCAGCGCCAAAGGCAGCCACTTCCTCTAAACCTAAATTAAGTTTAGAGTGGGCCTCGGGAGCTTCTTTCACACAGACATATGCTTCCCCACCCAATGTTTACTGTCTTCATGTGTAGATTACCTTTATAACACATAGACACAGACATGTGCATGTTTACCTTGCAGATTAGAGGATGCCTGTTGTTCCAACATCTGTATCATTCTTTTCACCTCTGAATTAGTGTCACTCTGTTGGCAGAATCCTGGGTTTGCTTGGTCCCACATGGAAGACTCATCTAAGAGTGGAGATGGACATTGAAACTCTCCGCTGACTGCAACAGAGAAAGAGTGTAATGTTGATGCTTTTTAATAGTTCCAGAACAATGATACAAACATTAAAAACGTTTATGTTATTATAAAATAGTGAAACAAAGTAACTAAAAGGTGTTTTTGGCCAGTAGTGCCACACTGTTGTAATCAGGTGGTACACAGGATGTGATAGACTTTCGTGATCAGGATTACAATAATTCAAAGGTTTGGAAAGCTATATGGTGTGCCTTGGTTTAATGCTATTTCACTGACCTGTTGGCAGTAAGATGTGATTAAATGAGGAGGATATGCACAATGCTTTTTTGGTCAGATACATTAGCAAAAACATCTGCAATGTTACCTGATGGCTGAGGACCTAAAGGATGGACTTCTGTTTCTCCTTGTGCTGCAGTTTCGTTATTGCAGGACAGCTTGGAGTTGGCACTTCCTTGGCTACTGGGTTGTGGGACAAATCCTTCTCTCCTCTGAGGTTGGCCATCAGTCAGCAGGTCCCCATGCTCCCTGAGAAGCCATTGCATCTTCTCTATGTAATGGTTCAGCTCGGGGCCCCACTGAGACTGTGAAGATCTCTGGATCATCTGGCCAGGTGCACTGCATGAGACAGACAGATCCTGTATCCTCCCCTCCCCTACACCAATGCTCCTTGTCTTAATGGGGTCAGGTAGATAAGAGGGTCCAGAGGCCATATTCCGGGTTTTCAGCCCAATCAGGAAATGATCATTAATGTTTGTAAATCCAACACCAGCGTCTCGGGTTAACTTGGCGGCAGTCCCTGTTGTTTGGTTTAAGGCACTTCCTTGTATATTTTCAGTTCCTACACCAATAGTGCGGGTCTCTGGGGTACATTTGATGTCTTTGACCCTGTTGCCTACTGACACTGTCCTAGTAAAAGTCTGAGTGGTGTTGGTGTGCTTGTCTTGGGTACTTAAGACAGTATTAGTGCTGGAGTCCGTGTTAAAGGCATGGCTGGTGTTGGTAAAGCGAGACACTGAACTGGATTCTGTGTTGGTACGCTGACAAGCTGTCTGAGGTGATGCCATGACTCCCAGATCTACTCCTCTGACTTGATCTGTGGAAATACCTTGAGACACAACTTCCTTTGCCTCGCTGACTATCACATCAACAGAACAGTCCCCACACCCCACTGAACGATACTTAATCTGACTTTTCTTAGAACCCAGATTCTCCACTGGTATCTCAGTGTTGGTTTCTGCATCACATAACTTTATCGCATTTCCAACTCCCTGTGTGTTGGTAGAAATGTGGATCCCCACACCCTTTTCCATAGTCTCCACCCGCTCCCTGACCTCCCAGTGGCTCATGGGTTCATCTGGTCCTGTACAAACACTCTTAAGCTCAGGCCCGTAACAAGATACTCCCACAGTCTTCACCTCTGTTTCCTTCCCTGTGCTGGCATCTTGGAGCTCTGTGTGATTTCCCACACCCTGGCTTGTGGTGTGGGGCCTTGCCTCAATGCTTTTGCTCTCAGTGCATGGTCTTGCAGAGCAGGCTTTATCAGCTCGGTTCCTTGCTCCTGCAGCATGAAGCTCCAGTTTCAGACGACTCATCTCTGTCTCAAGAGCTGATTCCTTCAACTCTGCTTCCATGTAACACATTCTCTCCTTCAAGGCACCAATTAAAAATTGTTGAGCATCAATCTCTGCTTCCCGTTCTGTGTATAGTCCAAGATTCTCTTCCGTCACTTCTGTTGCAATTGACCTCGTCTGTACCTGATCAGTGTTCACATATTTGTTTTCTTTAGTTGGTTTGGACAGGGTGATATCTATATCTTTATCAGTTACAGCTGCGACTGACTTGATAGCATTGTCATGTAGAGAGATTTGGCCTTTTCCATGCATTGTTTGCAAATGTTTGTCCTTGATGGTTCTTTCCAATGCCTGCATCTCTTCAGTCAATTGCCTGAACTCCTTAAAATTGGTGTGATCATTTCTCAATAATTCCTCAAGTTCTGTATTAATCGTGGTCTCAATGTCAGACTTTTCCATGCTATCGGCTCTCTTCCAGATCACACAATTGATGCCCTCGTTGTCACCTTGGTTCTTGAGCTGAGAGACCAGTTGCCTCTTCTCCTCCTGGAGGACTGAGATGTTTACCTGGAGGATAGGGATGATTGTCACCTGCTCCTCCAGCTCCTTCAGCCTCTGCAGAGCTACCACCATCTGGTCACGAACATGCTGCAGGTGCATGGGGCCGAGACCTGTCGCTGGTGTGGTTCTGCCAGAGCTCTGTGGACTCTGTCTTAAGCATCCTGTGCTGCCTCTACTGCCTAAGGACGAGCTAAGGTGGACATGCATATCACCTCCAGTGCTAGTGGGCTTGTTCCCATTGATGTTCAGGTTATATGCACCCAGGCCAGTGAAGGGGGAGAGAGACCCATGGGAGCTTACCCCTCCAAAGCTGGCCAATCGTCGACGGGGTTGGGGCTGAGGTGGAAGCTGTGTCTTAACCTCCTGTTCCAAGTGTTTTAAGGTCTCCATAATGGCATCTCCCACTACAGGGCGTTGTTTTTGTGAAGGAAAAGATCTTGCAGCCGGCTGAGGCTTTGACTCTACCTGAGAGGTAGTGGGTCCTTCACCCCGTGAGGGTTTGTTATCCAATGAGGAACCATGTGGTGGAGGAAGAGGAGGTCGACGGCTGGTTGTAGATGACATGCCCAGTAGTCTTGTATGATCACTGCAAGATGATGACAATGATTCTGCAGAATACCACTGGCTGGATGAAGCGTTGGATAATTTTTCTGCATTGTTGATGGCCACTTTTGGCCTCCTTTTAAGGCTTAGCCGCTTAATGTTGGCGTTGTTTTGGAAATGGTCCACACACTTGATGTAGTCCAAGTCCGGATGATAACTGTAGTCAATGCCCAGGCAGTTAGGAGCACACTCTTCAGTGCTTTGACCTGTGATTTAAAAATAAGTTAAAAACATTTCCTGCTTTGTGTCTTTAGTTTTTTTTAAAGTAAGTTTTAAAATAGACAATGCATTTACAACTGCAAAACTACTTATAATAAAGTTGGTAATTGTTTTAACTCCCAATAGTAGGAAACACAACAATGTTTTATTAAAAATACACTTACTACTTAAAAAGCTTAATGCTATACAGTATACTTCTCCCCTTACTTTATTTTTCTTTACTTACCTCAGTATTATATTTTCAAAAGCAACCATCGAGCGAGTCTAAAGCCTTCCTTCTATCACCTCGAGATGTTTTTGAATATAAACTCTCTGAGCCTGTCCCACAAGAAGAGGAGGGACAGACGAGGAACTTCTAATTTTGTAGACGCTCTGTTTTCAGTAGTCATTTCTCTCTAAATGGTATGTCTCTCTACATAGACTGAACCCGCTCTATAATTACAATTCAACTCTCCCTCAAAAAGCCTGACCAGACTCTTGGCAGGTTTTCTCAACCACAGACATCTTCCAAATATTTCAGCAAGTAAACATACAAAAATGAACAGAAATCTTTTGCGCTTGAAACAGGTAAAAATGCATATACAATACAATATTTGTTCTTTCTAGTTGAGAGGACTATGTGTTATAGTGTCTTTTAGATTTTTTTATTCCAATACAACTCATTCAAATAATAGGAATAATTTGTTGTGTGCATTACGAATAACATAAAACTTAGGAAATTCACATAGAGAATTAGAAATCATTCTATTTTGAAATTAGTAATAATAGTTACCTGACACATTTCTCCAAATGTAACTGCCTTGAGCCATTTGTGTGATTCACAAAGTATCAAAAATGAAGGGATCCTTTTATATCCAGCTTGGAATTTGAATACATCTGCATAAAAGAAAATACGCAGGTTAAGCATGCTTCACTTCTTGATAATTAGCTTTTCCTGTACATGTATTGTCCTACTGCTTCCCTCATTCAATCTCTCTGTCTCTCCCAGCCTGAGTCCAGCAGTCAATAACAGCTTCCATTACAATGCTTACATATAGGAAATGCAATACCAGGCCATGACACATTATAGTTAATTCTGCAAAAAGTACAGTGAGACAAGGGCTAAGCCTTAGTGCACAACAGCGACTCATCGCATTACAATGCCATATCATTTTCTCATCAGTAAGCATACCTTCAGTTCTCAGCACATTGAGGTTTTAAAGAGAGCTACTAATAGTTTTGAAAATAAGATACCATGAGATAGGCAAATATAAATTAGGTTGTTCCAGCAGCAAAAGCATTACGATTCAACATAAAATATAATAAAAATAGAGCTAGAATGTCACTGTATATAAAGAATGTATACAATTATCTTAGAATACACTGCTGTCAACATCACTATGGTTTCAGTTCCTGCTTTTTCATCCGGTTATCAGTACCAGTCTTCTTCAATTAAACATGAACACTGACATATAACGTTAAGAATATGCATATTATGTGTCAGTAAATAAATTCCCACTTCACATGGAAATCAGGCTGTCTCCACACTGGCATTTTAATCTGAAGCCTGAATGAACACATGACATCAAGCCTCAGGCAATAAATCCAATATGTTTTAACAAGCTCTATTTGGATGCAGCCACAGTGACCGAAAGTACTATTTCTGCTGCTCTCATGTTATAGAGTGACTTGGGAAAACTCATTGTAGGGAAGCAGATTGAAGTTTGCAGCTAAAGAGACAGAATACATGCTTGGAAAAACAGAACTTGGAACAAACGGATGAGGTACGAGTGGATGAGAAGGATAAAGAAAGACACAAAAAGAAATAGTATATTAGAAGTATATTTTAAGGCTTTCGGAGTCCAAATTCTCATTACATCATTAATTTACTAACCTAAAATCTCATTAAGTACTTAACTTGGGTTACATTCATTGGTATGCAGTCAAATAGTGTCGTGCAAAATAGGGTTTAGCAAATACAGTATTATTTTCAAACCAATCTTTTCTTTGTCTTGTGAATAACTAGATACAAAAATAAGTGTGTCCCGGCCAAAACAAGCAGAAATAACAAAGGCCTCACAAAGTTTGACTGCAAAAACCTTAAAGGTCCCATGTCATGCTTTTCCGGTTATTACCCGTCCCCTTGTGTGTTATGAAGGTTTGTAAGCATGTAAACGGTCTGCAGAGTCACAAACCCTCAAAGTACACCCTGTAAAACTCTAACACAGAAAAGACCTGTCTATGCTGCCCAAGAACGCCTCATTGGAGATTTCTCTTTTTCTTCCTGGGTACAGTGATGTGTCCATTCCCAAATGGACCCATTGGTCCAAATGTACTGTACCAATCCGTGGAGCTCCTCACACACACACACTCTCTCAGCGGCGAAACTGTGACGCACTTACACTGTAGGTGCGTCGCGTTTGTGGGTTCGGGTGGGGGGGTGCGGGTGCTAGTGGAGCCTCGCAGATGGGGGTGCTGCAGCCCCCTCAACACCCCCCCTTCCCGCGTCCATTCGCGATGTCTCGCTGTCTTGCAGAACCCACGCAGCAAGCAGGAAATGAACCCAGCTCACACTGTCCGCTCCTCACAGCAACGAGCCACGCAACGTCCCGCCAACACGGCACCCAGAGCCCACGCAGCATTCTCATCTGTTTGTCATTACTGGTGTCATTTTCTGGTTGCTAACAAACGCCATTGTAACATATAATCACTGATGTTCCACTGTAACGGTGGTGGACTCATCAGAACAGAGTGGGCGAGCTGACCAATCAGAGCACAGTGGGCTCACAGGGAGGGGGGGGGCAGGAGCTCCAGCAAGCCATGGACAGAGAGTGAATACACATACTATACAGAGATGCTGCATGAGAAACCAATGTGAGTTTGGAAAATTGCACAATATAATCTATTCTAGTAGACCTCAACAATGGAATTATGATCAGTAGAAATGGCCATGACATGGGACCTTTAATGTCACATACATTGATAGTAGGGATGGTCAGACACGCATTTTGATGGGACCCACACAAGAGCAAAACAGTAGTGTATACAGTAAGAAAGAAACACCCAGTGTACACACAATATATCCTTGGATCATTGGACGTGGGGGATCGCCGTTCCCCCACTTTTTTGAAGGATGATTTTTTGAATAGTCGAATAAATATAAAATCATTGCCAGTGTTATCAGTTGCAAGTGTGTATTTGTTGTAATAATGATGAAAACATAATGCATTTCAATTTCACAGTAATTATAATAAAAACGTAGCTCAAGCATTTATGCAACTTCATTTTAAGTGTGTGTGTGTGAGGGGCAGCACCATGTGTGTGTGTGTGTGTGTGTGTGTGTAGGGTTGGTGACCAGAGGCCTGTACTACGAAGCCGGTTCAACCTAACCTGGATATGTTTGAGTTAGCCGGTTTACCTAATCCAAAACAAACGCGCTCTCGCTAAACTGTCCTACGACGCTGGTTATCAACTCGTTAACTCAAGCCAGCTTTGACCTATCTAGTTAGGTGTGCGTTCACATGAAAGGGGTGGTATTTGGAGCATTCGACCAATCACAAACATGGACAAGCGTACTGACAGCGCAGCGCGTCATACTTCCTGAATGAAAAGTCAACTATAATTAGACAAATATGAAGACGTTAAACTTTAAACATCCATGACTTAACCACTTTATCCAGGATAAAAGCCACATAGCCACCTGCAAGGTGAATACAGCTGGTAAAAGAAAAAGTGTTTGAATGCGTACATTAACAGGTTTATGATATCACTGATCTGACTTTAATTACATTTGACTCGAGTGTTTCGTCAACTTAATGTGTTGCTTCAAATAATACTTCTGCATACAGTATGTGACACTGTGAGTGTTGCATGGCCAGATACGGCTCAGCTGACTCAGATAAGGAGATATATGATACATTATAATGTGATGTGATATGAATGATAATGTCCACAGTACATGACCGTTACATAAATGATATGTGTGTAATGTGTATTTGTAAAGCTCTTTGAGCATCTGAAAAAGCGCTATAATAAATGTAAGGAATTATTATAATGGGACATATCGACGTCTGCACTCAGTGCCACGGACTGTATACGTAATGTTACTTTGATCCGGTTACTTATGTTGTGGCACATATTTAAGTAAGCTTTCTTAATGCTAATGTTATAATAGTCAGATTGCTCTGAAGATGGGAGGTGATATTCTATTCATTTTCACGTTCACACAGTCGGTGATTTTTGCCGGCCGTCTTTCCTGCAACGGCAGTCTAAACTGTATTTCCTTTCTCCTGTAATATGACTTGATCGCTTTCAACTCTGCACACTGAGCTCTGATTGGTCAGCAGGCGGTGCTGTCGCCTAAGAGAAGAAATAAGTTTAAAAAAACTCCTTGGTTGAACTGGTGAAGATATTTCCATTAAGAAGTCAAGAAAACATTGATTTGCCTAGAAGGGTCAAAAGTCCACGACAGACCGTCTCCGGTCTTGCGGAATAGAGAGGCGAAGTCCCTCCCTCTCCGGGGGAACCTCCATGGGACCTTATTTCGGAAAAAGTATGCATTGAAGTTAATGGCGAGAGAAAGATTATCTTTCGATCCCGTTTGAATTTTACCACGAATTACACATATGATGTTTGTCAATTTAAAAGATAATTTTGCAAGTCAAAAAAATGTGTCGTAAAACTGTGAAGTTACACTTTTTTTTGTGTGAAACCGTTCAATTAACTACATCTCCCGTCTCGCACCACACACCAAGACGACCGTCACATTGGCACATTTCACTTCTTTCTTTCAGAATGAGGCAGAAAGTATTAAAAGAGGTGAAAATCACTCCAAGTCTGGGCATGTTGAGAGCTGTACATACACAACACATGGATGTATAATAAGAACTGGATACAGCGTGGGAGGCGGGGCCTCATTCATTCCTATGAGAGTTGCTCATTCGCGCATGATGACAAAATGGCCCAACTTTTGAGAGAGTGAAACGTCACAGATTACCCAGCATGCCTGAGAAGTACCCGTATGTGCGCTCATAGCGCATGTGCAACTTTAACCAAAATGCTCGTTCACATCAAGCACGTCAATTTGCGTACACGTAACAGCACCGCGCGTTCATGACAGCATGGTAATGGATTGATTTCATATTAACGAGGCGGCAGTTAGCAGCTAGCGGCTAGCTAGTAATTATGCTAATGTACACATCAATCGTTATGTACTTATATTACGCTGTAACAGGATCTAGTGATATCCAACAGAGCTTCATTTAGCATGAAATAATTATTGCACTGTATATATATATATATATATATATTTATACACAGTGCAATAAGCTTGTTAGTGCAATAAGAAGCTACAGGGACGTTAATCTACGTCGGTAATATTAACTTTATTTAATACAACATTTACGGTACAACATTTACATCATACAGCCCATGTAGTAGGCTATAATATTTTACAAATGATGAATTACAGCAAACATGTGCAATATCCATTATAACAGCTCCGTGGGCTGGCAGTAAGGTGATATGGTCCGTTCTTATTGTGCATCCATGGGTAAAGATAAACGCATGTAGTGCTGAACACGTATGAACGTGCCGGGCGGCGCGGTCCCGTGGGTTAGATGCGCGTTCATAATGCAGAGGGAAATAACTCTCAGAATCAGGACCGTTTCTAGCTTTTTGGGAGCCCTATGCAAGATGCTGTTTGGGGGCCCTAGTCTTTACAGTTTTTTCACTACAATGGGGGAATTCCGAAGCCTTTAAGACAGGGGTGCCCAACCTTTTTTGAACCAAGAGCTACTTTAAAGTTGCCAGTCTGCCGAGATCTACCAGTCCAAATAGAGAGGGGGGGGGAGCTGCTAGCGAAAATTATGCCATTTAAAAACATAAACGACCGTCAGCTAATCGAACCGGCCCTTGACGACCGGCCGTTCTGTGATTCTCCAGATTCTACAGATGGCCAGTCCACGGAGGGTGGAAAATACATACCTGAAGTAAACAAAGACGTGCAACGGGAAGGTGTTCCCACGGGAAATAAAACTTAAAATATTAAATTAATCAATCTCATCTCTTAAAATTCACAAATTATTATGAATTAAACATTCACAAACTTATAATTATGTATTCACATTAACTCTGTTACATATGCACGCAACGAACAGAAGAGCGTAGGGCAGAATTAGGAGGGAATTCCGTCTCATAGCGTTTGTGCACCGTTTTGAAATGCTCTAAATTACCCTTCTTCGGTAAAGCCACGCTCGCATTGCAGATGAGACAGATGGACTTTGAATTGGAATAGATACAAAAATATAATCATCCTCCAGTGAAAATGATAATGATTTTTATGCTTCTGCCATAATTGCGGTCTTGTGTGTGTGCGGACTGTCACTCCTGTTGACACGGACAACTTCAGCTAACTAGTGCCCACCAGCCACGCCCCGACACATGGGGTCACACCAATCACAAAGCTTTGATGCGTTCAAGTGCATTATTCTGGCACAGGAAGATTATGTTATAGGACATTAACGATAAAACAGAATATTGTTGTTCTATTTTTAGACACATCTCGCGATCGACTGGGAATCTCCCGACTTGGGCACCCCTGCTTTAAGATGATCTGTGGAGATGCATCAATCTGAAAATAGGCTAATTTCACGAAAACCAAGCAATTGAAACTTACAACAATTTATATTAAAAAGGTAAACATTAAGGCTCCGCTATGCAGGGCCGTCCCCCCCACAGGCCGATCATGCAGACTGCGTGGGGCCTCACCTTGCGGAGGGGGCCTCATCTTGCATAGGGTGCCTCAACTGATCAGAAAATGCGGCGCACCTATGAGCTTGCGGCGCAATTAGTGTGGCGCGGGCACGGTTTCGCCGCTGCGAGGCTCCACTAGCCCCCCCCCGTTGACACTCGCGAAACAGAGGGCCTCATCATATAACTTTGCGGGGGGCCTCATGTTGACCAGGGACAATAAAGACGGCTAATTTGAATTCTCCCCAAATATATTGAGGCTGAACCTGAACTTTCAGCTTGGGGGCCCCCCAGTGGCCGCAGGGGCCCTATGCATCTGTATAGTCCGCCTATAGGAAGAAACGGCCCTGCTCAGAATAACGTTATTAGCAAATTAGTACAACTTGAGGAACGAATGTTTTTAATAAGGGCTATACAAGTGTTCATACTGGGTTGTTTATTTAGTTTAAAAAAATTATCCAACGAGTTACAGACCACTCTTTCCCAATGTAAGTCAATGGGAAAAAGTGTTTCCGGGCCCAGCAACCTAAAGGAAGTGTAGTACCACCGTTTGGCCACAACAAATATTCTCATCAGACTCCGGCGCACTTCCTGGGGGCTTGACACAACAGGGGAGTTAGTCGGTTCCGTAAGAGCCAGCATGCGGGACCGGGATTCTGGGATTTGTAGTCTTTCTAGTTGCGTATTTTTCATAGTGTTATATTTCAATAGTTTTACGACAAAATGTTACTTTTTTGACATGGAAATTATTTTTTAAGATTGACAAACATCATATGTGGAATTCGTGGCACAATTCAAACAGGATCGAAAGATACGTTTTCTCTCTCCATTGACTTCAATACATATTTCTTTCCGAAAAAAGGTCCCATGGAGGTCCCTGGAAGGGGAGGGACTTCGTCCTCTCCAAAAATATTCTCCCCCCCTCCCCCACTGCAGGCGGTCAAGATGTCTTCATTTTCATTTCGCTTGGGAATTTCAATCCACCAAAGCTTTACTCAATGTTTGACACTCGGAGAACCTGCTGAAACAGGTATGTACGCTATTCCTAAAAAATATAAATTACACTGATTAAGTCGAAAATGACTTAATGACCCAACATTTACCCACACTGAAATTAGCTATAGGCTTAAAATTGCTTAAGCCTGACGCCTTGTGGTCACGGTGAGATAAGATAAACTTTAACAATGATATCATCATTTTACAAAATGCTTTCTTTGCGGTGAACGGAATACTCTATATTGTTTTTCTGTTTAATTTTGGAAGTTAGCATGCATTCACCTGTTAGCCTACGTTAGCTAGCTAACACAGTGATGGGATGCCACTTACCTTTGCAGGGGAAGTTAACAACAGGTTAGGGTGATGAGAGAAGATAAACATAATGTGACAAAGTATCAGTTGCAAAAGTCGGGTAGCATTTTTAAGACATAAATGCGAAAGCGAGGATATTTGTTCTTCTCTTTTCTTCTTTATTTCTGCTTTGGCTGTGAAACTAAATAAGTTTGCAGCAGTGGGACAGCTACTGCGCATGTGCGGAGCGCTGTCACCATGCACAGCAGGCTCCTGGGAGTCAGGTGATGAAAACTCCTCAGTGAATTATTAATGATGGCTTTCCTTCTATTGAATCGATTACACAGCTACACACTATCATTTTGTCTCCATTGTCGCTGAGGCATATTTTTTAAAACTTTCTGCAGGCTTCCCTCCAGGAGAAGGGCTGCTTCTGTTTTGGCTAAATGTAGTCTAAATACATAATTCAACTTTTTTAGAATATCATATGCATTATGTATTAATAAACTCACCCAAATGCTTACGCTCTTACTATATACTTAGATATATTTTATAATTTTTCAATAATGTTTACCTTTTCTTCTTGAAGCTATCATGGATTCATTCCTCTTACTGTATGACTACAAATGGAAATCAAGTTGATCAATCTCACATCGTGTAGTAGTAGTAAACCTAGATCTTAGGGGACCTAGGGGAAGTGGAAAGTGACTGTCTTTATTTGCAGAGGATTACAAAACTGAACTTCATTTAGTTACCTGCAGGAACTTGCCTGATCCCTAAAATTGGATCTTTTATAAGCTGCACAGCGACATCATGTGGACACAGTAAAGAAATACATTCATTAGACCATTCATAGTCTACCACATTATTTATTGTAAAGTGTGTTGGGTTTAACTAGTAAAATAGTACATATAGTGTGACTTCTGTTTCGTTATAAACAAAAAAGTATAGCTTTCTTATTGAACTGTTTTGGATGTGGGACTCATTACACCAGCTTCTGTTGTGTGATTGTTGTAGCTCTCACATACTGGTCAAGATTGTTATCATTACCTGAAAGAGCTGTGGTTGGTGTGTGATTCTCCGTCATTCATGACCTCATAGTTGTGGCGAGGACCATGCCTGGTATTAAGTTAAGTTCAATGTTCAACTGCAGCTTTCTGTTCTGCAACAGCCCTCTGGTATATGTAATCTAAGCCTATGTTTTATGTGAAGTAATTGCATGGAACATGTGAATACAATACAGACAGACAGTCAGAAACGACATAGACAACATGCACCACCACCACCTCTGAATGTGGCTGTCTATGTTTTGATCAGCACATGTAGTATTAAAGGGGTTGTATAAAACCAGGTAGGGTAGACAAAGACAGTGAGTCCCATGATTTTGAACTTTACCCTTCTTCAGAATCACGCAGGGAAGGAATGTTTTGAGAAGCTATGGTAGTGTATTCAGAGTGCTGAGTTAGTCATGTCCAGTACAAGCTGTGCACCACTTTTTCTAAAAAGGTGTTTTTGCGAGGAACCTTTGTTGTGTTAGTGTCTGTTTATGTTGAGCTAAAGTCTGTTAAATTAGCTAAATAAATCAAGTTATTGGCTTGGCACCTGTAAAAATAGCATTCAAGGAATTATATGAAAAGCATGGAGCTTTTGTTGATAGTCTAGCTCAGGTGTAACCAACAGATCGATTGCGATCGACTGGTCGATCTTCAAAGCCTTCACTGTCGATCCCTAGCATTTAAAAAAAAAATATATATATATTTTCCAAAAAACAAAACAAAATTCCAAAAAATGTTCATGCTCTGGTTGGTTGGTTGTTTAAACAAACTTTTTAGAGCTAGCTCTGGCTTGTTGATTTGAATCACACACAGGTCATTTTACAAACTCCAATTGGTTATTAGATATGTTGACGTCTATGAATTGCTGCATGCAATTATGGGTGGGGTTAAATAAATCTTATTTTAACGGTCATCTTGAGGAGTAATTTAAACTGTACCAAGTTCTGCTAATCTTTAACCAACATCGATATGGCTGAGGGTCCGGCGAAAAATAAATCAAAAACGTATTATTTCCACCCGGAATGGGAGCATGAATTTATTTTCACATCAGCGAAAGAGAAGACTATAATGCCTCATATGCCAACGGGGCAACCTGGAGCGCCATCATGCGAGCACCGGTAAATTCTCATATCCACTCAACAGCGCATTAAGAACCAAAATAATTGATGAACTGAAAAGAGGACTAAAAGCACAGCAGTCGCTTTTCATCGCGCCTACAGCAAAGAGCAATGCAGCTACAGAAACGTCCCTCCGGATTGATTAGCCATATTTTGGCTCAGCACAAAAAAACATTTACGGATGGTGAGATGATTAAAGAAGCAATGAGCGCCACAGCTGACGTCTTGTTTGCGGATTTCAAAAACAAAGAGGACATAAAAGCAAGGATAAAAAGTGTCCCACTTGGTGCACCTACTGTAGCCAGAAGAGTCCAGTCATTGTCCGAAGATGTATCCCAGCAAGTATTAAAATACTTGTCTCTCTCGGAATACTTTTCAGTTCAATTTGACGAGTCTACCGATGCCACAGACACATCCCAGCTAGGTGTGTTTGTCCGGATGGTTTTCATGGATTTTTCTGTCAAGGAGGCCTTTCATGCCCTTATCCCATTGAAAGAAAGAACCAGGGGTGAGGATGTGTACAAGGCATTCAAGGACTATGTTCGTGAGTACAAGATTCCCATTCATAAAATAGTGTCCTTCACAACCGATGGGGCACCAGCGATGCTCGGTGTTCGTTCAGGATTTGTTGCGCTGTGCAGAAAAGACCCAGACTTTCCACCATTTGTAAACTATCACTGTGTGATACATCAACAGGCATTGGCAGCTAAAGCAATTGACATGTCGCATGTATTGAATGTTGTTGTTAAGATTGTCAACTAAATTCGCGCAAAAGCACTCCAGCACCGGCTATTTAAGTCTTTATTGGACGAGCTGGACTCTGTGTATGGAGATTTGATCCTTCACGCAGATGTAAGGTGGCTCAGTCGGGGCAAGGTGCTCCAGCGTTTTCTGGATTTGCTGCCAGAGATCATCAGTTTTCTGAAGTCGAGGAACGAGGAGTATGAGCAGCTGTCCGACGATACTTGGTTATTGGACTTGGGGTTCCTTACCGATCTGACTGCAAAACTCAATGACCTTAACCGATAATTGCAAGGGAAAGACCGAGAGCTTGGTCACATGATTAGCGCAGTGGAGGCATTCAAAGTGAAGTTCAGTTTGTGGACCACTCAGTTAAGACGAGGCTGACACACGTTTTGTATCAAACCCTTTCCTCAGCGTTGACATTTAACAGCTGTCAGCTAAAATGCAGGAGGTGTTTACATTACCTATGGGTGTTGACATGGAGATCATTGAAATGCAAAGCGACATTGAATTGAAGGCCAGAGCAAGAGATCAGGACTTTTGGTCACTCGTGAGTTGAGAGAGGTATCCACTGATTGTGTCATGTGCGCTTAAACTGAAGGCCTACTTTGGCTCCACATACTTATGTGAAACGGCCTTTTCACAAATGAAAATAATTAAATCCAAGTATAGAACTCGTAAGACTGACGCGCATCTTACTGACTGCCTCCGGCTGGCCATCACTAACTATCAGCCAGATTTCAAAAGGCTTACAGATAATGTGCAGTCACAGCAGTCTCATTAAAGGCAGGCTGATAGAGCAACTTGAGCATTGAAAATATATTGTGCATTGAACAGAGAAACTTAATATGGATTACATTGAACTGTAGGCTAATATCTGTACATGTGAATATTACTAATTGAACTGAGAAACTAAATATAGTGCATTGAACAGATACTGTAAATATGAATAGTTTGTATTGAACAGATATGCCTACCGCAAATATGAATATTGTGCATTAAGCAGATACTGCATAACTGTGTCTTTCTTTGTGTGCATCTTTACACATACATTGAGCCTGTTGTAACATAAATTGATTGCAAAAATAAATATGACGATGAACAGTCTTAGTGGGTTTTTTGGAAGATATCGGATTGGTAGATCTCAGTTCACATTTTGGAATAAAAAGTGATCTTTGTCTTGAAAAGGTTGGTTACCACTGGTCTAGCTGATTCATTATATATAAACAGTGTTTCTGTTAAAAGCTTTTCAAATAATATCATCCTAGTGTGTTGAGGCTTGGGGTCATTTAAAGTGTAAATTCCCTCAGTTTTGGTTTAATAAAGTGATTTTGTTCATTCAAATGTTGCTAACAATTTATATTTAGTTTCATTATCTTCAAACGGAACAATGCAGACGGATATCCACCTATCTAATATCACACTATGTGATTGAATCAGGCTCAGGCCATTGCTACTTGAAAACAAATCACTATCTTTGAACTTTGCTCTTTAAACCCACAGTTACAGAAGTGATCAACCAACCACTGTGAGAGAGGACACTTTTGATTGGTTGGAAGAGTCGCACACCCCCGTCCCTTCCCCTATCTCAGTTCTAGAGTCCACTTTTTTAACTTTGTGTCTACGCTTACCTATTTAACTTGAGGCATTTGGTCCCACACCTGACAGCATAATGACTGACAAAGGAGCGTTCGATACCAACGTGCTGACCCTCACCAGGTTTGTCCTGGAGGAGGGCAAGAAGGCCCAGGGGACAGGTGAGCTGACCAACCTGCTGAACTCCATCTGCACAGCCGTCAAAGCCATTTCAACGGCTGTCAGGAAGGCTGGGATCGCCAACCTGTGAGTAGCATAAGTTACTGTTTTCATGTTGGGAAGAATGCACAGAAAAAATGCATGCATGCTAATGTGAATGTAGATATGAGGCTGTCCCATTCCCATTGGACAGATTATCTAGAAGGGGTACAGTATAGATGTTCTGTTTGCTTTGAAATTGCATCTAAATGTATTTAGGCTTTGATCACTTCAGTCTTTTCCTCTTTCTTCTCTTGGAAGATATGGCATTGCTGGAACTACCAACGTGACAGGGGACCAGGTGAAGAAACTGGACATCCTGTCCAATGACATGGTCATCAATATGATCAAGTCCTCCTTCACCTCCTGTGTACTGGTGTCAGAGGAAGATGAGAAGGCCATCATTGTAGAACCAGACAAGCAGGTATTCAATCCAGACGTGCTCATCTTTGCAAATATGTGTCTTGTTTCCTTATGTATTCAAATCATTTCTCCTCATATTATTGTGACATTCATGACATCATTTGTTGACAGGGAAAATACATTGTGTGCTTCGACCCACTGGATGGTTCCTCAAACATTGACTGTCTTGTCTCAATTGGAACAATTTTCGGCATCTACAAAAAGGTATTTTACTACGATACTGCATGCTGATGAACACAGTTATATAATCAGCCTATTGTTTTCTATGGCATTCAGTTATATTATATTGGGATTTCCCCAGAGTTTTGCAAGAAAAGAGAGGGTAGTGTCTAGTGTTGCAACTCATTTAATTTACTCAATGCCTGTACTTTTCTTGAGTGTTTCCATTTGACAACACTTAATAGCAGATGATTGTACATTTAACTCCTCCATTTATCAGACAGTTGAACTGACTCGTTTTTGTAAGATATCAATGCAACCGTTATGATATTCAATTTTGTGAAAATATCAACCAAAATTCCTCTTGGTAGACCACTGATGGTGAGCCGTGTGAGAAGGATGCCCTGCAGCCTGGAAGAAACCTGGTGGCAGCTGGTTATGCTCTGTACGGCAGCGCCACCATGATGGTCCTCTCCACCGGGCAGGGAGTCAACTGCTTCATGCTGGACCCTGTAAGTTGTACTGTCATAGATGGCATCAAAAGTGTTCAAATCATTTCTTTTATGTTAATTATTTCAGTTTGCTGTGTCCTTATTCTGACATTTTCAAAATCAAAATCCTTTTCTTGTATTTTTTTTTACAGTCTATTGGTGAGTTCATCCTGGTGGATCGAGATGTGAAGATTAAGAAAAAGGGAAAAATCTACAGTTTGAATGAGGGATATGCGCAGCATTTTTATCCGGATGTGTCAGAGTACCTACAAAAGAAGAAATTCCCAGAGGTAAAGACAGTCACTGTTGCATTGAAACACTATATTATTGCAATGGCATAAAATGTGGAATTTGCAACAATATATTTTGTATATGAGATAACATGCTGACTTTCATTTTTACGTCTTTGGTTTCTAGGATGGTTCTTCTCCATATGGCAGTCGATATGTTGGTTCGATGGTAGCTGATGTTCATCGTACTTTAGTGTATGGAGGGATCTTTTTATATCCTGCTAATACCAAGAGTCCAAAGGGCAAGGTTAGCACTGGAGCTGATAGGAATGGAGTTTTTTAAAGAAACTTCAGATCATGTGAAGTTGAAGTAAAAATCCAAACTTGTTAGGAATCTTTATATCAAGTCCTTCGTATGTTTTGCTTGTCTCTTTGCAGCTGAGGCTGTTGTATGAATGCAACCCCATGGCCTACATCATGGAGCAGGCAGGAGGCATGGCCACCACAGGGTCCATGAATGTTCTGGACATCCAGCCCACCAGCATCCATGAGCGAGTCCCTGTGGTTCTGGGATCCCCTGATGATGTGCAGGAGTATCTTTCCATCTATAAGAAGCATAACAAATGAGGTATACAACTGACGCAAATGTACACAGGATTCTTTACAACAGGCATTATCAAGCAAACAGTATGGTATCATTTTCTCTGTGTTTCTTTGACAGACTACAATCACAATCAAGCGGCTCAATCAGGATATGCATTGTAAGGTGCTTTCTACTCATTTCCACAAATGCACCTCACTGGTTCTACTGAGCCTGCCTCAAACTGTGCTCCTTCCATCCTGCTGCTGTAAGTGTTTTAAATAAAGGTGATTGAAAAGATGCTCATGTTCATCATTATGTATTTTTATTATTTTACTTGAATGCGCTAGACGCTTGTGTATAGTTTGTGTTCCCATCCAAATCAGACTTTTTGTCACCACCACTCATTCCCCACATACACTTTCAGGCCAAAAGAAGATTGTGTAATTCAATTGACCATCTGTTGAAATTGCTTTTGGAAGCAACAGGCCTAATAGACCACTTTTGGTCTGAGGTATAACAGGATGTTTACACGCATTCACACCGGGAATCTGCCAAGGACACAGTCTGATCTATTGAGCACAGAGCCGCTTCAGGCACATTTTATTATCTTTAAATGGACAGATAAGAATGGATATGGATTTTCTAATTTGGCAAGACAGCAAATAAATGCATTTATTTAACCAGAGAGATCACAAGTTAGAAAAGGTCCTTTTTGTCTGAGTCCAATAACAACTTTTATTTCTCTCTGCCTCCGTGTTTCTTAGTCAGCCTCTCATGATTTCTGGCACCAGCAGGACACTATGACAGGCTTTAAAAGAGCCAGACATGTTTCAGCTTTACCACATCACTAATGAGCCATAAAGAATCACTGAGAAAACAGAAGATCGAACAGTATGCTAACACAAATGCTACATTCAATCAATCATGCTTATTCAAGAAAACAGGCTTTTTGGGCTCTATAGCTCAATGCATTTGAAGTCAGTGTTCACTGTATTTCTGCTGATGTTGTACTGTAGCTTCCAGCAAAGAGGGAAAAACATACATTATGAGCTTTTAATAACATTACAACACAATAGTAACACTGTTTTGTGGATTTCTGGCTGCTTATGTCACTTGGAAACTTGGCATTGAAGGGAAAAACTCCTCTGAGAGCACAATGGAAATGTACTTATGTCTTGGCAATCTGAAGCCTCTTGAATATTGCATGTGAGTCATGTGGATTGATAGCAGATGTTAGATCAGAAATGGATAACTGCTTTCGATAGAACCTTTTTTTGTGTATGAAGAGAATAAGAAAATACATGATGTAGCTGGATGGAAGCCCTAGCGTCTGGTATCCAGTTAAAACTGAACCACGTCCACTTTCTTATGTGCGTTTGTCAGTGTCAGCTTTCAAGGGCCTCAGTGCCCATGAAACACACAAACACTTACGCATTACAGGCACACTTGTTTATTTTTGATTTTGTTCAGACCGTGTATGATTATATGTTACTGAGTCAATATTTAGATTCAGCAGGAAAAGCAAAACCCAGCCTGTTTATTTCCCCCTTGCTACTGTGTGTGTGGTTTGTGTATGTGAGTGTGTATGTTAGTGTGTGTGCGCATATATAGAGAACTAGAAGAGATGAGATATCTTGGTTTGAATAATAATCATACTATTTAAAGGTGGGGTAGATAATTCACTTCAGAAACACTTTTTGTTATATTCCATGGAATGCTCTTAACATCCCGATAGCAATGAATATCTGAAGTGCTTTGACAAAAAATCCATAAGAAAATGTCATCTGTAGAAGCCGTAGCGCTGTAAAAAGCACGACCAATCATCTGAGCCGGCCCGGCTAAAGTAACTGGATGGCCTACCTGCCTGTCAGCCTTCCATCTGTGCACAAATGTATCTCGTGCCCTCATTGGTCATGTGCGCGTCCGTGTGTGTTGGAGGAGGGGCTCTGTAAGGAAGTCTGAAGGAAGGGGCAGATTTTTTCAGCTGCGTACTTTCAAATTCTAGCGCACTCGAGCTGGATTCTCCATACCTACCCTACCTTAAGTATTTCAAATGACTACTGCAGTATCTTCTATAGTAAGGCCTTTCCTGCCCCCCCCCCCCTCCCAAAAGAGCAACTTGTTACATCTAGCTGCATCACTGTCCGACAATTAGTCTTTCCTAGACAAAAGCAGAACAATGTCTTATTAAAATAACATGGTTTTTTAAAAAGTGGTAGAAGCATACCTATTATATAATATAATATTGGATAACTGATCTATTCTTAGTATAAATGAATAATGCATGATATAAAACAATATGATCTTAGCACCACTGTTTTGTCCTCCCTTTCTGCTCCATGACAGGTCAGTACCTGTTGTTGTCTTTTGTAGCCCTTCCTTGTCTGTCTGATATCCAGTCCATGTCCAGACAGGCTCGGTTTACTTTACACTCTGATGAAGAGTGTTATAGTGGTGTGTCTGTGCAGCTGACAGCTTACTCAACAGCCTCCCCCTCTCTGCAGCCCATCTCCATTTAGCTGGATTGTAAGAAAGATCACAAAGACAATATATCCTCCAATTAGTGGTTATGCAGAATATTGGAAAAATAAAGTAGTTGATTATCTTTGAAGCTATAGCCGGTCAGTCGATCCATCACTTTGGTCACAACTGAAATATTTCAACAACTATTGGATGTTCAGGCATTCATGGTCTCCAGAGGATTCATCTTACTGACTTTTATCCTCTGACTTTTCCTGTGGCTAAACTATAAGGTTGGCATCTGTGGATTTAGGGAAATACCTCACAATGTGGTACTTTGAATGTATTGCTAAAAAGCTAAAGTTAGCATACTAAAATGCTAATGTAAGATGTTGAAAATCAGCTTGTTACCACTGTCCTTGTGATGTGTTGGCATGCAGATGTTAGCATTTAGCTCAAAGCAGCAAAATGCCTATCCCAAACAGCTATGGCTGTATAGACTCTATTCTAGTTTTAATTACAGAGTTGAAAAGCCGTGAGAGGAGGTGGAGATGAGCAGGACATGCAACAAATATTCCTAACTGTAACTATATATGTATCTATCCAGCCGGAGACTTCAACTATTTAAGATTCTGTCTGCCAGTTTGATTACCATAAAAAGGTTTTATAACCTCAGTCATCAGACCACACATTTGACTTAGCATCCCACCTCTTGTTTAACTCGTCAGCATGGGTTTTCTCAGCACACTGACAGTATGCAGACCCACAAAGCCCATGTTTAAATGAAACATAAACTCTGTATCCAAGACCACCCTGACTGAAGCTAACTGCGAATCCAAATAATGCCTCAACCTTCAGCCAGAAATAACCCATATTAGTACCTGTTACTTCCTGCATTCCCTATCTTGTCAACCCTGTGAAATGATGTTATTTTGGAGTTAACAGTCCAATGTCCCTTCGTAGAACACATTATATTTTTGTACATCCAAAGTATAAAATTCAAACTGACATCTGAGAGAGTCTGGTTACCCATAGTTCCAATGTCGGTTTGGAGAAAACTCTTGTCTAAGACTGTAACCAAAACTGTCTAATAAAGCCAAGTTGGATAGGAGAAACCATTACTGCAGTTTATAAGCCAAGTGAAGTGTTTTGTAAAAAGTTATGTTACTAGGCAACATTAATGCTTACATTGCACTAAGCTAGGCCAGTAAATTCTCTCATGTTTACCTTCGATATCAGATTTTATTAAATGTCCATTTTCTCATGCATGTCTGTAGCATCTGCTTAAAAAAGAATCGGAGCAAAATAGCTGGCAATGGACAGAGCAAAATGATATTCTAAGAAGATATTTCTTGTTTTATTATGATGTATCGAGAACAGTAGTATATTTAAAAGAATTGGGAAAAAGTCAATCTATTCTTCTTGTCTTGATATATACTGTGATTGGTACAATAAAACCGGACCACCGCTGGTGCTGTACCTTAAGGGTTGTGTGGGTGTGTTTGGATTAAGAGCATGTGGTTACTGTCACTGAAGACAGCCTCATCTGCACTCTGACCACCAGACTCTTCATAAACCAGAATTTTCCGCTTGTAGGATGTGTGTTACATTTTAGGAAAAATAACTGTTGTGTAAATGGACATCTTACCACCAAACTATAGTATGCCTTTCAATCTACATGAACAAAACACAATATATACCAAAGGATGCTCTTGAATATGTTTGCATGTGTATGGATAACATGAGAGATGTATAACTCCTCCTATGTAATCCACTTCTGCAGGTATTACAGATCTGTTACTGCCTTTACACTGAGACGGAATTATATACACTTTTTCCAAATGCATCTGCAATTGTTCATCAGAAAATCAGCCCACGTGTTTCCCATGTCTGGTCTGAAGTCCTAAGAATACTCATGAGGTAGGCAGGAAGATGATCTAGTACCAGTGGCACATTCTTTTCAGCAAGCTTCTTCAATTTTGCTTAAACATTGTGATTAGTCAAATGTCAGTGAAGCCTCAAGTTACATCTCGTTTTTGTCCTCCTAAAACAGTAGCTACGCCTTACAGATTGAGCACAAATGTGCCCAACATTGGCAGGATGCCAGAGGGACTGTTACAGAATGTTCCACGAAAATGAGAGACTGGCAATATGTATACTCGGAGTAGTAATCCCACAACGATCCCTTCTCGCTGTGACTAAAGTATCTCATATCTTTTAGGAAAACATGACCTTTTTGTTTGTTGTCTTACTTGAGGGTGAGAGTTGAGTGGCAGCAGCCACATGTAGCAAAAAGACAGGAAACTGAGGAACACAGCTAGCTTTAGCTTTTGCCTAATATGAGAGTGGAATCGATCTTTACATCAATCCCCAACATTGTCTATTTTTAATGTCCTCCGTCATAGATATTATTTTGGCCACAGCAAAGACTGTGGTGCCTGATGAACCTGTCTGTTTTTATGTTTCTGAACATAACATAGCACTGATATCGCTTAGTCAATTAAACAAGCCTCCTGACTTTATAGACACAGTATTTGAGTTTAAAGAGGAGAGGTCATGTTTCAAACTAGTCTCTTTTCTATTCGTAAAAGCGACCCCACTGATTTTGTACCCATATCCTCTCATTACCTGTGATGAAGTTTGTATGGGTTTATTATCTTCCACTCTTTGAAGAGAAATGGCTCTGTTATCTTATCATTGCCTGACCACTGTTATAAGTGTCGCTATACTGCAGACCTAAGAGTCCCTGGAGAGTTTCCATTGTGCCTTAAAACACACGTTTTACTACATCTACAGCACCCACTATCAATTACCAGCCTTTGTGATAACAAAACCAGTGTCTTCTTCTCTATCTGAAGTTTTACTCCCTGTTCCAATCTATTGGTTGTGGCTGTGCCTGTTGCTGTGGTCCTGGATCATAAGTCCTGGATGGATATCCTCGTGGATTCATCTTCCTATTATACACACATGCATTTCCAAACATTTGGTCTACCTATGTTGTAAATGTATTATCTTTTCAATTTACACACGGCATCTATTGCACGTCTGTCCGTCCTGGGAGAGGGATCCCTCCTCTGTTGCTCTCCCTGAGGTTTCTCCCATTTTTCCCTTTAAACTGTGGGTTTTCTCTGGAAGTTTTTCCTTGTACGATGTGAGGGTCTAAGGACAGAGGGTGTCGTATTGTCATACTGATATTCTGTACACACTGTGAAGTCCACTGAGACAAATGTAACATTTGTGATGTTGAGCTATATAAATAAACATTGATTGATTGATTGATTGATTGATTCTACAGTCCCCTCTGCTTTTTTGCAGAACCCTAAAGTGAAACAGCCAGAACATTCAACTTTTTGTAACATTATCCAGCTTTACTCCCTGTCTTGATGCTATTCTTTTCTGTGATACAAGCCAGAGGAATCTGAAATCCTTGCTGATTGGAAACCAATACAACAAAACAAAAACGTTCCGAGTACTCTTGCCTTCTTTACAGCCACAATGACCGATGTTTGAGTGTGTGGATCTGTTCTCTTCTGTGAGTTCAAAGTCAAAACAAATTCCTGCTATGGTGTGTGGCTTCCCCCAGAGAGATGCTCTCTCAGATGTGGTACCATCCTGAAAGATCTCGGCTGAGATAACAGTATGGGTTGTCTTAGAGTCTGGAAAGACAACATACGGACCACATAGAGAGGATATTATGTTGGCCTGCCAAGAGTATAGAACTGATAGCAGAAAGACAATTACCAAAGTCATTTGGAAGTATCTTCTGGGAACAAAGAATGTCTGTATGCCATTTAAAATAATTAATGTTGTAGATATTATGCTATTTGGTGGTATTAGATGAAAAGTAGGGGATTTCTAAAGTCAGCTTCATCCTACCATCTATATCAAATGTCATGATGATTCATTTAATAGTAGTTGACACATTTCCCACAAAGAAAACAAATGTGAATATCAATGTGGCACTACAGCAAACTTCAAAGCATCACCGTAGTCATTATGATCCATCCTCAGGAGATAATGAATGTCTGTACACAATGTTGCAATCAATCCACTAGTTTGATCGACAGGTTGACATAATGATGCTATGTGGCTAAATGATCTTTGATCCATGTGATCCAATCCCTCTCGCCTGATCTTTAAGGAGAAAACCAAACTACTGCATTGTCTTGTTTTTGACTTGATTCAAGATGACACTTATACTGCTCTTCATGACTATGCATGCAAGTTATGTTCTTGTTTTCACCAAAAGCACATGAAGCGGTCTGAGCGGTTTTCTAGAACCACAGAAAAATGAATAAATGCAGGCAGAAAAACAGTCAGCAGGTTCTTAGTATTGATTCCTTTTCCTGCCTCCCCTCTCTCTGCCTCTCTCTGAGCTTGGAAGCACTTGAATACAAAGTTCAGTGAATTGTTCTGGCATAGCAGCTTGTGTGTAATGACTTCTGACAGCAGTGGAGACAAACTGAATGTCTGTCTCTGCATGAGTATTTACAAATCCACTCTCGGGAACCGCATTCCAATTCTGGAAACACTATTATATGCAAGTCGCCATGAACAACCGCATGTACAGGATGCATATCCGGAGGTACTCGTTTGAAATAAATAGAGGACAAGACTGCAAAGGACACTGGCCTCATATTTCCCTGAGAACAATCTTTGGTGTACGAGTACAGAATCAAAGTGATGTATTCAAGTCATTTAAGAGGTACAGATTGGGGGAGAGCAGCTGCCTCCTCCATCATACAGAGCCACTGGCTCCACTGAATCTGGCCGTTGTTCTCGTCTGGATGCCCTCCAATACTGATGGGATTTTGGTCCTGCTAGCATTATGAGCTCCTTCTTGAAAGCACAATGCGATTGAGGCCAGGGTGTGTTCTTTGGTTTGTTGTTGAAAGAAAGCTTTGTACAAGTGTGTGGCTCAACAGAGGGCAAAGTTAGAGATACTAAAATGTAAGTTTCCCCTTTGTGGGAGGAATAAAGTAGTTCTGATTCTGATTCTAAACGTTGCACAAAAGTGGAAAACATGTTTAATCGTCACGTCTACAGCAGTAACAGAGCAGCCATATCTGTCTGTTAGGATCCAGTTTTGGCCTTCACAGTCTGTTCGGATGTCAGGCCCTTTGTAGTTAATGCAGACCCTTGTGCAGTTCACCATTTGGGCATTCTCCAACCTCCACTTTGATGTTGCCGTAAATTGAGTCTGCAGTCGGTTGCTGTGGTATGCCAGCTGGAGGAGGTGGAGGGGGGTGTTCTGGGTTGTTTGGTTAAGAAACTCTTCTGCACTTGTCTTGACTCCTCTCTAATCTCTCTAATTGGAATCAGGGGGTCTGAGGGTCCCCTGAGAGCTGCCAGATCTCTGTGGTCATAGTGTGGTGATGTGACGGGGTCAGAAGAACAGTTATCCCAACGACTGAGGGCTTTTCTTTTCTACTCTTTGTTCTGCTGGCCTCAAGGCCGCAGATCCATTCTGTTTTCACTCCCTGCGGCTTCATGTTTGTTTACAGTGTGTGGTTGTAGTTGTTATTCCTCTTCACACCCTTAAGTGTTATTGTTAGGAAATAGGAAATACCCTTTACCAAAAGGTAAAGTACTAGGTCATTAGGATTTCACACCGCTGCTTGCATTTGCCCTGAGGAGCAGTAAAAAACGGCCAAATGTGTTTTTATTCTTTTTACATAGCTCATGTGAAGGCTTCTGGTTCTTTCCCAGCTCCATATCAGGAAACCATTGGTCTTAAAATTCCAAGCTGTCACGTCTTTATTGGTGTTTGCAAATGTGTATGTGCAGTGCTGTATACTAGCTACACAATAAGGGCTTGCTATGTTTCATGGTGGAAAGAGTAAGACAGGAGCTGCATGTGTTATAACAGCTGTCGTCTCTCCCTGCGGGGAGGCAACACCATGCTAGTGTTTTCCAGAGAATCTGTGCTTTATTATATACAGCTCTCAGTGCGGGATGAGCAATTATTCAAGAATGAGACTACAGCAGTTGAACTATGTATAATGAGAATTATAAACTTTGTAGAAGCATAATTAAAAAGCAAGAGATTAATGGATCATCTATCTACTTTTAACCCAGTACAGTTAGCGGTTTTTGTGGACTTTATACTTCTACCCTTTGCTTTGAATAATAATATTAACATTACAGATTATAGAATAAGATAAGATGTAATACTTTATTAACCCAAGATGCAACATTGACAGGCTACCAAGTTGTATATAAAGTAGTTAAAGTTAGCTCCACCTTTACCAGCTGCAACATGTAAATGATGCACACATTGCAGCAATTATTATAATTCAATACAGACTAAATCAATTTTGCATAATAAATAAATAAATACTCTTCATTGAAAGCATGACTTTTACTTGGGAAGCATTTCTTCACTTTGGTATTTCAACTTTTACTTACATCAAAATCTGAGTAGACTTCCTCCTCTATCACTGTGAAAAATAGCTATAACCCTATAAATATATATTAATCATTTAAATTGTGGGCCTTCAAAAAGTATTTTTCTATGATGATGAGATGATACAAACTAATGTTGCTGAAAGTTTACTCCAGTTCAGCTTCTGCACCGCGCCCGTGTGTGACGACAGAATCACAACAGTAGTTTGGACCAATCAGAGGCGAGGGTTGCAGTACCCTTATCAGCCCATCAGCAGCACAGCCTCATCACAAAGGTCTGCTGCTCAGAGGCTGGATGCGGGTTGGAGAAAAAAAGCGGTGACTTTGGGATAAATTGCGGTACTTTGGAGGAGTTTGGGAAAAAGGTCTGAAAGTGAATCCTAACTTTTCCTCGTCTTTGTCGGTCCTGAACGACATAGTTGTTCCTATGAGTGTGAAACCCGTACGGGACTGGCGAGCACCGGAAACTTTTTCTGAACTCTGAAACTTTTCGATCTTATCATGTTGTGGCCGTCCTTGTTGTTGCTGACTTTGTGGCGTCTCGCTGACTTCAAGTCCCCAACTGTGACATGATATGAAACCATCTGGGTCCTTGTTTTGACGCAGCGTGATGGAACTACAGAAGCCCACATGAAGTCTAACCTTTTTAAGAATCAATCTTCCTGGAAATGGCAAGTCGTGCCATATTGATGGAGCGGACAGCAGTGTTGATATGCAGCGTATTATTCCTAATAATCGGCCTCTGTGTAGGATCTCCTAACCACAGTCGTCGGCTGGTTTGCTGGAAAGCCATCCTGAAGTGCCACGGAGAGACGGAGTGCCATTACGCTTACGACCAGTACCTTTATGCTTGTTCCTCTGTCCTCAGTGGGGACCGCAAGAAGTGTCCAAGCCACTGCATATCCTCTCTGATCCAGCTCAATATGACCCAAGGTGGCCCGGCTCTGGAGGACTGCGACTGCGCCACGGACCCGGTGTGCAGGAGCACCAAACAGGCCATCGAGCCGTGCCTGCCGCGGACCAGCACCGTGGGCTGCACCGAGGCCCGGCGGCAGTGCGAGGGGGACCACTACTGCAGCTCCGCCATGAGGGACTATTTATTCCACTGCAGGAAACTTTTCGGAGGGGAAAGGTGCTCGGAAGACTGCCGCAGAGTGATCTCCAACATGCGCACAATGCCGAAGGCGCAGCAGCTCGACACTTGTGTGTGTGATGGCACGGACAGGAACATTTGCGAGTACATAAAAGTCAGCATGAAAACGTTCTGCTCCGATTCCAGTGATAGGTTCGCGGGAAGCGGATTTTCAGACACTGAGGAAGACTCTGAGGACGATTATATCGACCAGGAGGAATATCTATATGAGGAAAACTCCAGTGCCTCCCCACCTTGTCGGACTGTTCTAAATATCCTGACCACCATTTTGGTTTTGACCAAATTTATCTGAAAAGCAGAAAGTCAGTGGTCTTGCTCAAAATCAGCTCCCTAGAAACTGTCTTTCTCCCCTAAACTAACATTTGGGTATTTTACATTCAACGGTTGAAAGCTGATTTGTAGCATACGTTTATAAAATTCAGGACAGTGTTTATCACTTAGTAGCATTTGGTATGTTTAAGTGACTAAAATGACCATGCTGAAGGAGCCTATTCTGTGTTTATCAGCTATGTAAAGATAAATTGTACAGTATATTGTATAAAACATATTTTTGTCAAGATATTTCTATATGAGTGACAAGAAATTTGCACTGTATGCATAAGTGAGTCCCACTCTTTAACTGCATTATGACCACAGAGGAAGGAAAATAACTGTGCCTGAACGTTTTACTACTGGGTTTATTCATCCTGACCAATTCAGAGGTGTGCTGGGAAAGCAGAGCAATTTTCTTTTACCTGCCTTACAGAGACTTTCTCCACAACCCCTTCATTCGTTTCTGTAAGCCCCTGCAATGTGTTTAAATCCCAGGAAGGGTAATGCTGAAACAAGAAGCTTTTGAGAGTGATACACTTGACCTCGTAAACATGGATGTTTGCTTAAGGTATCAAGTGTTAATTCTTAAAAACTGTTCAAACAGACGAGAGAAAAGGTAGACCCCTCCTCCTGGGGGATTGCAGCCCAAATGGAGCCAAGAAGCTGTTGGCTCAGTTTGTTTGTTTGAAGTCTTCACAAAGACACACTGAGGGAAATAAAATGTCTGTGTTTGGGTGAGTGGAGATGTTAAGTGCCCATTATGAACACACTCCGCTGAATGTACATGCACATTAAATAAAAGAGAGTTTTTAAATAATTCATTTGGATTCTTTGTGGCTCTGTCTTTAACTTTTAATCGTAAGTTTATTTCTCAGTTCATTTGAAAGTGTCAGGTTTAACACATTGATTGTAGGACTGTAAAGGGTAATTTACACTAATCTGTTGTTTTTCTCAGAAAGTTAAGTAACTAAGGTGAATTTAAAGATCACAGTAATAGTTTTACAAAGTTAACATCAGATTTGTTTTACTTTTGTTTTCATTTGACAATTTGTTAGGGTTGGAAAATGTAACTGGGACCAGCCTTTAACACAATTATTCACTAGGTCAGAAACTTTACTTGCTTTTAGCGGCCTTAGCCAAAAACATTCCTCACAAGTCAAAGTCCTTCAGATGTTCTTGATATTTACCCAAGCTTTACTGTCATGCACTATTTAGGTATCAAGTGTTTACCTGCTTTAAAATCTTAAAAATAACCCTAAAGTAGCATGATACATCAACAACAGTTCCAAAGCTAACCATGATCATTTTAAAAAACATTTCTAGACGGTGGTTCCAAAGAAAGATTACTTTTACAAAACAGTGCTGACAGTATAATGGATTTTTTTTAATGATTTCAAGCTACATAGTTTGATGTTCTTTTAAATAAGTGAGAGCAGTGATGGAGTAACCGCCTGTTTACATGCTTGTGACTCCTGTTATGAGTCTGTCAGCTCTCTATACTCACAGCAAAGCCAGCGTCCCCTCCTTCACTTGTGATAATGGGTCTTGAAACTATTGATGGCAGCCATGTTGCTTTTCAAGGAAAAGAGATGGGCCCTCCAGCCCATTTATTGGAAGAGAAGTCGAGTGGCACCTCTATTATGGAGATGAAAAATACACAATGGTGCAGCAGCACAATGCTGGGGCACTTCATTCACTCTGTCACCCTTTTCAGGGAGTGGGGGAGCACGGGGAGACAGCTATCCCAGAGGAGTTATGTGAGAAAGTTCAGCTTTATTGCTCAGTCCAACTCCTGCTGATACATTTGTTTACCAGTTAGTTATCTTACAATTAGATGAAGTCTTCTCCCACTTCTAACATATGCTGCACTCTTTATTATACTATATGACTCAACTGAAAAACACAAGCTATCATCAGGCTTTAAACTGTCTTCATAAAAAACAGACCCAAATAATAAATCCTACTATGGCAGCAATTGTAAGAAAAATACCAACAAAGTGAAGTAGTGCAGGCATTTCGGGGCCTTTTGTTATGAGAAGCAAAAGCTTGACACTGTCACTTTAAGAGAGAAGGCTTCTGCTCCAACCATTAATAATTGTAATGCCTTTTTATCATTGTTGAGGATAATGAACGGATGAGAATCATATGGGGGCCCCAGACCATACTTTGCCCTGAAATGTTTTCAATTAACTTTTGGCACCAAAGGAAATAGGAATGTTGTTTTTTTTTTTCCAATAGCGAAACAGAAAAGAGTCAAATGGGGCCTTTGGTGCAGGGACCAGAACATCATTAAAATTGCCTCATCATAACTCACAGTGATACTTGGCCCGCACCTCCCCTCTACCCCGCCCCAAACCGTCCTCCTCTAGGTTACACCAAGGAAAAACAGGCAGCCCTACTTTGGATAGTTTTTGCAGACAATATGTTCTCTCTGTTGGCCACTGGTGCAATGGGAGTGTTACTCAGTATTTCCCCCTACTACGTCATTTTATTATCACAGTGAATGTACATTAAAATGACTCCAAAAGCTTTTGGGAAGAGAAATTATTTGGGACTACCTTGCAAAACAGAACTTTTTGGGACGTTTTGTCAGTTTCTCTCAACTTGTTATATCACAGACCTTCGTGGAAATAATGGAGTAGTACTGTCATGACCATTGTTGTTGATCTATGATGTTAGTGTTGGATTACTTCATTGTTAGATTTTACTATCATTTTTTGGAAAGGAAAATAATTTAAAACATGTTTGCTTATCCCAGCAAATCAAATGTTTAAATCTTTCTGTTTGTATCTTTTTCAAATCATCATAAAAGTAATATTTAGGTTTCTGTTGGTCGGACAAAACAAAAAATCGTCTCCTTAGTCTTATCGAACTTGTATAAAGCATTTTTTCTTCTATGTTCTTATATAATAAATAATACATTCAATTTATTTAGCGCTTCTCATCTGCCAAGACAAATCCCAAAGCGCTTATTATTATTCTATATCTTATAGAATAAAAGATAAGTCTATTAAAAAAAACCTAACCATTTATTGAAGCTCTATAAGATCTTAACTTAAAAGAAAATACACCCATTTGGCTACTGTCTTGAAACAAGACTAAATTACTTTTTCTGAACAGTGACTACTTTCCCCAAAATATACTGATAGATAAATATCCTGTGGTTTTCTAAATGAACCATTGAAATGTCTATGTGTAAGATGTGATAAACATAGTGTATCAGTGACTTAGTTAGTCACTGACACTGACTCATCAGTATCTAACGTTAGCTCCAAATTAGCCACCATTAGGTCATACTCATACCGTACAAAATCAGACTGTAGCAGTCAAAACTTCGGAGTATATTGGATTTAGCAAGCGTGAGTTGTATTGCTAGTAATCCTTGAAATAAGTGTGTGATTACCAGACTCTTATTTCACACTTTTAAACATGGTGTCATAGGTTACTTGGAGTTCTGTATTGACCGAAAATAAACAAACTTAGCCAAAGTGAAGTGAAAAACCCCAGTGACCCACAATAATTGAAGGCTGGGGGGTGGACTTGAGGCAGGCCGTACCCTGAGTTTAGAAGTGGGAAAGGTGGAGGAGGGGTTGATTTATGATTGAGGTTTAATGGGGGAAGGGAACGGTATGGGAGAGGGGCTGCGCTGGGTTGAATGTCAGGGATTTCGAGCCTCTAAATAATGATGCAAAGAGGGAATATTTAATCAGCCAATCAGATTCTCTATCTGCCATGGCTGCATAGGAGTTGTCAGTTAGTTTCCTCCCCTGATTCCCTCCTGCATCCAAAGGTGGCCTCCTGGTGTAAGGTTTTAGGGAGTGAGCGAAGAAGAGGAGGAGGGGGGAACACAAAACATAGCTGACAAGGAGGCATAACTTCATTTCCACGGTGCTGGGGCAGCTGTGTGGAGTAATCTGCCGTAGCAGCCCTCTAAAACTTCAATGCCTTTAGTGACCCAGGGAAGTGGGGAGGGGGCACCTCCAACTGTGTCCAGGCGTTTAGGAGTGCGAAGGGGCTCCTTTCACACCCTTCTAAGGGCTTTTGTTGAAAAAAGATCCCTTACCACTTCTTCATAGAAAGCAGGGACTATATGTTTATGAGATGAGACAACAATGATTCTCCTTTTGAGAGCTAACCGTGAATTCCTTTTCTGACCAGTTGCAAAGCAAGGAATTTTAGGATTTTTAAAGTTAAAACAATTTCATGTTTTCCCTACATATTTTACCCATTTTAAGATGTTTATAGTTTTCGGGACATTATTTAGAAAATAAGTTGTTCAGATGTTCAAATTCAGATGTGTTTCACCCACTTAATAGAGCAGGTCTATATTTGAATAATAAACTCAAGTATCACAAGTTTCTGACTTTTGAGATCATGTTATCTTTACATTTTCACTTGTTACTCAGTTTCTAGTATGAGGTAATATTAGTAAAAAAGAGAATTGGGCAGTCTATCGATGAAGAGGGGTTCATTATTTTGTGCTAACTGTTCTGTTGAAGGCTGAAGAAAGAACAAAACATTTTAGGCTAAGATAATGGCCCGAGGCTGAGGTGCTGTCCGGAGTGAATGGGGTCTCCCTGGAGCTCAATAAGGTCCCAAAGTTTTACTCCATTATGCTGACATCCTAAAGGCCAGGGGGTGCCACCCCCAATGGTTACCTCTCAAGTATGCATTCATCACCCCCCACCACACACACACACACACACACACACACACACACACACACACACACACACACACACACACACACACACACACACACACACACCACACACACACACACACACACACACACACACACACACACACACACACACTCACAGGCATACCAATTCAGATTTTGCGAGCATATTTCCCTTTTACAGATCTGTGTCCATTCCTATATATTGTGTGAGACAGTCAGCAGTTGCTCAGCAAAGAGTGCTCTGGCAGGAGGATCTCCAGTCATGCCTGCAGTGTTGGAGCTAAAGGACTAAACCCATGAGCAAACATGGATATCAAAGGCTGTTAAGCTAAGCAAATATGACATTCATCCTTTTTGTCCATCATGAGAGCAACTTTACAAGCATGAAAGCCATATCACAATGGTAATGATTTTAATAAACCCTTTTATCAATAGACACTTTATTATCTACACCTGTCCTTTTCTAATATTAAAGATATAGACTCTAGTTCCATCTCCCATTGCTCCCCGGGCGCTGTACAATAGCTGCCCACTGCTCCTGGTACTAGGATGGGTTAAAAGTAGAGAACACAATGTCACTGTGTGTGCTGTGTGCTCTGCATGTGTGACCATTAAAGAGGGTTTCATCCCTCCCAATTCTTCTTCTTCTTCTATCTTAAGTTCTTGCTGTTTTTTTTAGAACTTTAACGATTTGTCCCAGCATAAGTTGACCATATAAATTCCGTTAATTCTAAGCAGATAAGATTCATGTGTTCATAGGCATATGTGAAAGTGCTTTTAGGAACGGTAAATACATAAAAATGCACATATGTTTTGTCATGTTTATGTCCAACACCTTAATCTCTCGTTGTCCTCCGTACGTTTTCTGTCCTCCGTACGTTTTCTGTCCTCCCTGTTTCTACTCATCTGGTTCTCATTTGCAGAGCCTGGAATGTGTTCATGCTTTTAAAGATGAGTTATTAGCCTATTAGTATGTACCTCAGACAAAACTATTATAACTCAACTTATGTGGCGAGACACTGTTGTTTGTAGTCAAATATCCACAACTTTGTTTGGATCTAAATGGACTATAAGACTGACTGATTAATGATTAAATAGGACATGCGCTTTTTGATATGTAGTGTTGGTGAAAATATGTTCCTGGGCTCACAACTTTGACCCAGTTTATCAGTTTGTCCTGCCCTCACTGAGCACAGGCTTGCAACCATCCGCTGCTGTGCTCTGTCTTCTGTCTCCCTGTTCCTGCCTGTTGGCGTCAGCTGAGAGAGGTGTTATAGAGCTTCATCTTGTTATGCACAATGTTGATTATTCTCTCAAAACTAGCTAAATACATGGGTCTAGGGTAAAGATCTTCAGAATTGGTTTGGCAACCGCTATGTCAACTCGTGGCTCAGCACATGTCTTGTGAATTCTCCGGCCGGAGCTCCAAATAAACCATCAGTGTGGACCCAAATGCAGAATCAACAGAAAAAATACCTTTATTTCAAGGTTTTAGGAACAAACAGAACACTAACCCGTGAACACAGTCACAGACAAAACAAGGAACCAACAATGACAGACAGAAAAAACAGAACTTAAATACACACAAGACTAATCAAACGAAACAAGAGACAGGTGAGGAGGGAGGAGAAAACACAGGGGCACAAGCAGGGCACAAGGTGAACACAATCGGGTAATCAGACAGGAGGGAACACAGACAGAAAGAAACAGGCAAGACAGGGGGTGAACACTTATCAAAATAAAACAAGAAACCAAAGACAGAAAAAGACAAGACAAAACAAAACACAGACAGATCGTGACACAGTGTTTGCCATCAAAGTTCCTGCTCTCCCTGGTTGCGTTCCGATAATCCAAAAATCTGCTCCTAAATTCTAACCCTATCGTCTATTCCTTGACCTCTGGGTGAAACGTCACAGGGTTAAGGGATAGTGGATAGGAGAATTCAAAAGGACTTAGGAGAAGAGACCGCGGTACTTTAGAGAATCCGACTGCACTTTCACTATCCGACGTGTTTATGATGCGCCAGCGGACGTCATTTCTGTGGGGAAACTATGGAAACTATGGAAACTACAGTTTTCTATAGCGGACTACAACATGGATGTAGTCAATAAGTCATAAGGGACTACTGTAAACTCATCTAGAGACTCTGCACCGTGCTCTGATGCTGTTGCTTTATGCTTTATGAACGTGGACAACAGAGAAACATATTCTTCATGACCAAAGTTGGAATTGAAATTAAAAAGGAAAGTGAAATGTATGCTCGTCGTCACCCTCTCCCTCCGGTCCACATTAATACAAATGATCCCAATACGTATGATTGTATGAACTATGAAAATATCTTAAAATAAATACAAATGTATTTATTATAAACGTTAGTCCTTAACATCTATCACTGTGTATATCCAGTGGCGGTTCTAGAACATTTTACATGGGGGGGCAAAGGGGGGGCAAGAGGTCATGCCAGGGTGGCATGGGAGGGCGGACAGTACGTGGTATTTTATACTGTATATAACCTATTTATTGTTAATTCATGCCCTAACACAAGTGTTCTTAATGCACAAGAGAAACAAGGTGTTCAGACAAACAATCGGGTGCCCTTTGAGTCCCCCAAGCTTATTCAATAATTTTAAATGAAAGGAAACTACAAAATGTATTTTAAAGCAATTAATTAATATAACAGGTTTTTTTGCATTACAATGTAAAACTAAATATATATTTTGTTTTAAAAAAATTGGTTTTCTTAGTATTAGACAGACATATTTGCATGTCCTCACTAAGCATTATTACATATTAATTGAATATCAAACCAATCAAAATGGCCAATTATCCCAAAATGTTGCTGCTAATATAATCATATGCTTGTCAACTTTAACTGATCAAAAATAAATTCTGAAAAAATACTTTAATTATCTATGAAATTGCAATATTGTCCCTCAGTTTGTTTCAACCTCGTCACGCCATACCATTTACCCTCCTATTAATATAATGGATCAGTCCATGTGTGATCTGCATTGAGGGAATTACATCACAAAAGTGTCAGTTTCTTCTCTTACCTATATTTCAGTTTTTGTATTTTCAGATTAAGATTGACAAACTCAATATTTCAATTTATAATGAAGTACACAAATGACATCACCCATCTCTTCAGAGAGCTACAGGTGACCTTTGCAGCAACATATTTCAATCAATATTTGTCAATACTAAGAGCTGCTAGATTGTGCTGCTGTAATGGAACATGTAAGGAGAATAAGAACATACCATGTGGTCCAGCTGGAGTTTCATCTGCCTCCTGATCCCTGCCTCTGTCCCTCTTTCTGATACTTCATCTTTATTCCTCACATACATTTCTTCTTCTTCACTAATGTCTTCATCTCCTCCTCTTCCTCCTGCTCTGAGCCTCCTGGTCTCTTCATCTCCTCCTCTTCCTCCTGCTCTGACCCTCCTGGTCTCTTCGTCTCTCTTTTCCTTTTCCTCTTTCTGTTCGTCCTGATCACTTCTCATATGTCTTTTTGTTGTTGTTGAATCACTCCTATACTCTGGCCTGCAAGAGTCTACTTGTGAAAAGCACTGGTACAAATGCTTGTATAACTTTACGCGTTAGGGCCATGTAGCCTAGCTAATATGTAGCATATCATATAACATCAGAAAGTATTGATCAAGCGCACACAGGCAGCTGTGTTTGGATCCAGTTTTTACAGTAAAGGATGTATCCTGGTTTCATTGATCTGGCCTCATTGCTGTGATGTGTAGTTTACGTGGATTTAATAGTAGGCTACCGCGCAGTTTAGCAAAGTGATCGATCTCCCAGCTAACGCTGTCTGCGTAGTATTTTGTAACGTAACGCCCCAAACAGCGCCCGTCTGTTAAACGCTATTGATTCAAACGGCAGCGTTTTATTAATATTTAGTTTCAAGCTCTCGTCCTTAGTAAAAACAAAACTAGTGGAAAGGGAAATGCTCCCAGGGGAAGCTGATCCATAGGTGCTGGGACAGCTCGCTCCCTCTCTGCAGCGGTGTGAGCCGCGGTCTGTGTGAACGCCGCTCCGCAGTTTAATGCAGGGCCGTAGCTGTGTTTTTAACGGGCCTAAAATGATATTTAAAATGATTCACTTTTAACTAATGTAATGCTTGTTTTGTTGCTTGAGAAGCTTGTGGAAATAGTGTAGGTTTGTTTTAGTACAGTTTTAGGGAAACAAAAGTTAGGGGGTCAGCTGGGGGGGCAAGGCTCTACAGTGGGGGGGGGCAGCTTCCCCCCCTTGCCCCCCCCGTAGATCCGCCCCTGTGTATATCACCATTCAAACATCTTTTAAAAGTTGAACAAACTCCACACAGCTCAGTAAAGACTGTGAAATGTTGACTTTATTTGATAATTTCAGTAAAAACTAACGTTCATATTTCTCTTTTTGATTATAATACTGATGAACGTTCAAAACAAAGCACTTTGGCAACTTATCACATACGTTTTAAAAATGCTTAATAAGCACCGTAACTTTCATGATATAATTTCTCGGTCATAATCGGTTGTTTCCGTGAACGGCCGACTGTTGTGTGACGCAAATGCTGCGGCTGCAATGCATTGTGGGGCAGCATTTTCTCCTCTCCTTTCGGTAAGGGAGGTCCAGTGGTTCCTAAGCTAAAGGAGGTTATAAAGGAAGTTTGAAACCTCCTTTCCTTTCATTTAGAGAATTGGAACGGCACTTATCATGGCTGCCAGTGAGGGACTTCCGGGTCATTTCACTTGGTTAGGAAGGTTCCTAAGCTAAATGGACTATTGGAACGCAACCCCTGTGTCTCTCTGAGTTTCGTCTCCATTTGTTCAGAAGTTTCCATCACATGTAGCTCTGTAAAAGATCAGAGACTTTTGAATGTAATTATTTGGGGAAAGAATTTAAAATAGTTTACTGTTCGACAATAGAGCAGGTGTGATTCAAATGTACAGTATAGAGCAGAGGACTGTAGTAGCATCTTTAATAGATTATATACGTCACACTTGATATTTGTGTTGTAGCTGTTAACTTTCAGCTTTCAGTCGTACTAAAACATCTGTAGAAGACCTGTGTTAGGTTAATGTAGGTTTCATGGATCTTATTTTCTTCTATTATGTATATATAGTAGGCCTAGTATATATTCACAATTAAATGGTACTCAAAAAACATATAAATCCCAAAACTAAACAGAAAAATCTATCCACATATAAAAAAAAAACATATTATCCATTACTACTGTCAAGATGGCTCTTATCTCCTAACTAAGCATGTTAAGACCAAAATGTATGTTCTCAGCAGTGTTCTTCACTCTTGGTGTCTCCTCTGCACACGGCCACAGGAAGTCCGTCGGTGTTACAGCTGCGTGTCCTGGCCCGCTTCGCCCCGCTACAACTGGACCAGCCGGACCAGCAGGACCAGTTACCTTCCTGATTCACAGCAGGAGCTGCAAAACATTTCCCGGAGGTTTAATGTAATGACCTAAAGGGACATTAAGGCCTTGTTGGTAAGTGTAAGTGTGGTACTGGTTCTGTTTACCCTTACCTGGGGGTTTAGACTTGAAATTCTGGCAGGCCATGCCTTCATACAGGGGGGGGCACAGACAGATACACTTCCCATCCAGCAGAGCAAGAGTGCCTCCATTATGACAAGGCTTACACTTGCACACGTTGTACTCTGCCACGTATTCTGTGGTGGCCTGCTTCAGGTTGGATATCCTGGAGTTAGCATCTGGCATGTCCAATGGAACTAACATATAGATGTTTTCAGGCTGTCAGAAACAACACAAAATGAGCATCACTGAACTTGCCGTGATATACAGAACAGAACATTTTCAAAAGGCATGAAGTCAAGTCAGCGTTATTAAAAGTTATCCTAAGGGCGACACGGATGTCCGCAGAGAATATCCATCCAGTAGCTGTTGAGGATTTTTACTAAAAGCATCAGATGTTGGGCCAATTCATCGAGTAGATGTTGAGATATTTGATAGGATAATTGATACATTTGACGCCATATTGGTGGTGCAAGATTCAAATTCAGAGGAAAGCTAAAATCATCCTCTGGAAAACCAAGAAGTCTGTTAAAAAGTAATCCAATAGCTGCAATAGTATCAGAGTGATGGCCTTACCATCCCTACATTCAGTGGCGACTGGTCATTAGGGGCAGGTGGGGCACAGCCCCACCTAGTGTCAGCAGGAAGTATTACAAATAATGATTACAACTAAATGCAAAAAATAAATAAAAAATTTATAAAATATATTTTAAGATCATGTTTAATCATCTGATTTGTCTGTACATTGCTGTTTTAGTTTGGGCGACAGGGCACGCTTCGTCGTCCGACTAACGAAAACGGACAATTTCGGCCTGGTGTGTCTGGGCCTTTACTCTAGCTGCTAGCTGCTAACTGCCGTGGCCGCCTCGTTATTCGTTAATATCAAATCCATCATAACAATCCAGAACGCGCGGTGCTGTTAAGGCCCTGACACACCAGGCCGAAATCGGTCGTTTTCGTTAGTCGGACGACGAAGCGTGCCCTGTCGCCCAAACTCAATTTGGTGTGTCCCGCACCGCCGGCCGTGACACGCCTTATTTGGCCTTTCATGGCCGACGCACGGCCGATTCAACTTGAATCGGCCGTGCGTTGGCCACAGGTAGTCGGACAAAGAAATCACTCTGATTGGCTGTTCAGCTAGCGAATCAGTGCATGAGAAGCGAAACGGTTGCTTGAGAATGTCTTCCACAAGCAACACTCCAATGGCTGATAGCTCCAGTACTGCACAAAACATGTTTTCGATGGACGAGAGTGAAAATGGAACGCACACGGTATTTGTTGTTTGTTTATATCACGATGTCTGTTCTTCTTCTCTGTCTTCCGATTGTTGCCTCTTTTGAATGACGAATACACACTACCGCCGCCTGCTGGTAAGGAGAGTTATTGCCACTGACGCATGCGCAGTTCGTACGTGCTCGGCTGAAGTCTTTGCGGTGTATTCCAGTGCGACACATCACCAAGACGCAGGAGAACACGCCGACGCAACAGTCGGCTTCGGCGAGTTCTCTGTTGACTGCTTGGTGTGTCGGGGCCTTTACGTGTACGCAAATTGACGTGCTTGTGATGTGAAAGAGCCTTTTGGGGGGCGTGGTTAAATGTGCGCATGCTCTATGAGCGCACATACGGGTACTTCTCAGGCATGCTGGGTAATCTGTGACGTTTCACTCTCTCAAAAGTTGGGCCATTTTGTCATCCATGCGCTAATGAGCAACTCCATGAGCAACTCTCATAGGAATGAATGAGGCCCCGCCTTCCACGCTGTATCCAGTTCTTATTATACATCCATGGGTTCCCTCCACAAAAAAGCAATGAGATTTCTCCATAGGATTTTAGAAAAAAGCTCGAAGTAAGATCTGTGGAAAACGTACCTGTTAGATAAATGCACGTTTTGTTCAGCCGGATAATATCCACATGTCTACCCTACTTTTATAATTTTCGAATCATAAATCTATCGATTAGATTTATGATAGACTTTTGAAACTACAAGAAGATAAGGAGGACTTTTACAAAAAAGTAATAGAGATTTTTGTCCAGAAGGATAGCATGGACTTCATCTTCAAGTCAAGGTAAGACCACAATTTTATTGAATATGGGATCTTACTAAGAGAGAACAATTCAATATTTAAATGATAAAATTACATTTTTTGGGTGTCCTTTTCTTGAACTGTCTGTTTAAAATTAATCGAAGCATCAGACAAAAAAAGCTTTTGAAAATAATATTATATTTTGATTTAGGTCAAAATATAATATTTGTAAACCTGAAGAGTCAGTGCCAGTGCCTCACCAGCCATGAACCTCACTGCAGAAGCTTATATATAGACAGTGTTTCCCCTAGGATGGAGTCATAGCAGCGGTGCTAAGGCACGTGGGCCCAGCATAAGGTGAGTGTGGAGCGCGTGGAATTTTTTAGTGTGTGCACGTGCGAAGTGCGCCCCGTCAATTTGTTTCTGTGTGTCTGCCAGCACAAGAAAGGCTCTTGAGGTCTAGTACCAGGGCCGGTTCTAGCCAATTTGCTGCCCTAGGCGAGATTTTATATATAAAGAATAAATTAAAAATCTCTACAAAAGACAAATACACTACAGAAACGTATTGACATGGAGTAATATACGTCAAAATGGCTTCAAATGTATTCAGTATTGTATGAACATGTTTGAATTGGGGGGTGAACGTCACATCCTCTAGGGGGGTCCAGGGGTATGCGCCCCCGGGAAGATTTTTTTTTAACATTTTAAAGCAAAAAGTAATGTCACTTTAAGCACACATTACTAGAGACCTGATCTAGGTCTAGGTCAACTCTATGTTGAAAAAAAAACACCCATATGAAAAAGATCGGTTTACATTTTAATAATCAAATAAGTATATGAACATAACCAATAACAAATAAATGCAACTTATTTTACTTGTGTTGTTCATTCATATCTTATTTTACCTAGTTAACATTTATTTATGCATATTTTGTATCTCTCCAACTTTAAACGATATTTTTGGTTTACTGTCCTATAGTATATATTGGAATGGTTTCAAACCTGTTTTTATTAATCCTAATAATTATAAAGGAGTGCCTTGGAAATATGTGTTTACATAATTTGTGGTCAAAACGTTTGAGACCCACTGAGATAACTTAAAAACTAAAATTAATCTAAACACTCAGAGAGTCCTTTACCTCACTGAGCCTCTCAGTCCAACACACTCTCACTCCCTAAGCGTCCAGGAGCGACGTTTGGTCAGTGTCCGTGGCGTCCAGTTGTGACGCTCCTAGGCTCCTTCAGCGTCATAAAGGGACGCAAATAGCTTTCAACTGATTGCAATGTATTCCCATCTGCGGCGGGATTTGACGCTCATGGAAGCACGGCATTCGTTTGTGTCGGCTGCCCTTAAAGGCAATGTGAGCGTCCATTGGATAACGGAGAATTGTACACCCGGAAGTAAGTATTCCTCTTACTGTCGATTGATTTTACAGGGATATCTGCACTACTCATCGACTAAAAAACACCAGATTATCCTTGTTAATTACACAACATTGATTGGTTTAAATTGTGTGCAATGCTTTTGTATTTTTCTCCTTCGATTCGGAGAAACAAATATTTTTTCTGAGTAAAGGATGGCAGAAGACACTACACTACCCAGAATCCCCAGCTATCGTTTGGACTACACCATGTGCTCTGTTTGACAAACCCCGTGATAGTCCTCAAGCTCTGTGATTGGAGAGTGTGCTCCGAGGGTTACGCCGATTCTCGAACAGCACTTGAAATGGGATGGAACCACGGCAGACTGTCCAAAACTGGATTTGAACGGGTCCACCGCGTCCCCCCCTCCCCCACCCCGTCCCCAGAACTACACATGCTGGCTATTCTGTTTCGCTACATGTTCTCTATCTATGGCACGTCTCTAATGGGAGTTGTAGTATTAAAATACGTTTTCGTATTTCCCATAATAAGAAGTTGCCAGTATTAAACTGTGTACATCCCTGGAGGTTTAGGGGATAGGAAACACTCAAATTTAAAACATATAATTAATAAATGGGTGAAAATTGCTTGTGCCCATAATGGGCAGCATTAATATATATACACACATGCCAGCTAAGGTCAGAAGAGCTTTATTTAACAGCTGGTCTTATGTTTGTGACCCCTGTTGTTAATTGATAACATTACATTACATTAATTGATAAGCCTGAAACATGCACTTGTCAAGGTTCAGATGCAAATTTTGCAAATATGGCAGTAGCCATCGATCAGCTTAAGATAAGATATACTTTATTGATCCCAAGTTGGAACATTTGCGTTACATCAGCATGTGTAACAGTTGTAAATATGCAGTGGTGTTTATTTGTAAATCATTTAGTATAATCACACAAATTCTGTGTTTTATATTTAACAATTCTGTGTTCTTTATTTATTGATTGTTCAATACCTGACAAGGCCGGAGATGAAATATCTACATACATCTTATAAGAGTATAATACATTATGTATAATATCAGTTAAAATAAGTGCTTCAACATAGTTAACATTGCTGGAGGTATGCACAAATATTGATAGATGTCTTGTAATGCACTATTGAGGAACCTGCGACCCAAGTTTTTCATTCAATGCAGAACTACACCATAGTTGTGTAGGCCTATATGATATGTCAATAAACCTTAGAAAATCTTGAAAGGGATGTGCAAAATAGTCATTATATACAGTCTTTAATTAACTATTAGTAGAGAATAACGAGTAATGAATATACTTTATAGGGATCCTATTAATATCTAATAATAAAAATAATGAAATTCAATAACATGCTTTAACCACTAGGTGTCCCTTTATATCAGCTGTGCACCTTTATGGTGTAAATACAGCCTATCTACCAATTGGATCAAATATAAAAGTCAGCCGAATTAGTGTTGATACTGCAAGGAGACGTATTGTGTGAAAAGAAATGTAAGATGTTGTTTAATGGCTGATATATTTATGATCCACGTCACGTTTTCAGTTCCTCATGTTTGTCTAGAAGTCTTCTCATCAGGGCTCTATAAATACAGAACTACGGCAGATATGTAATATTTAATGCAGCCGAACCGTGTATTACAATGCCGTTATGTGATGACTTTCAAAGAGAAAAGCAAGCACACTCGGAATAAAGTATTTTATTTTTTTTTTTAAATGTTTTCGGTCTGTTTCCGGTATTTGTTAATGACGATGTGCTGTAAGATGTGAGACTGGAATTGCACAGGGGAAAATAACGTAGGCTATCTTTAGATTCCGGATTTTGTTAAACTAATATGTTTGCGCTGTGGACCAACACTATACATTGACGGGGAAGGGGGTATCAATAAAGATAACACCATTAAACAGTTACACAACATAACAGAAATAATATCGATAGCAGCGTCCCTAGCAACCGCGGGGTTATAGCATGCGGTTTAAGTGATCATTATATGATATTCTGTACCCGCAAAAAGCTAAAACAAAGGGCCGGCTGTCACAAAACAGTCATATCTAGAGACCTCAAAAACTACTCTAGCGAGGCCTTTAACCTAGAACTGGAGAGCCTGGACTGGTCAGATGAGCTCAGTGGTACACAAGTTGAAGAAACATGGCTTGGTTTCAAAAACAAATTCTCTGCAATACTCAATGATTTGGCCCCCCTAAGAACAACCAGGGTAAAAAATCGCGCTGAGCCGTGGATGCACTCCGGCATACTGACCGCCATGAAAACCAGAGACAAAAAATGCTCTGAGTTTCATAAAAGTCAGTCAATAGCACGAGCAGTGAATTATAGGCCCACATGACTGAACTAAAAATTGAAAGAAACAGACTAAGAAATGACGTAAACTCCATGATCAAAACTGCCAAAAAGAATTTCATCAATGTCAAAACTAAGGAAAACAAAAATAAACCCCGTGAACTTTGGAAATTACTCAATAACCAGCTTGGCTGCAGTAAAAAACTCAAAACGAGATTTTCTAACTTAAACATAAAGACAGATAACAGGCTCATCACAGACAAACTGGATGTGGCCAAGTACTTGAAATTTTTTTTCACAAACATAGCCACAACTCTTGTAAATAAATTACCCTCCCACTCAGGGCTTTTTGGAGTAGATCACATCATGACCTACTACAAAAACCTAGGGGTACGCAAAGATGATTTCAGTCTAGCAAGGGTAACAACAGCAGAGGTACTCATTAAACTGAGCACCCTCCAACCTAACAAGGCCACTGGCCACCACAATATCCCCTCCAAATTCACACAGCAACCGCCATCTCACCAGTCATAGCTCACATAATTAACCTCTCCATAAAACAGGGAAAAGTATCCAAAGACTTCAAAATTGCAAGAGTAACCCCCCTGCACAAAAAGGGCAGCAAATTGGACCCAGGCAACTACCGCCCTGTTTCTATACTTACCTCCATCTCGAAAGTCATGGAAAAAATAGTATATGAACAGGTCGAAAAGTACCTCGCGGAAAAGAAACTAATCTATGAATTTCAATCTGGCTTTAGAACATCCCACTCCACTGACACATGCCTTCTTTATTTGAGCGACCACATCAAACAAGAGGTGGACGAGGGCAAATACTGCGGCATGGTGATGCTGGACCTACAAAAGGCTTTCGACACTGTCAATCACCCCATTCTGATTGACAAGCTAAAAGCAATTGGTTTTGATAGACTATCGGTGAGCTGGATCCAATCCTACCTGGAGGGGAGAGAACAGATGGTGGAGGTAAACGGTACTCTGTCCCCCCCCCCTCCCAGTGAGCTGTGGTGTTCCACAAGGAAGCATATTAGGTCCGTTACTGTTCCTAATTTATGTAAATGACATGTCATCAGCATGTGACTGCAACTTGTTCCTGTTCGCGGACGACTCAGCCCTGCTGGTCTCTGACAGGAGCAGATTGCAGGTTGAAAAAACCCTCAGCTCCGAGCTCGGCAGAATCTGCACCTGGCTCGCCGATAATAAATTATCATTACACCTGGGTAAAACAGAGTCCATTCTCTTCGGTTCGAAACATAATCTCAGCAAATCCGACGACTTCTCAGTTGCAGTGGGCGACATTATTGTCACAAGTAAGAAGGAAATTACATACCTAGGATCTATTCTTGAGGCAAACCTCTCCTGTGACAAAATGGCATCCAATGTAATAAAAAAAGTCAATCAAAGAACTAGATTCCTATACCGGATCTCCTCTCTGGTAAACAAAAACACCCTGAAAACTCTGGCAGGAGCATTCATTCAAGGGTACTATGACTATGCTTGCACGTCATGGTACCATAGCACCTCCAAGGCGCTAAAAATAAAACTTCAAACATCGCAAAATAAACTGGTCAGACTACTGCTTGACCTTTCATCTAGAACCCACCTCACCTCTGCCCACTTTGACAACCTAGGATGGCTTAGAGTAGACGACAGAGTACAGCTACTTGCAATGGGCCTGGTCTACAAGATCCACTACACCTCTATGGTACCCATGTACATGTCAAAATTCTTCCCAAAGGTCAAGGAATACCATGATCATAACACCAGAGGGAGCTCCACAAATCATGTGAAACCCAGATTTGGCACAAAAAAGGGGGAATACACGTTTCGCAATTATGCCACATCAAGGTGGAACGCTCTTCCCACAACTGTAAAGGAAAGTAAAACTATACTTACCTTCAAAACCTCTCTTAAAGAGCACCTTCGGGGGAGAGCATTGCAAAACTGGCCCCGGTAATGGTACAAATCTCAACCTGTCGTTCAATGGACAGCTTCCCCCCCCCCCATCTATGTATATACTCGCATTTTAGACTCTGTTACTAACTGTATATCTGTAGACTTGGTATGTCTTACATGTCCGGTTAGGATGTATTAGAACGAAATCTAAAATGAAAATTGTAAATAAGCAATCTGTATGTAAAAAACCACCTGTATGTACATTTTAAATAAGCCATCTGTATGTCATATGTCTTAAATGATATGATGAATTGGAAATGGGGGACCCTGATGTAAACAAGACGAAAGTCTTTCTCTGGTCTGCATCCCCTTAACAATTGTATGTTTTGAGCTGTACTGTACTGTACCCAATATACAAGCTGTTAATAAACTTTTCAATCAATCAATCAAAATCACCTTGGTAACAATGAAAACGTCGCGATTTCCTGAAGTAATCTTCGAAATAACTAGCAAACTAAAGATCATGTACATCCACTGCACACATAATCTGAAATAACAACTCATATTTCTCGCATCAAATGACATCAAAACGCATTTTAATGGCCAAACTAACTTTAAAATAGGCATTTTCCACCGAGAATAAAACGAAGTTTGGCCATGTTTTCTTTTTCTGCAGGGAGAAATTTGAAGATCACGTGACATAGACACCAGCCATTGGAATGAATGGTGAAAAAAAATGGGGTTTGTCAAACAGAGCACATGGTGTAGTCCAAACGATAGCTGGGGATTCTGGGTAGTGTAGTGTCTTCTGCCATCCTTTACTCCGAAAAAATATTTGTTTCTCCGAATCGAAGGGGAAAAATACAAAAGCATTGCACACAATTTAAACCAATCAATGTTGTGTAATTAACAAGGATAATCTGGTGTTTATTAGTCGATGAGTAGTGCAGATATCACTGTAAAATCAATCGACAGTAAGAGGAATACTTAGAGGGTGTACAATTCTCCGTTATCCAATGGGAATGGACGCTCACATTGCCTTTAAGGGCAGCCGACACAAACGAATGCCGTGCTTCCATGAGCGTCAAATCCCGCCGCAGATGGGAATACATTGCAATCAGTTGAAAGCTATTTGCGTCCCTTTATGACGCTGAAGGAGCCTAGGAGCGTCACAACTGGACGCCACGGACACTGACCAAACGTCGCTCCTGGACGCTTAGGGAGTGAGAGTGTGTTGCTCAGTCTGACAGGAGAGCTCTCCTCCACCCTGGTTCTAGAAACATCTTGTTCTTATATCCGTTAGCGCAGCTAGCACCAGATTCTAATAACAACAGCGCCGGTACCGGTGCGCCCTCTCTCTCTCCTTCGCTCGCTCCCTCGCACTTTGGCTGTGAGCTGCGGGCGCCTGATAAGTCAACATCCCCCACTTTCATCACTTACAGCGCCCATCGTACAGGGCAAATGAAAAGTGTAACCGGGGTGAAAAGGGTGTTACATTTACTTAATTATGAATGTTGTTACATCAAGGCCGAAAATTAGGATGAGTGCCAACGGTCAAAAATGTTTTTTCCCCTCCCAGAGCTACCAGCGCAGCGCCCCCCAGATATATGCCAACAATTGGCCTTGCCTAGTACACACAGTGGCAATGTCTGAAGATTTTGCAAAAATACACCTTTATTGAACATACAGTTACACAAATACTACAAATCCACATAACAAACAATCAAAAATGAAAAAGGGTCGCCACTTATTATTATTTTAATAAAAAAATAAAAAGTAAAACATTTTTTTAAATTTGTTTTGGGTACCTGGCTGGCGCCCCTTAGCAGTGGCGCTACACCGCTGCTATTTGTAGGGAAACACTGATAGACATATACGTTTTTTGTGCCCCACCACTTTTGTACATAATACAAACGCCACTGCCTACATTGTTATCATAGCATGACATCTTTAATGTTACTGTTACAGCTACACTATGCCAATCAATCTTTCTTAGCGTTTTATGAAATATTCCATTATTTTAGCTGATGCTTTTCTCCCAAGCGTCTTATGATCACATTCAACCATTGTGCGTACTAGCAGAAGAAGTGCAAGAAAGCACACCATGCTCACCTCACTGGTCAGCAGTGCGGGGGCCTCAGCGATGGTTCGGGCCCACTCCTGATACGTAGCAAGATCCATCACTCCCTCCTTATTCAATTTAGCCCTCATACTCACAGCACTTTGTAGAGTGCCACCTTTGACCGATGTCAGTACTCTGTCCACCACTGCTTTTCCGTGAGTTTCAACTGTGTGGCAACAGGGGAACACTTTTAGTGACTTTCACACTCATATATTACCATAAACCCTACTCATACACATCACAATTACTGTGCTCAGTCTACTCACAAGGCTTGGTTTTAGAGGTTAGGTTCAGGCCACGTTTACACAGAGACGAAAACGAACCTTAGTCGATATCCAAAAAGTATTCCGTCCACACGGAATCGGCTCAAGAAACGTGTCCGTCCACACGAGACCGCTGGAGACGCTGTAGTACATATGCCGGGCCTGTAGGTGGTGCTGTACTTCCGCCACAAAATACACCAAAAGCAGCGAAGAAGACCCCCGAGCATGGTTGCCCTTCTGTTTATTCTCCGCGGTGGATTTAGCAACATGTAGTTCATGTAGTTCTCCATGTCCACTTGTTGCTGATGGTTGTGGTAGAGGAGCTGTAGATTTTGCACTAACATCTGTAGCATGGTCAGTAGCGTCTGGAGCACGAAAGCAACCCTGTGATCCGCCATTGTTGTTGGCGAAACACATCAGCAATAACGCGGGTGATGCGGGGGTGAGCAGCAGAGGTGGGGAGAGGCGGGGCTATGGTGCCATCGTTATCAGGAAATGATCGTATAGGCAGGGGTGCACATAACTTGTTCCCCTGGTTCTCAAAGGAGCACCTGGAGATGTTGCTTGGTGCTCATCCTTAAAATGAAATAAACCGTAACTTTTGAGGGGGTCTTGACTTTATTTGCCAGACACACGGCACTGAACACACAGAGGTGAACACAGAACACACATGCAAAGGTGAACACAAGACAACATTAGCACGACCAGTAATCCTACAAGCTGTCATCACTACCCTCCTGACTAGTGCTGCGTACCGGTACGCCGAACCGGTACTGGACTTGTAAAAAGTTTCGGTTCAAGTCCGGTTAAAACCGGAAAGTCGGGAACCGGTACTTAGACTCGCAAAAAAACTAGCATTTACGTATATTCTGGTGTCTGTGGTTATTTAAACATTCCCTGATAAACGTTATTCAGCGTCAATAAATGAGTGCTAAACCCAGTGTGCTCAGTGTACAACGTCACATGTCATTTCACCTTCGATTCACGGTTTGAAAACGTAGCATTTCGCCACATGCTAATGCTAACCGGAAGTGAATAATTTTCAGAATAAAAGTATTAAGTTAATAGTGTGAACTTCCGTTTTTTTCAGAATGAAACTGATTTAAATTAAATAGTGTATTAATTCAAAATTACGCCATATCAACATTGATTTTAATTTCTAACAGTATGTATGTACATCACTATGTATGTAGTATGTACTGTATAATGTACACATGTAGAGTTGTAGAAAATACATGGTGTACAGACAGTACAGTACACTCTGACTGTACAGTCAGTCACTACAGTGTAGCCTATACTGTATAGTAGGTGTGTAACAGTGTAATGCGTATAGTCTACTCTACACCAGAGTCCTGCATCGGGTCGGGTACCCGCGGGTACCTTTTTTGCGGGTCACCCGTCGGGTACCCGCGGGTACCCGACGGGTGACCCGCAAAAAAGGTGATTCGCGGGTGGTATTTTTTCAAACGCTTTTTTCCGGGTTCGGTTCTGGGTAAAACAAAGATGATGCGGGTCGGGTCTCGGGTATTGCATAATAAATATATTAAAATAATAATAAATTAGTTTAATGTTTAAAATCCTCAGACCTCTCCCCCGCGGGACCGCGCATAATCATAACCTCTGCAGCGCATCAATCTGCTGCTGTGCGCGCCACATTCGAAATGGCTGAGGTGAAGCTCTCTAGCGGAGAATACAGCATTTTCAATAACACTTCCTCAAGAGCAAAATCCAACGTCTGGGAGGCTTTTTGTGTCATCCTAGATGGAGAAAATAACCAACATCCCACGCTTTTTGAGACAAATATGCAACTGCGTGTGTTAATAATTGCACGTTTTCACTGCTCATAGGCTATGCGGGTTCGGGTCGGGTTGCGGATCTTGTGCCGACGGGTCGGGTCGGGTTGCGGAACTAATTGGCAATATGTGCGGGTAGCGGGGCGGGTTCGGTATTGCACGTCGCGGGTGCGGGGCGGGAGCGGGTCTTGAAAATCAGACCCGTGCAGGACTCTGCTCTACACTCTACCTTTCAGCAACATTTTAGGGATTTAGGACTGTTTGGTTACTTTAGTTTGGTAAATGAAATAAATGTTTGAACTTTGTAGTAGTTCACTGTAGTTGCTGTCATAAGTCATTTGTAGACTAAGTGGCAAAAAGTGTTTTTTTTACATTTGTACTTTGTAGAGAAATGTAGACACAAGTTGGAAGGGAGCACAATAAACCTGACGAGTTTGAATTTGAGTCGATTATGAGTTAATTTTCAATTGATAATTAGCTCACAATAAGTTCACTTTAGTTACTCACACAACTTGACACAAGCCATGGGTTCAGATCCGGACTTATAAGTCCGGACCTGAACCTGAATGTGAGTCCAGGTACGCAGCACTACTCCTGACTGTTCTCCTCACTGTCTTCCTCTCTGTCAGACATGGTAGCTGATGATGTAGCTACCTACTACTTTCTCTCTGGTTGAGTCTGCGATTAGATGCTTGCATCCACAAGTCAACAGCTGGTTTTGGGTCGAAAGTCTCTGTTGTCATCTTAGAAAAGTGGATGTAATCAAATAAGTATGTGAACATAACCAATAACCTACCATAGCCAATAACAAATGAATGTAACTTATTTTATTTGTGTTGTTCATTCATATCTTATTTTACCTTAATATTTATTTATGCTTTTTTTTTTTTATCTCTCCAGTTTTAAAGGATGTTTTGGGTTACTGTCCTATAGTATACATTGGAATGATTTCAAACGTGTTTATCCCAATAATTATAAAGGAGTGCCTTGGAAATATGTGTTTACATAAATTGTGACCAAACAGTTTGAACTTAGACTAAAGTGAACTATCTAAACACTCAGGAGTCCTTTATCTCACTGAGCTGTAGTTATCAGTTATCTGACTGGAGAGGACTCTCCCTCCACATTATTGTAGAAACATCTTCTTCTAACATCCGTTATAGCAGCTAGCACCAGATTCTAATAACAACAGCGCCGGTACCGGGCGGTGCGCCCTCCCTCTCTCCCACGCTCACTCGCACTTTGGCTGTGAGCTGCGGGCGCCAGATAAGCCAACATCCCCCATTTTCATCACTTACAGCGCCCATCGTACAGGGCAAATTAAACGTGTAACCGGGGTGAAAAGGGTGTTACATTTACTTAATTATGAATATTGTTACATCAAGGCCGAAAATTAGGATGAGCCCCAACGGTCAAAAATGTTTTTTTCCCTTCCAGAACTGCCAGCGCAGCGCCTCCACAGATCTGGCGCCCTAGGCGAACATCTATAACGCCAGTGCTACGGGCCGACCCTGAGTAAATATGCAACTCGCAAATATCTTTCTCTCTCTCCTCTCTCCTCTCTCCTTTCTCCTCTCTCCTCTCTCCTCTCTCCTCCCTTCTCTCTCTTCTCTCTCTCCCTCTCTCAATTTTGGTACGCAAATGCGCCTTTTTTCAAATGACCCGGTGCGCTTTTTTTGGCGGAGGTGCGCATGCGCACCTGCGCACCAGTTATGTGCAGCCCTGCGTAAAGGACTTACACACGGAGCCGTTTGGCCCCCCAGAGCGTTTCGTCCACAGATCTACCCACCTTGAGAGCCGTTATCATTTGAGGGCTCTGTTTCCGCGGTTCCGTTATGGCCTCGTGTGGATGAACCGTCCATACGATAGAGAACTGTGGCGGATACAACCCGTTTCGTCTCCGTGTAAACGTGGCCTCAGATTCTTGCAGGTGTGTTTTAAATACAATTAAGTTATGGCCTTTTTTGCACAAAATTCTCCCAGCTTTTCCTTGCTGAGATTTGTCAGAGGAATACTTCTTAAAGCAGCTAACAAAACAACGATACCCACTCAATTTGCCTATATACACTATTGAAGCTGCATTTAAGCATGGCTGTGTATTTTGTCCTCAGTGCAGTGTAGTCCCACTACCAAGGAATTATTTTATGGTCAGTATTGACAGGAGGAATGATTGAAGATACAAATCTCAATGTACAGGACAGGTGAGTATCGTCTTGTATTAAGATATTTTTTCACAAATCCTTTAAATAATAGATTTCTTATCAGTATGATCAGGTAAAACGGGGAAAGCTGACCTTGGTCTTTGTTCGTTACGTCATCACACTCGTTGTCTTTCACGTGTCCCTCAACCTCTCCCCCAAAGTCTGCGGTGATGCCCAATTTGATGCATTCCTGAATCTTTCTCTCTGTCAGATCTGCAAGAATTATGAAGTATTTAGGATGAATGCTTATTACTTTTTAACATTGTGCAAGAATACATTTGGTTTGAGTAGAGACACATACTTCTGGCCTGTATGGTGTCCTGGTTGAGAACATAGATCAACTCATATTCACCGCCTGTCTTCCCATTTTTGGTGTAGTGAGTACCATAGTCCTCCAGGAAGGCAAAATAAATACCCTTCTCATACAGCAAAGGCAAATATTTGATATGCTCCAGGAATTCATTGGCCGTTTTCAGTTCACGGGAGCGCATCCTGTAGGTGCTCAGCTGGACTGTGCCCTTCACCCGCATGAAGCTCTGGTTCTGTGTGTGCAGGAGAAACGCATTAATTAATACACATGGGATCTATTTGAGATGGGTTACACAATAGTGTCTTTTTTTTTACCTTGATGATGGAGATCTCTGAGACATCCTTTATCATTTTTTTCTTCTCGTACTCATACTCTAAACCCACTTTTGATGATGTGCTCTTTGACATGGAGGCCTCAGATGGGCTGAATTTGAAAGAAAGTCCGGCATCAACTTTAGAACTCATCTCTTTCAGCATTTCCTTCAGGAGGCTGTGTGTGTTTTCATAAATCTCTCTCGAAGATGTTTCTTCCACTAAAGTCTGGAAAACAGGGAGACAACATTTTATGAGTGCAGAATTATCAAATTGTCTCTGTCAGCACGTACATGTTGGACAAAATCAGGGTAAAGTAGGTGAACCGGTTTGGGCTAACCTGATAGTTGAGCACACCGACATTCCAGGGAACTCTATCCTGCTTCCCAGAGTTGGGATTCCTCACTCGATCACACCTCCCGTTGAAGTAATCGTTGTTGAACGGGTTCATGCGAGGATCTGCACCCAGGATGTTAATTCTGGTGCATGGACACAGTTCATGCTTACAAAAGTTTGAGGTGTAGAGTTGAGTGTACTAGGACACATGATCTATTACTTGCATTCAACTGAATAGTTTTAAGTTTGTCACACTATTGTGACAAACTGTCACACTATTGTTTATCTATTATTTACTTGCAAAGCACTTTTTTGTTGAAAACAACTAGAAAAAATAAGAAAGCATCTCCACTGAATAATACTTTGTAATAGGAGTCCCGTATTGTCACAATAAATGGGCCGATATAATGTAATATCAGTGTTCTTCCCTGCAGTAACAATGCCTTAATTTAGCTTTCATATTACTGTATATTCACTCTGATTGCAACTGAAATGTCTTTTTAATAACTCTTACCCATATCCTGCTGTCCTGCCTTGCTCATTACTGTCCAGAACGGATGATCCACACGGTCTGTGCACAGGATCACAGTCCTCATCTGATCCATCCTCACAGTCATAGTCCCCGTTGCACATTAATCTCTTCTTGATGCAAGTTCCTGTGTTGATAGGCATGTTATAGGCATTTAAAATAAATAGAGGTATTGTTTAGAGGTGAGTAAAAAGCAGCTGCAGTACCTGACTCGCAGCGGAACTCAGAGTCGGAGCAGTTGGAGGGTGGGGGCAGCTCACAGGCAGCGTCTGTTACACAGGCCTCTCTGTCCCCCAGGGACCCCTGGCAGGACTCTCCCCCAAACTGACCGAACACTTCCACACCTCGAGCCCTCCTCTGAGGGGCACACATTGTGTGAATGAAGTTGTGAAAAACGTTTTTAAAAAATGTTCAGGCACTTTGCCAAAACAGGGCACAGAAAACACACACAATTCAGGATGTCTTACCAATGCAACTATTTAGTTAATAGGAAAAAGTCAGTACATTATTTAATTATGTTAGTTAAAGTTGTACATTTTACAGCCACTGCTTTTTATGAAATATGTTTTTTGGGTAAAACTGATGTCAGGAAATGAAATACTGATTTTAACTCAACTTTGACCATGTAGTTACTGGAATTTGGCTATTATGCAATACAGGCACTCACATGCCAGCTAGAACAATATTGTCATTAGACTCAGTTGAATGTGGAGTTTTGTGGTCTCTGACACTTTTAACGGACTCACTCTGGTTTTCATGCAGGTATCACAAGGACTCCACTCTGACCAGCGGCTCCAAACACAATTCACTGCTGGTGGATCAGGAAGATCCGCTCCCCTGAAATACACATATTCAGTGGTGCAACATTTAGCCTTGTACCCAATCTTAAGGTGATACAAATTAAATCCTTCAAATGAAAATCATGAAATAAGAATATACATACATTCCTTCTCCCAGAAGTGTTAGAGTCAGACAGAGGCTACAGAAGCCCAGCTGCAGAGCAGTCCTCATGATGAACCTATGAAGAGACAAATGGTGTCGTGAGTCTGTCCCTGATGAGTCTTTAAAGCTATCGCTCTGTCAATGATTATTCAACTGCAAAAGGGCCAAGTTGAAGTCAATAGTTTGGATTTCATGTTGACTCATTGCTCGGAAACTCCAAAAAGCAGAGTTGAAATGTTTGTTTAGGTTGAATCATCATCCAGTCTTAGTTCTTCACACTGTATGCAAAGCCCCAAAAAACATGATAATCAGAAGAAACTATGATTAATTTCTTCTAATTTCTGCAAAACTGTTATTTAACTGTTGACTGTTCCTTTAGTTATGTGCTGATCAATTAAACCATACCATAATTTACCAACAAAACATAAGAATACACACTCTACAAAACTGACTATAACTCATAAGTATTGCGAAATTGTATGTTGAAGTTTATGTTTCTTGTTTACTATGATTTTAAAATACCATTCCCCTATTAGCAAGAGTAGCTGAAAAACAATATGACTGAAAATATTAAGCTTTCTCATAGCATTACATATTTTTTGAGATAATTATTGAAACATTTCACAAGGTATAAATGAAAAAAAATGGCTCATGCTTTTACTATTTCAATGAGTGATTCAGCGGCAAATAACTATGCTTCATATTCCTTTCTTAGTCTTAAATGTACACTGCAAATAGTGAAGCATAGTCAATGCAATACATGGCAGTACACATGTGTAAAGATGTGTTTATAGAATGTAAATACATATAATGATGTCCCTTTTCGTGCAGGCACACGGTTTATACAAAAGGCCAAAGGTCATTTCAATTTTTGCAGTCATTGGAGACAATCTGTTATTTTCTGTGTTTTCAGGATTATGCAATCATTCGGGCAGATTCGTAGCAAAGCAGAGCAAATATTTGAAGGAGCCGTTTTGGCTGGACTTTCAGTGCACATTTAGGTCAACATGTGATATTGGGAAACTATCAAAACCAACCGCCTACACACTCCCTGTAACTGCACTGATCCAAGTTGTTATGAAAACTGACACAGATTCTGAAGTGCAGCCCTTTGTCCACAAGGTGGCAACATCGAACAGAGAACAGCAGTTTGTAGTACTGTGTGTTCATGACAAGTGACAACCACACACTGTTTGTGTACAGGGCTATGTAACACACTAATATAAGGACTTTAAGAATTTACATAAATAAATAGTCGCGCTGATACCTTTCTCTGGCAAGTCAACACTGTTTTCTTAAATACATATACTAAAACCGAACCTTGCACAATGCACAGGAAGTTTTAAACTGTTGCACATAATGATCTGTCATGTGATCTGCTGGCTTCTGCTGAGTCTGCAGTACTTTGTTCTTCAAAAGGAGGGAGTGCAGTGTGTTTAAATTACAAAAAAGGGAAAACCAAACACTTCTAAGTGTACACAAATGAAAACAATAGTGAATATACAGATTGACTCATTAGGAATAGGATCAAATTAGCTAATGTATCATAATCATGTGAATCATTACTCATGAACACAGAAGTTTAACAGTGAAAAATCCTTTGTTTTTATCCATTAGAGAGAATAAAACAGATTTGTAAGTCCTTAGTATTCAGCATGGTGATTTTGTATTTTCTGCTGACTTAAATAAACACTGGGACTCTTCCCTGATCTCTCCAAAGTCAACCTGGGGGCTGCCCTGTGCCGGTTCTTTCCGTGTATCTGCAGGCAGAGCTGGGGTAGTCGAGGGGCTATGTGGTCACGGCCCGCTGGAGAGGCACAAATATGTGCTGAGGTCACCACTTTTACGATGTTCGGCAGTTTCCTCCCAGCTCTCTCAGGAAACCAGAGGGTAGGTAAGGTGCTTGGCCAATATTTCTCCTGACTAGAAAGACTTCCTGTTATTTAGGGGGGAGGAAGGTTGGAACTGTGTGGATTGGAAACACTGTGGAACAGCCTCGCTTTACTGTAATTCACACATTTTGTGGACTTTGTCATCTTGTGAGACAGAATATAATGACGCATTGCCACTTGTCTTACTGCTTTATGTTGTTATTTTTAGACTGAAATGGTCAAGAGTAGTGAAGGCAGTTGGGAGTTCAAAGAACAGAGTTGGACAGAGAGGATACAATCTAAGACTACCTCAATTATGGACTGGAGATAAGTGGCTATCTTAGGTTCTGGTTGTGGTGGCAGCCGGTTCCAGCATTCACGCCCTAAATGCTGGATGTTTGGATTGTGGCCTTCCTGTAATAAACTGAGGAAAAGGACACTTCCCATTTGATAGTCTCTGTCAGCATTCTATCATAAAAATAACTAATGTGCATGTGCTGACTTGTGCCCTCCGTAGTATGTTTCTAGAAAAAGGGTCTCATTCTGTTTCCTTACCTATCAAGTTTTACATCCAACATGTCGTCCTGTATGCAGCTGTGTGGCTGCGTTGGGTGTGCCACTGATCAAAACAAACATGAATCATTTTCAGCAGAACAGGGAATTCATCATTTTAACCCAACGTCATCAGACAGTGATGCTGGATCAAAGAGGCACGTCATTGACGAGAAAAAGGATGACCACCTCACAATCTTGAGAAGTCACGTGAATATGAAGCTTTCCCTGGTTTATTATGTTTTTATTATGGACACAATATATATATATATATATGTATATATATATATATATATATTTATTTAAAGGCATAAAGCACAATATAACATTTTAAATGTCAGCTATTATGTCTGGGGTTCGGCAATTCTAAACAAAACTCAGATGATATTAAATGTTTAATAAGAGGTTATGAAAAAAGTTCATTCCAGTGGTCTGACTGAGGGGAAAAGAGACTGCTCAGTTATCTGCCTTCTGAGGAGCTCATCTCCTGAAAACCGCCTGTCAGCAGAACACAGGATACAAGGCAGGAAGGACGTCCTTCCTCTGTCCCTTTCTCTGTCATTTCTCAGCATCCATCGTACAACATACATTTTACTGTAAATATTTTTAACATAAGACAATATAATTTGAATTTTTTTGCTTAATAAATTGCATTTTCTGCAGTTTTTGTGGTGCCAGAACTTCATATAAAACCTACTTTAGTGTGATAGATTTAAGTACATTCAGATGTAATGTATACATCTGTCTGTTCTCATGTTGTGACTGATATCATGTTTCAGTCTTTAACGCATAATCAAGTTTATAAAATAATTGCTAATTTTAACAAGTTATTTATTTGCTTTCCTTGAAAAAAATGAAATCTCCAATAGTGAGCCCCCTAACACCCAAAAGGGGATGCAGTGAAGTCAGGTTGGTAATATTCAATTGAAGACGTTAAACTGTAAGCAGCAAGATAACTTCCAGATGTTTCTACCACTTTCACTAATCAGACTAATTAGGACACTTTTTATTTGGCTCCTCACTCACCTTGGGAAATTACGGGAAAAATACCAAACCAACCAAATCTTTGTATTATAAAGGATTCTGCTGCTATTTATGATTTATATTATACAATGTTGTAAATGTAACACTATAAAAAGGTCAATTTTATTTTATTTTGTATTAAATGTACTCATCCTTTTAGTGTCTGACCCTACTGCTGATGTGTTATAGTGTGTGAAGAAATGTCTTAAATAATGTAAGAATGAATACTGGTTCTCTGACGCTGCTCCAATGGATTAGAATAGGAAAAACGTTTTCTCAGTTTTTAATCAATATTCTCCAGCATGCTGTCAACAGTAACATTATCACAAACCAATAATGCCAATAGCTCAGCTTTTATTGAGCTGCAGTGAAACCGACACCAGCTGTGGGATGTTTAAGTGGTGTTCAATTACCATAAGTCATGTTAAAGTTGCCTGATAATTGCATTATAAGTTCTTGTTAGGTGACGGTTCACCATAAACATGTATTTACAGAAGTGAAACCTACTACCAGTACACAGGAAAAAGCCACATTGACATCCCTACACATATTAATGCTGATCGCAGTGCTTATATATGTTGGTGAATCCTTTTCCAATAATTTGTTTCCATCTTTTAGGATTTTCTTTTGAAGAAGCTAGAGCGCTTTGTCTTTTTAATTGAGGCTATCCCTGTTTGTACTAACAACCCAGTACTTCTCTTATTTATGCTAAACAAACATACATTAATGCCTCTGCAAACAGTGCACAAAGCACTTCCTGTGTGACTTTCCTGGGAATGTCATAACTGGCACTCAGTGCTTAGAACAGCAAACATAAAAACTGTCATTATACAGCCTAATCACTGCATGGTATCGAAAAGCAAAATAGGCATTTATACTGAGGAAGTTGATGACCCATTTTCAACCATATAACTACAGTTATGCACTAACACTGCATGGCAGAGGAAATATAGTGCCTGCTCGTTTAGAAAATGTGCTGTGTTAGCAAAAGAAGAGTATCCCCTCTGGTTTGGACTTCCCCTCACTCCTTAAACGTTTAATAATATGATGTTTAGTGCACGAATGGCTTAAAATTAGTGAGAATTTTACATTTTAAACTGATGCAACGCTTAAGTCAACTTCCAAAACAGCTGTTGGGTATCAAGAACAGCCTTGATTACCATATTTCACATTTCATACAACACCGAAAGATTTAAAACAATAACTCTGCCTAATTTACAGATCTATAAGACTACATTAGCATAAATATGGATTAATGTTTCTCACCAACTTAAATGTTCAAAGTTAAAAGTGTTGTATGTACCCTCCTTTAACATTAAACTCATAGCTGTTTTTGGTCTCCACCAGCTCCTCAGGAAAATATCTGGCTCTTTAGCGTCTGAATTATCCACTATGTTCACCAGCAGTCATTAAATGTTCTGACTGATGTTTGGTGCCAAGCATGATACCATACAGAGTGTTTTTAGGGCTTACTGCTTAAATGAGAACAGTAACAGTGACAAAACAGGAACATTAGAGTCGCAGGCCCTAAAACCAAAACAATAAGCTAAAGGAAGCTTACAGCTAATGTTCTGTATCAAGCAATTCCTTGTCAAAAAATGTCATGGGCTCAGTATTGTCATACAAATGTGTTTCAAAATGCCCACCAGTATTGCAGTGCCCAAAAAAAACAGACAAGCCTGCCTGAATGTTCCCTCCCACCATCACTCACCTCTGATGTGTTGGAGTGAACAGCTCTAATTGTGCTTTGAACAGCTGGTCAACACGACATCTATTCTCATAGCCAGCACACTGGACCCAATCCACAGAAGACACCACAGCACACATCCAGCACACCACCATGCTGTTTATTGACGACAGCAAGTTCAACACCAGATCTCCCAAAGCTTGACACAAATCTCAATGACAACTGTGTGTGCATCTGGGTCCTGACTTTCTGACTGGAACACTTTTGGAAGAAACAAAGGGGTTACATCCCCCTTAATGTCAATGTGTGTAAAGCTTTGAGTACCTTGGTGTCATCACAGAGAGCCATAATAAAACGTGTATCCCCTTAAATAATAAGGAATTTCTACTATTGCAGGGAGCATCAGTAAAGACATTCACAAATGATTGTCAGGTTCCACCTACTTATCATGGTGCTTTGAGTTCTTTTAACTAAACATATAGTGTAAAAATGTAATTTAAGGACCTACTGTCTGTAAATGTTATAATGCACGTAGGGTTCGGGCTCGGTAATACTCTCTCTGACTTGGGTCAGGTTTGGACAGAAATGTGCAGCCCACTATGCAGGCTCTGCAAGAATAAGGCTAGGATAATCATAAAGGACTCCAGGATCATGTTGAAAAGAAGGTTCCTGACCAGCAGAGGCTCAGGAAGAACCAGGCCCCGAGGATCCTAAATGAGACATCTGCCCCTCCCCCCTGAGGAATTACAGTTTACTGGAATTATAAAATAAAATTTGACAAAAAAGTATGATTGATGTATCTGTAATAATTGTTGTTGCTTCAACATTGTCAAATATTTTCAACATATTTATATTTTTCTAAGAAGGAACCTAATGTGTTTAAAGCTGCAGGCACTAGACTTTTAAATACGCGATGCAAGCACGACAGCATTGTTTAAAAGTGTGTTTTACAAAAAAAGCAAAGGAAATCAGATTTATTTTCTTATGACACAACATCTTTCACGACCCGCTCGCTGTGAGGCCATATGACCGGTGGAGAAATCCTCCTCCACGTGAAGAGCCCGCCCCCCCCGGCCAGTTGAAATGTGCAGACAGTTAGGTCTGTCAGTCAGTGAAGGGTTAAACTGGGAGTTTGCAGCAGTCTCTCCTTTCTGTCCACGGCATTTAGCGGAAAACATCTGACTCTTTTCCGAAAGCTGTGTTTGGCTTTTACTCATTTTGGAGCCGGAGCCGCGGAGGCATTACGGGACAAAAGTCAGTGTTTCGACAGCAGGATTGTAACATCTCATTGCGCGCTTTCAAACAGGTAGGTCTCTGTGCTGGTAACATTTTCCATCCATGCATTAATTAAGGAATCCAGCAAAGAACTAGAGGTAGTCATTTTGAAGTAGCTACATAAATGTTTCCATTTGATTTCGCCTTTAAAAGCCACACGTATAACGGGTTGCAGCTTTGTGCGGATTGCTCTGTCTCAAACAAACATTACATCAATTAACTGTAGCCTACTTTCCTACACATCTCTGCGGGAGGTAAAACTTAATTCCATGTTTTCATTTGGACTCGTTTCATTTCCTGTCCCAACTGCTGGGATAACAAACCATTTCAAATCTCTTTTCTGCAAGTTTTCTTTCCAGGAGAGTCTTGTAGCAGCATCCTGTTAACAAACATTTCCTTGTTTAAACTTGAGCCATTAGGAAACCATGATGTTCAAAACCTTTTTAATTGCATCTCTTGTCTACATAAATATAGTCCAAGCTATATCGTAGTTTAAGTGCAAAACAACTTAAATTTAGTATGAAAGTGTTTGCATGGCCTTTGTGTCCAAAGTGGGCCTGTGGTATTTCACCATCTCATTCACTTGCAGACTGAGTCATTCCCTGATTTCCTCCAGATGTGCAGTAGTTTACGTTTCCTGACGGCTAAGGATTGTGACATGTCTGCCCTTACACTGCAGTTATTCTGCTGACAAATATGAATTTTCACTTGTGTAAATTCTGTGGCTAAATGTTATTTGTTTCGGGACAGTGGTGGATTCTATAAAAAGCTTTTTTGTCTTCCCCTTCATCTGGTAATATGCTGGCTACCTTTTTGAGGAAGTTGTTAAAAGTAATCCTTTAACTTAAATCTGCAATGAATAGCTGACATTTCACTTTTTTTACTAGCCTTTCTTCCAGGTAGTGGGACTCTGACACCACTAGAAGTGCAATCATGTGTCACACTTGTGTGTAAACTGAGCATCAACAAGTGTTTAGGCTTATGTCTTGTTTTAATACACTTACCCACATATCGGCAAGAATCTGTGCGGTTGCAGGAATGTCACCATGACAAACAAAACAGAAAAGGGCTTATTTTCTTTGTCTGTCTCAAATTCAAATATGGTACTGGTGGAGGAAATTAAGTTTATTGTTTTACAGCAGCACTGTACAGTAGCTCTTATGATAAAACCTTCATTTGAACGGCAATCAAGCTCATTCTTAAAATAATGCACTGTATTTTAAATCCGATTTATCTTACTAAATATCTGTATACTCTCAGACTCTGATATGGTCAGATGTGATTCATAGAGCCAACAGTTGGAACTTGACCTCAGCAATCCCATCAGTTATCCTATCTTTATGGCTCTCATTTCCTTTTTGAATCAAATACATTTACTGGCCTGATCGATTTCATCATGAACAGTCCCTCTGGACTGGACTGTGGTTTTGAATGTTCTCACAATATGAAAACTGATCCCACAGGTGCATTTTTGCTTGTTGTCATATGGGACTAATTTCTCCCTGATTCCACATCATCTATAAGTGTAGGTTTTATAGATGACTTTGAAATGCTGTGGTTAAGTGATCATTCCAAAGGCTATTGCAACTGCAATTTCTGTTTATAGTTGCTTAGCTGGGCATCACAAGATCTTTTGCTCTGTTAGCGCAAGATTAACCACAGGTAATTGCTCAACCTTTGCCCACCACCAACCTTTGGCCCGTCCTACAGTGCTCCCATCTTCTTTACTCTCAGTGCAGGCAGTGGAGCGTCCGGTGCCGGTCTTAAGGGTACGTATATATGTCCCTGCAGAGCCATGTTTGCCTCGCTTGTATTCTACTTGATGTGCCGAATGCATGTGAATGTTTGCACTCTGCTGGGCTTGTTTGATTTAACAGAATCCGTCCCACATAACATAGTTGAGGATATATAGGTGAATCTCAGCTGCTGTGGTGTCCGCTGCAGTCCTCTGTGATGTTGTTTTTGCCTCATGTGACATTGCCTTGTGTTTCCGGCACAGTGAGTGCCAAGGTATTCATGATTCTTCAGTGTGTTGGCAGATACATTAATGATGTTATTGTTGATTATCAGTACACATGAATACGACTAGCATGTTGCTTCTTGTCATAGTTTCACATCATGCTTATTTGATGGCATTTGTATGGGTCTGACAACAACTCGCATCATGTGACAGTATTACAAAATGCGTCTTTCTTTGTCCTAGTTACGCGTCCTTAAAAAGCTTCCCTAAACAAATGTACCGATGGATGGCAGGAGAACAATATTTGTAGAGAGGTGACTGTTTTCTGGATCTTTTTTATCTTTAGGATAATGCGCTCTTTTTACGGGGCTGAACAACTCACACAGCATGTGTAAAGGTTAAAGTGTGTTTTCTGTGATCTCGTCCTATGATGTTGTATAGGTCATGGGTCTGCTTTGCCTCTCTCCTTGAAGGGTGTCTCTGTGGTTGTAAATGTTTACTGTGGATTGTTAACATATTTGATTGTTTATGATGTGCCAAACATCTTTTCAGCAGCTACCTACAAACCTTTAGCAGTAACAAAGTATGTTCACTCATCCTTTTATGTTTCTCAACAGTATTTTGACCAGAATAAGTGCATATTGACCTTTATCTCCTTCTCCTTTTTTTTCTGTGTGTGGGTGCTAGGACTCTCTGTTTGGTTGACCTCGCTGCCCCTGAATCAGGAGCTGCTGCCTGCTTTACTCCCGACCTTCCTCTTGTCCAGTGAGGCTCTCTCCACACCATGTCTGCTGAGGTGGAGACCGCGCCGGTTCCTGCCGATCCGAGCGTCGTCGCTCCAACGACCCTCAACACTCCTCCCACCTCCCCATCAATAGCCACATCCAAAGTCCCATTCAAGAAAGAGAAGAAGAAAGGTGAGTGATTTAAAAACACACTTTGAGATTATTGTGCTGTGATCAAGACATCCATTTGACTGTTCAATGTTCTTGATGTTTTTCGCAGCCACAGAAAAGACAGATGAATACCTGCTGGGCAGGTTTCAGGGGGATGGGGTGAGGTACAAGGCTAAGCTGATTGGAGTCGATGATGTCTCAGAAGCCCGAGGAGACAAGATGAGCCAGGACTCCATGATGAAACTTAAGGTACAAAAAGGACTGAGCCCTGCTATTTATAACATTAATGGAGTATTTAGTGGATGGTGTTTTTAAAGCTGGTGATTTAAATGTCATCTGCGGTCGGTATCATGAACAGACATTGGTTGTTTATGACAAAAGATAGAACATCTGAATAGTTTGTATTGTTTATTTGATACTAGGGTATGGCAGTAGCTGCTCGGTCCCAAGGCAAACACAAACAGAGGATCTGGGTCAACATTTCCATGTCGGGCATCAAGATCATCGATGAGAAATCGGGAGTAAGTCTCCTTCCTTTACAGTGACATCACATGGTTTATTAGATTGTGTTGCTAATAAAGCATTTGTCCTCATAAGGTGATTGAACATGAGCACATGGTAAACAGGATCTCCTTCATCGCCAGAGATGTCACAGATAACAGGGCATTTGGATATGTGTGTGGAGCAGAAGGGCAGCATCAGTTTTTTGCCATAAAGACTGCACAACAGGTAACATTTGCAAATAAACAGATACGCAAACTCAAGCATTGACATTCGCTTTGTGAAGGTAACAAAAACTACCAAGACAGATGTGCAACAATGGCAATGTGTTTCTGTCCCCTTACAGGCAGAGCCCCTGGTCATTGACCTGAAAGATCTCTTCCAGGTCATCTTCAACCTGCGGAAGAAAGAGGCAGAGGCCTCACAGAAGGTAACTGAAGCAATTTTAAAACTGGAAAAATATATATGTTTCCTTTCAAAAGTTGGACTGTGAGACCTTGTTCTTTCTGAGAGAAACCTATTTTAATGTGGCCATTAGGGAAGGGTATACAGTACACTGTAAAACCTCCTGAATGTCAACACTGCCTCTCTGTGTTCTTTCAATGAATCGCATCTTCAGACATTCCATTGAAATTATGTGAAATGACACACGCCTCACTGAATTACGAAAATAAGTATAATCATTAACAGTCTACCTCTTGTTTACAGGGGGAAAATGGCAGCGCTGTAGTTGAGGTAAGCACTTGGAAGCGCTTGTTTTCCCCAAATGATTTCTCTAACTCCTGCCTTAACCTTTTGCTTTTCTGTCCTTCTTTTAGAATGGAAGTGATGCCTTGCTAGGTGTAGATGGTGGAGTAAAAACTGCTCAAGTAAGTTTGTCCGCTCCTGTTTTTTGTTAAGTGCTTAACATTAAATAGCATAACTCTGATTTATAGTAGCTGGATAGATACTGTATGTTTCTGTTTCTCTTTGACTTCCAGCCAGTGGAGCAGTTTGACCTTTTTGGAGACATGTCGACCCCTCCAGACATCCAGGCTCCAAATGTAAGTGTGGTGCCATAAAATGTTCCCTTTAGCTGGGCAACATAGTGGAATTATGCTTAGGAAATGAAGTGCAGCTGGGCATTTCCACTATTATACTTTCAGTGTATACTTTTCAGGCACCTTAAAGCTGGGGTAGGTAAGTTTGAGAAACCGGCTCGAGATACACTTTTTGTTATATTCCATGGAATGCTCTTAACATCCCGATAGCAATGAATATCTGAAGTGCTTTGACAAAAAATCCATAAAATTCCATCATCTGTGAAAGCTGTAATACTGTAAAAAGCACGAACAATCATCTGAGCCGGCCCGGCTAATGTAACTGGATGGCCTTCCAACTGTGCACAAACTTATCTCGTGCCCTCATTGGTCATGTGCACGTTCGTGTGTGTTGGAGGAGGGGCTCTGTGAGGAAGTTGCAGATTTCTTCCGGCTGTGTATTTTCAAATTCTAGCGCACTCGAGCTGGTTTCTCCAAAATTACCTACCCCACCTTTAATGTTGACGGTAGGCCCTTGAAAACTTGTATTCAATTTTTTCTTTTCTATGGTAAGATTTGTTTTTAAACCAGGTACAGATGCATTCATAGAATAACGTTTGCTACATGCTGCCTCATGTAGAAACAACTAAATATGGTTCCATTCAATAACCTCAGCACTTTCCAGATCATTCCATTTGTGTAAACTCAATTCTAAAAAGGCCACACTTTTGTTTAATCACCAGTTGTATCAGATTTGACAGTTCATGATGATCTTTTAAGAATTGAGTTTAACTTCTTGTACCAATCTCATTGTTGTTCATCAAACCTCTAAAGCTGCTACAAATAGAATCTATTTAGAAGACATGTGTGTGTCACCTGGATTCTTCTAAGGGTAATACTTCTGGGAAAATTCACAAGCCCAGTTTCAGGTCATGGAGTTAGTGCTGACTTCAACCTTGCTGATGACAAAGGCAAGTTAGCAATTAGTCAATTTTTCCAATTGGACTTTGCTTTACCGTGACATTTATTTTCATTTTGAGGTAAATATTCTACAGGTAGCAGCTTTAAATTGTCTTTTCACACCATGTGATTCATTTTTCATTTTGTTAACACATGTGTTTTTCTCCTTCTGCAGAACTGATTCATAATTCTCTTTTTTTTCTGCCCCTCTCATGTTAACCAGGAATCTAATGATATGCTCTTGCTGGACTTTTCTGCTGAAGTTGACAGCAATCAGAATTGCATAAAGGGACCGTCCTTTGTAACTTCCTATGCCCCTGACCATAGGGCATCTCCCCAAACAGAGAATCCCTTTTCCTCAACATTTGGCTACTTTCCAACCCCAGACAGTGACCCTTTCAGAGATGACCCGCTTTCTAAATCACCCCCTTGGTCAGAACCCCATAACTCACAGATCTCCCCCCCCACCAGTAATCACCTAAACAGCACTGCTGGCAACACTTGCACAACAATTATTAACAGTGGTTTGAATGGAGACCCCAAACACCTCAGTCAGCAGATAAATGGGTTATCCAGTAAAACCATGATCCTCGCTCTCAGTAACGGACAGTGGCCACTAGGGGGCAAAATAACTCAGAGCAACACAATCACCATGATGGACGAATCTGGAACAGTTCTCTCAACCAAAAACCCTTTTTTTGACTCATCATTAAACACTTCCCCTGTCTCTAATGACATAACTCCTCCCCCACAACCCCCATTGGCTCATAGCAAGGATTCAGTTGTCATAAGTCCGCCTCCGCAGAGCTCTAAGGCTGGACGAGGTCGAAGGAGTGCAAAGGTGAAATTCCATAGCTAGATGAATCATGCTAGATTTGCATGTGTGATGCCTTAAATGGGCTGAATGCACAGGTTGCTAACACATCCCTTTCTTGGGTTATGCACTGGTGTCTGACAGGATATGACAGGATGCTTTTGTTTGGATAAGGTTATGGGTTCCTGGTTGGATCCACTCTGTCTTCGTGCATGCACTGGTGGTCACATGCTTCTCTAACTGGCTTGCATAAATGACACTTTGACTGTGCTGCTGAACAATCCACTTTTACCTTTTGTCATTTCTACTCTAAATCTATTTTCTAACATTCATGCATCAGTGATAAACGCAGTGGTAAGTGGAAAAGCATGTGTCGTATCAATGTTCAGGTAATGTAGTACTTTCGACTACATAATTGCAGTAAACAATTGGTTCAACTTTTGTTTAAACCTAATTTCTACTATACTGTTTATCTTGTGAGTTATCATGTCAATGAGGTGAAATGAAACTTTTTAAATGTATAAAGTATATAATACTATTTTATAACTTTCTTGAATAGTCCACAGCAGGCGATCTGTTTGGAGCAGAGCTATTTGCTGCCCCTGCTCAATCTGAAGCACCCCCCGCCTCAGGGGACTATTTCAACAGCACGCCCGCCAACTCCTACCCCTCCTCCATAGCTGCTCTGGGTAATACACAAAAGGGAGACATTGTGTTTGATTCAGATATACAGTATTTTTTTAGGCTTTACACTCCCTTCCCTTTTTAAACTTTGAAATCCCTTTTTCTTTATATCCAGGGAATCTTCAGTTAGGTCCTCCAGCTATCACAAGCGTCCCTGCTGCAGGCATGTGGGGAGCCCCCGCCGCTGCACCGTCCATGTTCCCCATGCCAGGAGCTCCAGGGCAGAGGCCCAACTATCCACAGCCCTCTGCCTTCGGTGGCCTACCCATTCCCCCCACAGCCTGGGGCCAGCAGATGCCCCCTCAGTTCAGCGCTGCACCCTTATCCCCGCCTCACCTCAGCTGGGGCCAGCCTCCACCAGGTGCTCCAGGTTGGGGTCAGCCCGCCATGACCAATCCTTTCCAGCCTGGCCAGTTCCCTGGAATGGGTGACCAGCAGGGTCCGGCACGCCCCCCTCCTAGGCCACCTGTTAAGGAAGCCCCTCCAAAGGTAGAGAACAGTGCCTTCACATCTCTGGACCCCCTTGGAGATAGAGAGAAGAAGAGTGGAAAGGACATGTTCAAGGACTTCCAGATCGCCAAGCCCCCTGCCATCCCAGCGAGGAAAGGAGACCTAGTGTCAAACGCTGCTCCCCCCCCAGGCAGCAACGAAGCCGGGGCATTCGATCAGTACTTTAACAATAAAGTGGGCCTGCCGCAGGATAATGCTGATCATGATGATTTTGATATCAATCAAATGTCAGCCGTTGTAAATGGTAAATCACCTACAATTTTGGAAGTTGACTATGTGTGAGATTTGTCACTAATAGTGTCCTTGTAATGTGTCTGTTGTTAGATGTTTCTAAACCAGCTCCTGTGCCAGCTGCAGCTCAAAGCTTTAACCCCGGCCTGCTAGATGCCGCCTTCTCTTCTGCTCCCATTGCAAATAATTCAACCCCAGCCCAGGGACCCAAACATGACATGTTTGATCAAGCATTTGGGGCCCCCGATTCGAGTGTGTTTGGAGGGCCGCCTGTAGCCATGGTACATAGTTTTACACAGACGCAACATTTACACAGTGTGTCTTTTCCAGACTCTCAGTAATGAATTTGAATTCCTGTTCTCTATTTGACAGCAGCCTGCTGTGCTGAACTCTGGATCAACAGCAGATTTTGGGGATCCTTTTGGAAATCCCTTTGCTTGACCATAACTTTGTCTATAAGTAAGTTTGCATTTATGATTGATTATTACTAAATGTATTTAATCTAAAGGGGATACATATTATCTTCACAGTTTTTTCTTCTCTCTGCCCTTACAGTTAAAATGGAGCTAATGGAGATCTTCACGTCAAATAAAATATTTGGGACAAGCTGCTACAACGTGCGCAAGACAATCCAAATGATGAGCGTTTCTAACTCTTGTCCCGAGCCCACCCTTCCTTTACACCTCAACCTCTGATGGTGTTGTTTTTACTATCCAATCAGTAGTTCCCCTTATTTGTAAAGACCACTGATTGAAAAATATAAATGTTTTGTCCTGATCTGCTGAAGATAGAAATGTATTGTATGAAAAAAAAGCACGTCCAAAGAGTTTCACTGCTGATGCTGTCTGTATTAAAGAAATAAAATAATTCAATAATTAGTTGTTCATTGACTTTTTCAGACTGAGTTAGTGAAGTAATGTTGGAAACCACTTAAGGTTCAACAGACCTAGATCATAGGCTTTGTCGATCACTGAAGTTCCATATTATTAAATAAAATACATATGGATCAGGGTGTACCAAGAAGTCAGTCAAGTCGCTTCAGCTGATTCAAAATGCTGCAGCTCGTGTACTAACCAGAGTTAGGAAAAGGGACCACATTACTCCTGTTCTGGCTGCCTTACACTGGCTCCCTATAGAACACAGGATAGAATTTAAAATTCTTCTTCTCGCCTACAAAGCCCTTAATGGGCAGGCGCCATCTTACCTTAAAGAACTCATACCCTACTGTCCTACTAGGGCATTGCGTTCTAAGAATGCAGGGTTGTTGGTTGTTCCTAGAGTCTCTAAAAGTACAATGGGAGCCAGAGCCTTTTCTTATCAAGCTCCACATTTGTGGAATCAGCTTCCAGTTTGTGTTCGGGCGGCAGACACCCTATCCGTTTTTAAGAGTGCGCTTAAGACCTTCCTTTTTGATAAAGCTTATAGTTAGGGCTGATTAGATTCAGCCCCTAGTTTTGCTGATATAGGCTTAGTTTGTCGGGGGACATCTTACTTCTTCCTTCTCTCTGTCTATACCTGTGTACTCTCATGTTCCGATTAACCCAGCTTCCCCAAATGTCTTTCTTTTTGGTGTCTATATACGCCGGGATCCGGAGTCATGGATGATCCTGCGCTCCTCTGTCCTGGATCGCGAGCCCTGGATCTTGAGTCGTGGCTGTGGTCCTGGATCATAGGTCCTGGATGGATATCCTCGTGGATTCATCTTCCTATTATACACACATGCATTTCCAAACATTTGGACTACCTATTTTGCAAATGTATTATCTTTTCAATTTACACACGGCATCTATTGCACGTCTGTCCGTCCTGGGAGAGGGATCCCTCCTCTGTTGCTCTCCCTGAGGTTTCTCCCATTTTTCCCTTTAAACTGTGGGTTTTCTTCGGAAGTTTTTACTTGTACGATGTGAGGGTCTAAGGACAGAGGGTGTCGTATTGTCATACTGATATTTTGTACAAACTGTAAAGTCCACTGAGACAAATGTAACATTTGTGATATTGGGCTATATAAATAAACATTGATTGATTGATTGATGGATATATACAGAAATATGTTAAATAGCCGCCTTATGGGTTGTATAAATTGAAACAAGAAAAATTCAGATTGTAAAAAAACAACTCATTTGGAAATGCTCTTTATTAAAGCTATGCAATCTAAATTGTGCTAAAGTTAAAGTACTACAAAAGAGGGAATGTATTTTTTTTTAAGAGCACATTTTATCTAGAAAGTATCTTTCTGACATTTTAACAAAATGTAAATTAAGTTAGAATAAAATGGAAAACTATAACAAAACACAATCAATGATCTCTCCAGTGGTAGCCTCAAATATGAAATATAAGTTTTGTGTAAAATAACCAACACCAAAAGCTGCTTACATATTTATCAGAATTAACAACCTCCTAATTTGAAATGTAGTCACATTTGATTGTTAATTCTTCTGCACTTCTCAAGCAAAAAACACGTGATTTGTTAGGGTTATTTTTGGATTGGTACATTGTTGCTTTTGCTTTAAAAATATTGTAATTAGTTATAATATACTGAGTAATATATTACAGATAATGTTTTCAAAGCCTTCAAAGAGTTTCATAGCATTGCTGCTGAGTCTTTAAGAAAATCCATGCAAAAACAACCTCACGCTCTTGCCTCAGCCAGTCGTTTTGCAGCGAGCTGACCACATTTCCCACAACCCCCTTCCCTCACGAAAATATCGCGTCATGAAAAACATGGCGGATTAGTTTGTGCATGGGGTCCGCTACCAGCTAGCTATCTTCGATAAATGTAAGCCTATTTCTCCCAGCAAATGAGATATTTTTGAACGGGTAAGTTATTTCAAGGTCATTTAATTATTTTTGACGTAACTCAATATAAATGTAACTGCCTCAGCTTTAAAATATGAAGAATACTATACGACGGTCCAAGTGAGGAGGACCCGCTTACTAAAAGTGTTGTCAAGCGAGTTTTAGTCCAGCTTTGTGCACTTTTCGCATTGTCTTCGCATTATTGTCTCGTTGTAATACTTCTTGACTGAGTTTAGGTTGTGTTAACGTATTCACACTGCTGGGGCGTATTTCCTTGTGATTATCTTTACAAACTGTCAACGTCACTAGTCCTGTCCGCTGATAGAATAGCTGAGGCTTGCAGAAAGCTGCATGTATTCTCGCTATTGCTCCTGCATAAGTGCTAACGTAAGGTAACAGTACATTGTCACACTATGTACTCTGTCGCACTATGTACTCATGCTTAAATAAATGCAAGCTAATCCTCATCAAAACAATAGTCTGTAGTCATAATATCTTAAAATAATACTCGGAAAGAAAGTGTATATTGTATGCAGAAGTCAGTATTTCAATTGTATCTAGATGATGTAGTGTATTAGACACGTATACACAACAGTACATCTTGTACAAGGCAAAATGATAATTGTGAAAGTAATTCTGTGTTACCACAAAGTGTGTTTTATTCTGTAGTGTAAATCCCTTGAAAGTTAAATGTAATCTTTCAGAAAAGTTGTTATTAAAACAAACTACTATTACTTTTTACATGCGTTTGAAAAATATGGCAGCAGTGGTAAAGTGAATAGGTTAAAACATGAAGAAATGTTTGCAAACATTATTGGTATTGATTTAGTGATCTGAATGTGGTGAAATGAGCAGTTACACTTGTGCTGATAAGATATTAGGGGACGTGTCTTACGGGCCGTCCACACAGCAGCTTTGACCACATCTTGAAAATCCTGGAGCTGGGCGTGTCTGACAGATTGAGGATTTCGCGACCAACAACCAATCACATGAATATCACATGAATATCCCGCCCCCGAGATACAAAGCAAAACAACCCGGTTCTTCTACACTATTGTCAAATAGGAAGGGCTATGATGAACATTTTTTTTTTTTAACATTTTGAACATTTATGAGATTAATGTTTATGGTGCTATTTTATGCTACATTCCATGCGGGCTAATGATACTGTCTATGCTTGCTAGCAACGAAGTAAACTAGCAACGAAGTAAACTGGATATAAAATCCCCAAACAAGCGAAAACCTACCAGTTTCACCCACTGTCTCTGGCACCTCCCTCCATGCCTGGTTCCTCCGGTTTGTATCCCGGTAAATAGTCTGGTCGTAAAGAACCGGGTGATTTGCTACCGTAATTTCTCGTTTGGAATATGAGGAAATGAACTGCGGTCTGGTTCTCCCTGCTTATAGCGGTTTGATTGGCTAGAGCTTGAACTGTCAGCCTCAAAAGTTGAACATTGTTCAACTTTGGAATCCTGAACATCCTGGAAATCCTGGAAATCTTCGCCTCGCCCCCCCACAATGCAATTCGGCGACAAGCAAGGGAAAGTGACGTCATCCCCATTCAAAGTCAATGGGCGGAGACGCGCTGGAAGCGGTGGACAAATCGCCAAAAGCTGCTGTGTGGACGGGCCGTTATAAGGACTGAGCACATGATAAGGCTAAATGTTTTCCACTCCTTATTTGCACTTTTAAGGGTTTTGTTGCAGGAATACCAATGCAGCTTTGACTTCCTGTGTGTTTTCAGGTCAAAATGTTCCGTCGGTCAAGATTTAGTATCCGGCCCAATGTTGGTGCTACAGGAAAAACAGCATCAACACCTCAGGAATCCCCTTCAGCAAGTCAGGAGACCAGTGAGACCCCTAACGACGTTGGTGAGAGCTCCACTGCTACTGCTGTTACAGATAACAAGCCTGCTGTGACCCCATCAGAAACACCTACAGTCCCAGGGTGAGTGATAAGAATGACATTGCTCGTCTAATGTTTTTGTCATCTACAAATAATAACTATTGTTGTTTCTTTATAGGGATGGTATTGACCAACATGTGGAAGGTACCAGCTCCTCAGCAGCCCTCCAGAGAAGGAAGCGGTTTTCCATCAAGCCTAAAGTGGCCCCAGGCCGCCCCTCTATTGCTGCTCGGAAAACAAGAACCCCTGTCAAGTCAGCCTCTGAAACCCCTGTTTCAGACCATGACAAGCCAAATACGTCCAGCCAAACTGGGACTGCATCAGCCCCTCAGAGACTGCAGTCCCCAAGGCGACGGAGACCTTCAGAAGAGAGCAAGCAGCAAATAATTCAACCCAAACCAACCACCATCCTTTCAGAGCCTTCAGTTATACCTACAGCTGAGGACTCTACAGAAAATAAATCTTTGCTGGCGAACACTGGCAAAGAATTTGAAAACATTTCAGCCAGTCAAGGAAATGAAGCTTCTTTCCGTCTCCCGGATAAAGTGCCCCTCTCTCTACCAGACAAAGAAGCTATTGCAATATCAGAGAAAGCCAGGACTCTAATGTCATCTAAGAGTAGGCTGTCACTGTCAACACCAGCGTTCTCCCTGAGTCGCCTCCTGAATGACCCTTCAGACTTACAGAGGCTTGCAAAGGCCCAAAAACTCAGAGACCTGCTCAGAGAGGAGATGCACAAAGAAAAGGTAAACTCAGATTATTCAGTAAGTATCGTTCTCCTCATTTTCTTCACTTTCTTAGTTTTAGTTACATACTTATTACTATTGTACAGTTCGACTTGTATGTTGATTTGGTTTATTATCTGATGTTGCAGAAAACTAAGAGATCTAAGAAAAGGGAAAAGGAATTTGACTTAGATCCTGCCAAAATGACCATGAGGGACCTTATCCGTTATCTACCACAGTCCAACCCCATGACGTAAGTGTCTTCTCTGCTTTACTCAACCTTGTGTAACATGTAATCCATGCATCCTCTCTATTGATTATCCTTTATCTTTCTTCACATGAAGGCTGTTTCTGGTTCCTTGTCCTGTGTGACCATCATTTGCAATTTTTCCAGATCTAGTTTGGAAGAGTCAGTTGTAGAGAATGAGACTGTGGTCCCACCTTCTCCAGGAGGACAAAAGTAAGTTAAACCCATCATCTTTATCAAATGTATTTCCTTTTTTTCTAATGATGTTGGACATGTGATCATACACATACACCTACATACAGTGTATACATACATACATACATACATACATACATACATTCTTAACGTCCTTATTTTGATCAACACAATTACAAAAACATATATGCTTCTTCTGTCCTGTTTTCTTGAAAATCATTGAAATACATCATGGTCTTTACAAAAGTGGAAATTGAGAATATATTTTAAACTCAGATGAGTTTAATTAGTGCAAGAGCCATTCAATGCGAAAGTGTGTTTTTGTTTTATTAGAAACCCAATGATACATGCACATTGTATAATTCTGATATGTTTTATATCAAACTAAAACACTTGATGTGTGGACATTTTTAGACAGTAGTTTGCATTCCATACATTTTCCCTGTGTCTGATGTTTGCGATGTATCGCTGCAGCGTCCCAGAGAAAGTGCAGGAACCCGAGTTCGTCCCAAAAATGCCAAGCCAGTGTGAGGAGGAAGCAGAGGCGGATGAGGAGGAAGAGGAGGAGGAGGAGGATGATGATGCTGATGCTGTGATGGTTCCTCGGGTCAAAGTTGCAGAGGACGGCACACTGATCATTGATGAAGAGAGGTTGGTAGACTTCTACAGGACATATCATTATCTATCTACTGCATTCTCTCAGTTATTGTAGACTCAACAGTTTCATTACTTTAAGAGTTGAACTGTCCAACATTGTCAACAAATGCATCCTTATAGAGATAATGCAGATGCAGGAATCTATTGTGGTCTTAATCATAACCTCTCAACTTGTGTCTCAGCTTGACCGTGGAAGTCCAGAGAGCCAAAGGGCCAAATCCAGCAAATGAGCGAGACCCCGTCTTTGAGCGTGGCTCCACTACAACTTACTCAAGCTTCAGGAAAGGGACCTACTGCAAACCCTGGTCCAGCGAAGGTAGGAAGATATGGATAATAGAGAAGTAAACAAGAATGGGAATTCTTTTTTTACAGCACACATTTATTAATGCCTTAAAGAGCCTGTGACAGCATCCCAACAACTGTTGTGCAATGAAATATTGGGCTACTAGTAATCTCGAACCGTCAGTTTAAAAAAGAAAAAGCGATACCGTTCCGTTAAATATCAATAATTTCGAACATCGCGGGGAAATTCCTTCGACTCATTTTGAAGTTTTGGGGGAAGCCGGAAGTGACGTCAATGCGGGAACGCTTCACTGTGCGGCGAGAGAGCCAAACACGGACAAAGTGTGTTGTCATGCGTAGAAATTGTGAATTACTGAGTTTAGGCACGTTAATAACGTTTTAATGAAGTTGACTACAGTATATTCATATTTGTCAGTGCTTTCATGTCAATTCGGCGAACATAAACATACATGATCGTGGTGAAGATGATGATTACATTAGGATTAAAAATCGGTAGTGAGAGCTGCTGAATTTCCTCCCGTAGGATGTGATATAAAAACAAATCGATTATTTTTGTAGTTGTAAACTCAAGTGGATGAAACTACATTTATTAGTGCTTTCATGTCAATTCGGCGAACATATGATAGATTAAATGATCGTGAGGATGATGATTAAAAATCGTTTGTTTGTGCCGGTCTGCATTTCCCGATGAGAAAACAAACCGATGCTTTTTGTAGTTGTAGTACACCAACATGGATTAAACGTGTGGTTTTTTTACCACAATGTTGGGGAAATTAATGGATAAAATGCACGGATTATTATTATTATTATTCCCACTCCGATCGGGACACTAGGTCCACCGTTTCCCCGCAGCGAGGCTCCCCCCGTTGACAGTTTACGTGGGCTGGGTGCAGTGGCGGACTGGCCATTGATTGATTGAAAAGTTTATTAACAGCTTGTATATTGGGTACAGTACAGTACAGCTCAAAACATACAATTGTTAAGGGGATGCAGACCAGAGAAAGACTTTCGTCTTGTTTACATCAGGGTCCCCCATTTCCAATCCCGATGGGCCGGTACCGAAGTGGGCCGGTCGGATAAGTCACTAGCACATCCCCCATAGGCGGCGCGTGAGGCTCAGGTTTGGGAAGGCTAAATAACTTTTTTTACCTGACGCTGCCCGCCTCCAGCGTCTATAGAAAAGAGATCAACTCAGTGAAAGCACCGCCTGCTGACCAATCAGAGCTCAGTGTGCAGAGTTTAAATCTCTCAAGTCATATTACAGGATAAAGGAAATATAGTTTAAACTGCCGTATGCAGAGAAGACGCCGACGTGTCGCACTTATCATTCATATTACATCATCAATCAGATAATCGATCATATAATATCTAGTGCTGTCAAAATTATCGCGTTAACGGCGGTAATTAATTTTTTGAATTAATTGCGTTAAAATATTTAACGCATTTAACGCATGTGCAGAATGGCCCGCCCCATACCAGTGGCAGCGCCAGGGTATGGCTGGGGTAGGCTACACCCATACCAAGAAATGGCTTAGCCCCACCATGAAAAATGATGTTAAAGTAAGCAAAATAAAGTCTGCCAACTCACGCGGAGTAAATTGCACAGACAGCAGTTAGTAAGATTGATTTCAGTATCCACGGTTTTGAAAACTTTTATCACGTAGTGATCGTCTTCTCAATAGAACATCTTTGATAACGGCGTGGTGTTGTTGCAGGAAGTCTCGACGGAGAATACTTTTGCTGTAGTACGGGGTGCACATAACTAGGGATGGGTATCGTTTGAAATGTATCGATTCCGATTTCGATTCCGGTTCTGCTTATCGATTCCGGTTCTTATCGATTCCCCGTTTCGATTCCAAAATTGTAAAAATAAAGAGGTCAAACGTTTAGATAACAAAAATATATTTATTCTTAAAAGCTTTAACTGAAATTGTTACTAAAAAATATACATGCAATACAAATGTATTGCACAATAGCTGTGCTTTATTTTAACTGAGCTATGCCTGTGGCAAGCTATTAACAGGCATTACACTTTGCCTTTTCTTTTTCTTTTTTAGTGTAGTGGAGCCTCACTTCAGAGTGTTTACCGCGACCTATCTTTGGTGTTATGAAGTGACTGAGCTCGTGAAATGTCTACGGGAGGGCGGGGGAGCATCGCTGCGGGGCAACTGTGGACCTCTGTCGCCTGTCAGCGCAATTTATATGATGCCGTTTAAAAAAATGAAGGGCGGTGCCAGCCGTCAGCGTACCGAGCCGGCCGTCAACGGCCCGCTGACGACCGGCCGTTCTGTGATTCTCCAGGTCCGCCCTGTATTCCACCGGGTCACCGCAGCACCGCGGTGCAGACGGACCCGCTGGAATACAGGGTCTACCGCGTTTAGGAACCGTTAAGCAGAACCGAAATTGTGTATTTTGTATGGGTACCCGGTACCCGGCATTTTCTTATCGGTTCCCAACCCTACACATAACTGGTACGCAGGTTATGTGTGTAATCTGAAATGCGTACCGTCACTTGTGTCACAAAGCGCATTTGCGTACCGACGTACTTGTGAAGCTTTTCCAGAAGGCGGTTAGATCACCGGACGACAGAGTCGGTCTCCGTGTGCACAGACAGGGCTGCTGTTAACGTCGGTCTGTACAACGGAATTGTGCCAAAACTACGCCAACCGGCTGCGGAGGGAGACTCACCCCCCCCCCTTCACTGGAGAACTGCGCTAAAACAGCTGATCACAACGTTCACACTCTGTGGTCACGAAGTACTCCACTAGCGCCCCCCCCCCCCCCCCCCTCTGTCGACTTTCCTGAAGTACTCCCCCGTTGATAGAAATCAACACGTAATGAATTCAGACCCCACGGTTTGATGATTGATAGGTGTGTGGGTTGTCTTTCATTTTGACACGCAGAAAAATGTTATAATAAACATAGATACTGTATGTTAAATGGATATATCCGCCTTCTTTCATTTATCTTTCCATTCCCACAACAATATACATAAAGAAATGGCATATTTTGGACATAGTTCGAATGGTGATTAATCATGATTAATTAATTTTTAAGCTGTGATTAATCTGATTAACATTTTTAATCGTTTGACAGCCCTAATAATATCATAATATATCATATATTTCCTTATCTGAGTCAGCTTCTCCAGCCGTATCTGGCCGTGCAACACTTACAGTGTCACATACTGTATGCAGAAGTATTATTTTTAGCAACACATTATGTTGACGAAACACTCAAGTCAAATGTAATTAAAGTCAGATCCACTCGTGTCTTAGACGTGAACGCGCTCTCAGCTGGAGAGAGAAAACCTGGCTTGATTTACCGAGTTGATAACCAGCGTCGTAGGACCGCTTAGCGAGATCTCGTTTGTTAGTTTGTTGTTGTTAGTTTGTTTGTTACTCAAACATATCCAGGGTCTGTTGAACTGGCTTCGTAGTACAGGGCACAGGTGGCGAGCAGCGCTAATGTCAAAGACACAGACATTGCATTATATTTGTATTTTACCAGGATGCAGTGACACAAATATTTACATTTACTATCTACAGCACCCGCCGCCCCTGACATCCCCCACTCCCCCCGTTGACAATTTACTAGCGGTACCGAAGTGGGCCGGTCGAGAGTCCCGGGATGATTTTTAGTCCCATTCCACCACTGGCTACATGACCGTATGATCGCCCATATTGACGCACCTAATAAACCTCTAATAGATACAACATAAACCGATCCTTCAGCCTAGGGCTGTGCGATTATGGCAAAAATCATAATCACGATTATTTGGTCAATAATTGATATCACGATTATTTTGACGATTATTCATTGACCATTTATTGAACTTTAAAACAAATAATATTTTACCAATAAACAAGATCAATAAATATGTTGGAGCGCACTTCCAAAACCATACTAAACATATATTATTAATATGATAAAAAAAAAAAAATTAGACCAAAATAAATGAAATCAAACATGTTGCAGTGCACTGTCACAACCTACTGAAAACTCCTTAACATATAGCCAACATTTTGGTAAAACATATTCAACATATTCCACTCAGTTAAACGTTGAAGGCTGGCCAACCGTCATGGTCCAGAAGTAACAGGAAATAAATGTTGAACTACAATTTAAGACCAAATAAAAATGTTTAGGCCACCATGGCAAATGCTGGTAGGGCTGCTCATGTCATCTCTTCAAGATTTTTTGCAAGAAACACCAGCCTGTTTACATGGTCTGGTTTCAGAGATGAGCGCAGGCAGGTGACGATATTGCCACCTGTACTGAAGACCCTCTCTGAAGAGGAACTTGTGGCAATGCTGCCACATATGACACAGGACAAAGAAAAGACTCTGAACCCTTTCTTTGCCATTATATTAAAATAGTGTTGCTACAAAAGTATAAATTAGGCTTACTAATAAGACAACTCAGATCTGAAGCTACACAGGAATCTGCTGCAGCAACAGTGTAATAAAAAAGACAACATTAATAGAATCAAACCCATTTTTTGTTGCATTTTATTAGAGTATAAAAAGAAATGCCTTTAAAATAGGATGCAAGCAACACTAGTTTCTGAACTGATAGACTATAATCAATTTAAACAGAACAGATCTTAATGTTTGCATTCTTATACCATTTTGTACAATAATTATCATGAATAAATTCAAACAAACTAAAACTTACAGCAGATTAATAACGGTATCTAAATTGAGTTTTTATTATATCAAAAACCTGTTGAAATGCTGCTGTTATTTTTACTGTCCCACAAAAGCGCGTCGCAGCCTCCAGGAAAGCTTCTTTCATAACTTCGCCGTCTTCGAAAGACTTCATGTGTTTCGCAAGAACGTGACTGACGCGATAAGATGCTCTGGTAGCAGCCTTGCTCTTGTTGTTGGGCCTGGTGAAAATGGACTGCTGTGCATTTAGCTGTCCTTTCAGGCCCCTCCCCTTTTGGAGCGTAGGGCAGAATCAGGAGGGAATTCCGTCTCGTAGCGTTTGTGCACTGTTTTGAAATGCCGCTCCTAAATGACCCTTCTTCGATAAAGCCACGCTCGCATTGCAGATGAGACAGATGGACTTTGAATTGGAATAGATACAAAAATAATCATCCTCCCACTCGGAGTGAAAATTATATATTTTGGGCTTTTTTGCTTCTGCCATAATTGCGGTCTTGTGTGTGTGCGGAATGTCACTCCTGTTGACCATCCATGCTGTTGACACGGACAACGTCAGCGAACTAGTGCACTGCTCACCAGCCACGCCCGGACACATGGGGTGAGGCCGGCCAATCACAAAGCTTTGATGCGTTCAAGTGCATTATTCTGGCACGGGAACATTATGTTACAGGACATTAACGATAAAACAGAATATTGTTGTTCTATTTTTAGACACATCTCGCGATCGACTGGGAATCTCCCCGCGACCCTTCTTTTTAACTAGTTGCTGCTCTTGTTCTGACATCTTCGCTTGCGCTGAACACTCACAACACATGTCACTCCTACGTGGCCGAGTGGGCTTTCAGGGAGGGGCGAAAGCGCACCCAGCAAAATAATCGTATTTTGTCAATTATGCTGTTTTCCTAATCGTCGCAAGCCATAATCGTAATCGCGATTAAAATACGATTAATTGCACAGCCCTACTTCAGCCTCATATGAGCTCTCAGACACGTTCAAAATTAAACTGTCATCGCTGTCTGAGCTTGCTGCTGTGTGCGCCATCGTGCGTTTACATGCAGATGCTGGGATCCTGAACGGTGCAGCTGGAGCGCTGTGCCCGCAATGACGTCACACATAATTTGGCGGGACTTGAAGAATCCCCGAGAAGATCCAGAAAATGGTCAACATTGAAGGGCAGATTAATAGTTATCAAAGTACAAATATCCAAAATCAGTTCAGTAACGGTTTTCAAGGGGACAATATTTACTCAAATTGATGGGTTTGGATGATGGGGGAAACTCGTGTCACAGGCTCTTTAATGTCATGAATGTTTGCTGTTTTCCAACAGAGACAGACATGTTCTTCCTGGCAATCAGTATGGTGGGAACAGACTTTTCCATGATTTGCCAGCTGTTTCCTCTGAGAGCACGATCAGAGATAAAGGTTAGTGATAATAACAGCTATGCATATGTTTATAAAACTTCATGTATAGAAGCAAAGCACTGCTCATTACTCTTTTATAAAATGTTGTTTGTGTTAATTGCATTGATTTTAAACTTTCAGAACAAATTTAAAAAAGAAGAGCGAGAGAATTCCTGGAGGATTGACAAAGCTTTCAGTAAGTATTCAGTAAGACAATACTAATAATATCATATTGAATTACTATCGTTCTCAATGTGCAATATCTGCATTTATTTCAATGTAATATTTACTGCCACACTTTTGCAGGAGAAAGGCGCAAACTGGACATTGAGTATTTTTCTAAACTCTTAGAAAAGATACTAGAAGTTCATAAAAACAGGAAGAAACTGAAGGCAATGGCTGAGAAGAAACCTCCAAAGGAGCGCAAGAAAAGAGAAAAGGGTCATTATACTTGTTTTCCTTTTTCAATAGGGAGTTTGGTGTTATATCCCCATAACGTTTTTTGTTTTTTTACAAGACATTATCTGGGCTTCATTTTTCACTTTTGGTCCTTTGTTTGTCTCAATTTAACAATCATCTGTTTCCTCTACAGGCCGGAAAAAAGCTGGGAAGAAGCTGAGTGTTGTGGAGGAGGAAGATGAGGAAGAGCAGAAGGAAAATCCTGATTTGGAGAAAGAGGGAGAGAAGGAGAATGAGGACCTCTGTAATGAGGCGGGAACCACTGCTGTTAAGTCTAAGAAAAAACGCAAAATAAAGAATACCTCGACTGAGGAACCAAAGGACAAGAAAAACAAAACGGATAAAAAGAGCAATGAACAAGGTCCATGTCATTATTTTATAAGAATGGTGTTGATGAAACTTGTGGATATATATTGTTGTATCGGCACAGAAATTGAAATGTTTATTTTTCTTTCATATGCTCAGATGAGGCCTTTATACCTGGAGACAAAGAGGCAGCACTTCCTGAGGACTGTCAAAAATCAGACATGTAATGCAACTTAAAATATTGTTTCAAATAGAGTATTCTGCATCTTCAGTTGGCATTCAAATCCATGTTTTGCCCTAATATTCAGGTCTGAAAAGACTGAGGGAGCCAAGGATGGCACGATCAAGCCTGCCAAACTTTCCCGAGGCAGAGCACCAAAACCACTGCTGCCGTTGGGCCGGAAGAGGGTTAAAAAGCCCCCACCTCCCTCCACCAAGACCAACGATGATGCATCAGATAAAGGAGAGGAGAGTGTGATTGATGGAGTATCCACAGAGCAGGTTGTTATATTTTCCTTTTCATCTGAGAGTCATCAGATATTTCTTCATACTGTGACTTTGGCTCACTGAAAGTTATGCTAACCTTTTTAGGTAAAAAAAGATACATCACCTTCAAGGCAAGACCAAAATAGTAAGTCAGCCAATAATGATCATTCCTCTGAAGAGGAGGAAGCAACCGCTCAACCTCCAAAACCTACCAGGTACAATATCTCTGCTGTATTTTCAGATTTCTTACATTGTATGCAGAAACAACATAATATACAATATAATAAAAACATAAGCAGCTCATCAGTGTGTAATTGCATTTGATAGGTATGGAAGAGTGCCTAAACCCACCAAGCCCTTGAATTACTCTGCCAAAGAGGCTGCACCCGCCTCTGCATCCGAAACCAGTCCTGCCTCACCAGATGCGTCCACTGCTTCTGCTGCCAGGCCTAAACCCAAATCCACAGCCAAGAGGGGAAGATCATCAAAGCAGCAATCATCCCAAGAGTCCAAAAAGCCTAAATTAGTCACCCTCAGGGCTTCTCAGTCAGAATACAGTGATGAGGAGGATGAAAAGCAGCGAGAGGAAGAAGAGTTGGAGGAGGAGGAGGAGCACGCTGCATGCAGTCCAAGTAGGGACAGCTCTGCCCCCGTATTTGTGCCTGCCATTCTGCGCTCCCCACATCCTGTCATCTCAGAAGTGGAAGAGACAATGGAGGAGGTATGAAAAACGGTTTACTATCATGTCTTGCACAGATGCACCCCCTATTAATTTAGTTTCATACATAACTAGCATCTTTGTGTTTTTCTTTATGTATGGTTTTTCATTCCATAATTCAAACCCTCCAATCTGACTCCCCCATCCCACATATAGCTTGATATCTTGGCCACTATGCCTGATGTGTTGGGCATCTCCCAAAATGCACTCTGCCCTGATGACTCTTGCGAGTGGGCACAAAAAGAAACAGGCACAGCTGAACCCTGCGAACATCAGCTGGACCTGCTTGTTGTAAGTGTCTTATAACTCAAATGTGATGCCAGTGAAATTAAATCATTATCCTGAGATGCACTTATAATTCTAACATCTAATCTTAAAACACGTCATTTGAATCGATCAACATAATTTGATTAGTTATTAAGGGTCAACCTTGATTAAATGCAACCTCATTATATTTGAAAATCTCCTTTTTTTATTATTGTATTTATGTTACACACATACAATACAACTTGGAGGCCTGGATCAAACACTTTTGTTGGCATCAAAGTTAGTTTTGGTACATTTTTCAATGAAAAAGCAAGACATTCAAGTTGCAACTATGTTGCGTGAAGTCTATGTTGCAAAAGCTGGATCACCTCAACGAAATATGTTGGTGTCCAGATGTAATCAATTGACAGAGATGATGTAGACTGACAAAGAAGTGTAACTGGGGCTATTATAATACATGTTTTCATATACATCACATCCTTTCACAACTAGTCAGGCTTATTTGGAAAGCTTTTGATGTGACTGACAACTCTTTTGTCTCCCTTGCAGGATGTTATTGACTTCCTTTCTATAGACCATGCAGAAGGTAGGTTGAAGAGGTATTCTGAGTAGTTCCCAGTGGCAAACATTAATATTTTATATTAAGAAGTCTAATTCTCATACATGTGTTGGTGCTCTTTTTTGTTTAAGTATCTGAGGACGAGAGCTACAATGAGGCTGCTCAAACCCTGTTGACCATTGGGAACCTGGCTCACCTCTCACAGTCAGCACAGAATCAAATAGCCATAGAAGATCAATTAACAGGTAAGAGACAAAGCAGACATGAGGTTCTTTATATTGCATTCCATTAAGATTAAATCACAATAATTTAAAATGTGCCACAATGTTTAATTACAGGGACAACATCAGACAGTGTGAATGAAACCAGCGAACAGCTAGAAGAAGAGGTTGCAACAAAGATTGATGCAGAAAAGGAAAACCGTGCCACTCCTGTTATGTCTGCAACTTCTCTTAATGAAGTCACAGAAACGTCCGAAACTGTTACCATAGTGGAGCTACAAAACATTATTGACAATAATGACATCCCCATTCTTGAATCCAGTGATCAGAGGACAGGTTCTGATATGGATCCTACCTCTCAATTGACCTCAAAGACAGATTCTCCACCGACCAGGAGAGCACGATTATCCAAGGTGAAACCAAAACCTAACCTAGGCCAAGCTTCAAGGACTGCTCAGTCAAAATCACAACCGGTGACATCAACAGTAAGGGCAGCTGAAGAAAGCCCATCGGCGGCTCCTGACCTTTCTCAAGCCCCTTGTCCTAGTCCTGCTTTGGATATGAAACCGTCAGTAGATTTAGCCTCTACTCCTACTCTCACAGAAGAACTCTCAGGTGTATCAGGTGCAACAACATCACATCGGCGTGCCTCAGAAAACAAGGACATCTCTGAAGCCCAGTTTGAAATCAGAAGGGAACCAGACACGAGAGACACAAGGCCAACAGATGAAGATATGATGTCTCATGTTGGGACATCTGAGATGAGTTGTAATAATCCACTGACATCTGACACCGTTGTCGCTGAAATGCAGATTGGACAAGGATCAAACGGCGACCATCCTGCTTCATGTGTTAAACCTTTGGAAGAGTTACCTGTCAGTGAGAAAGAAAAAGGTGAGGTCAAATCTACAACTCAAACAAGGAAAAGTCGATTCCAGAAAATCAAACCCAATCCCAACCTAACACAGACATCAAGGTCCATACATTCTAAAGCTCAAACCTCAAAAGACACCTTAGAGAAAGACTCAGACTCAACTCCAGTTAGCAAATTCCATGAAAAAACAATAGCAGAGCCAACTTTCACCACCTCAACTGAAAAACAAAGTCAAAGTGATGTTCCTCATGTTCCAGAGTTGACAGATGAAGTTCTGATGTCAGATGTGAAATCTGAGAGTAGATGTAATAATCCACTGAAATCTAAAGCAGCAGCCACAGACTTGCAGCTTGGACAAGGGTCCATCAAAGGCTCTGTCCAAGAGAGCAAAGACCATCCTGCTACATGTGTGACACCTGTTGAAAAGTTACCTGTCGGTGAGAAAGAAGGGAGTGAAGTCAGATCTACAAGTCAGGCAAGGAAAAGTCGATTCCAGAAAATCAAACCCAATCTCAACCTAGCACAGACATCAAGGACTGTACGTTCTAAAGCCCAAACTTCAAAAGACAACGTAGAGAAAGACTCGGACTTGACTCCAACTACCAGATTCCATGAAATAGCAGAGGTTGAAGCGGAGCCAACTTGCACCGCCTCTCCTTCTGAAAAACCAAGTCACAGTCCTGGCCCTTCTTCAGACTGTAGACCATCATTGGATTTTGGGATAACTCTTACTCCCAAAGAGGAACTGTCAGGTATATCAGGTGCAACTACATCACAGCAGAGTGCCTCAGAAAACCTGAACCTCTCTGAAGCTCAGTTTGAAAGCAGAAGGGAACTGGACACCAGAGACGTAAGGCCAACATCGCAGTCAACAAATGAAGTACTAATGTCTCATGTTTTGACAACTGAGAGTAGTTTTAATAATCCACTGACATCTGACGCAGTTGTCGCTGAACTGCAGATTGGACAAGGATCAAACTTAGACTCTGTCAAAGAGAGCAATGACCATCCTGCTTCATGTGTTACAATTTTGGAAGAGTTACCTGTCAGTGAGAAAGAAAAAGGTGAGGTCAAATCTACAACTCAGACAAGGAAAAGTCGATTCAAGAAAATCAAACCCAATCCCAACCTAACACAGACACCAAGGTCCATACATTCTAAAGCTCAAACCTCAAAAGACACCTTAGAGAAAGACTCAGACTCAACTCCAGTTAGCAAATTCCATGAAAAAACAATAGCAGAGCCAACTTTCACCACCTCAACTGAAAAACAAAGTCAAAGTGATGTTCCTCATGTTCCAAAGTTGACAGATGAAGTTCTGATGTCAGATGTGAAATCTGAGAGTAGATGTAATAATCCACTGAAATCTAAAGCAGCAGCCACAGACTTGCAGCTTGGACAAGGGTCCATCAAAGGCTCTGTCCAAGAGAGCAAAGACCATCCTGCTACATGTGTGACACCTGTTGAAAAGTTACCTGTCGGTGAGAAAGAAGGGAGTGAAGTCAAATCTACAAGTCAGGCAAGGAAAAGTCGATTCCAGAAAATCAAACCCAATCTCAACCTAGCACAGACATCAAGGACTGTACGTTCTAAAGCCCAAACTTCAAAAGACAACGTAGAGAAAGACTCGGACTTGACTCCAACTACCAGATTCCATGAAAAAATAATAGCAGAGGTTGAAGCGGAGCCAACTTGCACCGCCTCTCCTTCTGAAAAACCAAGTCACAGTCCTGGCCCTTCTTCAGACTGTAGACCATCATTGGATTTTGGGATAACTCTTAAACCTACAGAGGAACTGTCTACAACTGAGGAGAAAGAGACAGACCTTGAAGTTGTATCAGGCTCAACAACAACACAACAGAGTGCCTCAGAAACCCAGAACCTCTCTGAGGCCCAGTTTGAACGCAGTAGGGGACAGAAAACCAGAGACACAAAGCCTGCATCTGAGTCAACTGAAGAATCTGCTTCATCTGTTACACCAGTAATAGAGTTACCTGTCAGTCAGAAAGAAGCGAGTGAAGTCAAATCTTCTTGTAAGACTATTAGAATATGTTTACATCAAGTCAAACCCAAATCCAACTTATCACAGATGTCGAGAACTGCGCATTCAAAGCCTCAAGTCACTAAAGACCCATACCTACCCATGCCTCAGGCAGAGACATGCTCCAGCCCAACTTCAAGACCTAATTTACCTGAAAAGACAACAGCAGAGGCACAGCCATCTTGCAGTACCATCCCTTCTGAACAACCTAGCCATAGCACTGCGTCAGTATCAGTACAATCATTGGAATTAGACTCCACTCCTAAAACCATAGAACAAAACAAAAATGTTGCATGTGAGCTAGAGTCAAGCTCAGAGGGCTCTGAACAAAGTGTTTCACAAAGAAGGCAGCGCTTTCCAAAGGTCAAACCCAATTTAGGATCATCTCTTAGAACTACACGCTCAAAACTGCAGTCAAATGATATCTGTAAACCAGCAGAGCAGTGTCATATGGAAACCTCTTTAACCACAGAACAACAGCCTTCTGATAATAATGACGCAGGACCTGGTTCGCAAAGTGAGTGCAAACAGGACATGTTCTTTAAAGCTACAAAGACAATTACACAACCAACAGATGGCCCAACAACAGTTTCCGATGTCCAGTCTTCAGGAGATGGGTCAACAGAGTCCCAAATTGTCTCCATGCAATCTACTAATACATACTCCACACCAGATCCAAAAGAAAGCACTCAGGAGCCACCTACAGAAAATGACCCTGAGGCACCAAGTCAAGATGCAGTTCAACAATCTTCTGAAACCAATGAAACAAGTGTCAAAAGGTAAGAAATTAATCATATCCCGGAATATTCAACTACTGTTGTCATGTTGCATTGACACGCTTTTGTTTTACATTAAATATTAAGGAATGATTTGTTTTTCTCGTAATAAAAGTTGTTTTCCAATTGCAGCCCTGATGATAAACGGCCAGAGCCAACAGACTCTCCCTCTGGAAAAGCTCCCCCGACTCGTAGAGGCCGACTTATTAAACCCAAACCCACCCTGGGACACAGCAGACGGCCTCCACAACACGTCAAGAATACACAACAAGCAGAAGCAGGTTTGACCTCATTTAGCTTTTCAAACTACTGCAATCTATCACCCTACAGTTTCTTTGTTTAACACCTATGGTGGTTATTTTCAGCAGATGTTGGTATTCTCTCAGAAGGTGGGGATGATTCAGTTTGCCCCAAACTTGTGACTGAACTCCTACCTGACATCCAGAAACCAGTAGAGGGCGCCATTGATCAAAGTAGTAACACAATTCTCTCTCCAAAAGATGCTGATACTTCACTGCGAAGCTCAACAAAAGTAATTGAACAACTGAGTCAACATGAACCCCTTGTAGAGGTTTCTGGATTGTCTACTGGTTGCACGACAGGTACTCAGGTGAGATAATGATATGCATGAAATGTTGTATTTTGAGCACTATGATTGCAGTATATTTTTGCGTTGAAATTCCTTATTGATAGTTGACCGTGCTTATGACATGGAGCAATATATATATTTTTTACAATGTGTCTCTGAACCCAGTTTATATTTTATGGCAGTGAATCCCAATAATAGTCGCTTGTACCTCAGGTGGTACTTCTGCATTTGGTAAATTATGTATAAAAAGATTGTAGAATATATCAAATTATTTGAAAAAACAAAATTGTTTATTATACTAAAAAAATATTCTGTGTTTTTTTTTTTTAAAGAACCAAAAGGAAATTATTTTATCAGCTGTAACAACTGATCACTAGATGTTGCATTTGAGAATGCAATACAAATAGTAGCTATAAAGCAGTTACCTAAAAGTTAATGGTTAAATAGTCCAGCCATTCGATCGCTGTACATCAACAATACAACTATTACACAAAATCATATCGCATACCTTTGAATGAGGTTGGTCAAGTACCTCTGATTAAAAGATGAATCCTTGATTGGTTCTCTCTGCTTTCACATTTCCAGGATGCATCAACATCAAGTGCAGGAGGGACCCAAGGTCATCCCAGCTTCACAACATTTCCAGACAGTACGTTGGTTGATATTGTAATGTTTATTAATTACAGTACATGCATCATGGTGGTGGCTAGCACTTCTCTCACTCTCCCTCTCAGTGATGTTGCCTCAGGATCCTTCTGATCCAGATGAACCGTTCTTCATCCTCTCTCTGACCGAGATCCCAGTCAGCTCATCTGGGGAGGGGGTGGACAGTGTGTCTGAGCCCCTCCCTTCTCTTCCTGTAACAGATGCTCCAATAGAGCAACAGAGGTTAGTGCCTGCTGTTTTATCAGATGGTCATTTCTCTCATGCAGGCGTAGATGTGACTCTGTTTGATGTGTGATTCTACAACTGTCCTCCCTCCTCATCAGTGTTCCTGGAGAGAGTTTGGCAACAGCAGAAGAGCAGCCTTCACCTAATGTCACTGTGCCTGTGCCCATGGAGGACAGTAATGAGACAGGCGTCATACATGTGAAAGACCCAGATGATGTAAGTGAAGTTGCAAGGAACCACTTGTAGCCAAAATGTGATGAAATGTCTGTATGTGTCACACTTTTTATTTTCTCACACACACCAGGGTTCAACTGAGGGGAATCAAGTGGACCCACATGGTAGGGTGATTGCCTTATTCTGTTATTTATTTAAACTAATGGCAAATGTATTTCTGATAGTAAATGTGGATTATTCGTGTTTATGGGAACAGAGAGAACTACAGTTCATCCATCTACAGTACAAGAGACTGGACAGAATAAAGATGAGACTGAAATTCCCCCGACAAAGGAAAGACAAACAGGCACTAGAAGAAAAGGTATGTGTTACTTTAATACTTACTTATAACATGCACTATCCTCATATTGGGCACATGTTGTTTCATTGTGTACCCCATTCTCTTAGAAATGGCCAAACCGCAGGTGAAGCCCAAAATGACAAAGAGGAAACAAACCAGCAAGACTGCCGCTGCTAAGAAAGCTGAGTCCCTCCCCATCCAAACAGACACCACGGAGCAGTTAGAGCTTCCTGGGCCTTCTGTGCAGCCAGAGGCTTCTGACGACACTGAGCCACAGAGAGGAAGGGCTGATCATGTAGAAGTGGAAAAGGAGACTCTGACTGATGTTGTGGACCCTGAGGGCACCAGCTCAGGAGCAAAAACGACACGGACTAGTAGTCGGAATAGGTGAGGAAAAACGGTTTTAAGAAAAATCCTTTGTTGAGATCTGGATAAGTCCTCCAGTTTTCATGTTGGTATATATCAATTGTACTTGAATGCGACTTAATTTCTCTTCCCCATTAACTTTCAGAAAAGCAAAGGATTCTGACCCTGGCAAAGCAGCTTCTAAGAGCCCTAAGGTGAAAACTCCTCGTGCAAAAGGAAAAAAATCAACCCCGGCAGCTGTAGCCTCAACACCATGTGAAGTCACCCCAAAACCCGGTCCGAAACCGGGGCAACATGCTTCAGAGCACAGCCGACTACGCTCAGAGCAAACTCCTAGCACTTCCCTTTGTCCAGCTGAGGTAAGGATGACAGAGGTGGATAGGGAACCATCTTGATTCAGTTCATTTTTTAACTCACCGATTTATCGTTTTTCTTTCAGGGTTCAACTTCTCAGCCAAGTGAATATATGGAGAGCAGCTCTCTAGAGGAGGAGCCCACCAGTGTGTCTCAGTACTTCCTAAGTGACATTTTTACAGATGCTGAGTCCCTCCCCATCCAAACAGACACCACGGAGCAGTTGGAGCTTCCTGGGCCTTCTGTGCAGCCAGAGGCTTCTGACGACACTGAGCCACAGAGAGGAAGGGCTGATCATGTAGAAGTGGAAAAGGAGACTCTAACTGATGTTGTGGACCCTGAGGGCACCAGCTCAGGAGCAAAAACTACACGGACTAGTAGTCGGAATAGGTGACGAAAAACGGTTTTAAGAAAAATCCTTTGTTGAGATCTGGATAAGTCCTCCAGTTTTCATGTTGGTATACAGTGGGGCAAAAAAGTATTTAGTCAGCCACCAATTGTGCAAGTTCTCCCACTTAAAAAGATTAGAGAGGCCTGTAATTTTCATCCTAGGTACACTTCAACTATGAGAGACAGAATGGGGGGAAAGAATCCAGGAAATCACATTGTAGGATTTTTAATGAATTAATTGGTAAATTCCTCGATTTAAAATAAGTATTTGGTCACCTACAAACAAACAAGATTTCTGGCTCTCACAGACCTGTAACTTCTTCTTTAAGAGCCTCCTCTGTCCTCCACTTGTTAACTGTATTAATGGCACTTGTTTGAACTCGTTATCAGTATAAAAGACACCTGTCCAAACCTCAAACAGTCACACTCCAAACTCCACTATGGCCAAGACCAAAGAGCTGTCAAAGGACACCAGAAACAAAATGGTAGACCTGCACCAGGCTGGGAAGACTGAATCGGCAATAGGTAAGCAGCTTGGTGTGAAGAAATCAACTGTGGGAGCAATTATTAGAAAATGGAAGACATACAAGACCACTGATAATCTCCCTCGATCTGGGGCTCCACACAAGATCTCACCCCGTGGGGTCAAAATGATCACAAGAACGGTGAGCAAAAATCCCAGAACCACACGGGGGGACCTAGTCAATGACCTGCAGAGAGCTGGGACCAAAGTAACAAAGGCTACCATCAGTAACACACTACGCCGCCAGGGACTCAAATCCTGCAGTGCCAGACGTGTCCCCCTGCTTAAGCCAGTACATGTCCAGGCCCGTCTGAAGTTTGCTAGAGAGCATTTAGATGATCCAGAAGAGGATTGGGAGAATGTCATATGGTCAGATGAAACCAAAATAGAACTTTTTGGTAAAAACTCAACTAGACGTGTTTGGAGGAGAAAGAATGCTGAGTTGCATCCAAAGAACACCATACCTACTGTGAAACATGGGGGTGGAAACATCGTGCTTTGGGGCTGTTTTTCTGCAAAGGGACCAGGACGACTGATCCGTGTAAAGGAAAGAATGAATGGGGCCATGTATCGTGAGATTTTGGGTGACAACCTCCTTCCATCAGCAAGGGCATTGAAGATTAAACGTGGCTGGGTCTTTCAGCATGACAATGATCCCAAACACACCGCCCGGGCAACGAAGGAGTGGCTTCGTAAGAAGCATTTCAAGGTCCTGGAGTGGCCTAGCCAGTCTCCAGATCTCAACCCCATAGAAAATCTTTGGAGGGAGTTGAAAGTCTGTGTTGCCCAGCGACAGCCCCAAAACATCACTGCTCTAGAGGAGATCTGCATGGAGGAATGGGCCAAAATACCAGCAACAGTGTGTGAAAACCTTGTGAAGACTTACAGAAAACGTTTGACCTCTGTCATTGCCAACAAAGGGTATATAACAAAGTATTGAGATGAACTTTTGTTATTGACCAAATACTTATTTTCCACCATAATTTGCAAATAAATTCTTTAAAAATCAGACAATGTAATTTTCTGGATTTTTTTTTTCTTTCTCATTTTGTCTCTCATAGTTGAGGTATACCTAGGATGAAAATTACAGGCCTCTCATCTTTTTAAGTGGGAGAACTTGAACAATTGGTGGCTGACTAAATACTTTTTTGCCCCACTGTATATCAATTGTACTTGAATGCGACTTAATTTCTCTTTCCCATTTAACTTTCAGAAAAGCAAAGGATTCTGACCCTGGCAAAGCAGCTTCTAAGAGCCCTAAGGTGAAAACTCCTCGTGCAAAAGGAAAAAAATCGACCCCGGCAGCTGTAGCCTCAACACCATGTGAAGTCACCCCAAAACCCGGTCCGAAACCGGGGCAACATGCTTCAGAGCACAGCCGACTACGCTCAGAGCAAACTCCAGCTGAGGTAAGGATGACAGAGGTGGATAGGGAACCATCTTGATTCAGTTAATTTTTTAACTCACCGATTTATCATTTTTCTTTCAGGTTTCAACTTCTCAGCCAAGAATATATGAATATATGGAGGAGGAGCCCACCAGTGTGTCTCAGTACTTCCTAAGTGACATTTTTACAGATGCTGAAGAGGGGTGACAGCTGTGAAGAGTCTGGGAAAGAGGAGGAACCCACTGGTGGTTTGCTCTTTTTACATTTCTGATGTGTTAAGTTATAGATTAATTTATAACTAAGTGTTTTTTGTTGCTTTTGCTGTCAGTTATAATTAAATTAAGATATATTTGCTATACTTACACAAGCACTTTGAATATGTACAGTTGTTTCAATTGACTGAAAATTATTTTTAAAAAGCCAGTATCAAATAATGAATATTACATTGTACAAATTAATAACTCAAACACCGGTAAATCACTTGTTTCATTTAATGAGGATTTTTACAATAATCCATTATGTTTCACGCCTCAGATACCTTTTTTTAGTTACCTGGGAAAATGTAAATATTGTACACTGGCTTTTTTGATTGTTCTTTTTCATATCTGTTCCATGAAAAAACCCGGATTACTTGACATCATGTATATATGTACATATTGCAAATGTTAATTCATCTTTTTGTATTTGACAAAAAACAATGTCTTAAAATGTGCTTTTCCATTTCGAAAACTGAATTTCCTTTTTAAATGGCTTCATTTTATCCTGCAAACACACCCCATGTAAAGTTAAGGTAGTCAACTTGTATTTAAAATAAGCTCTCATTGAGACATTTTGTTGTACTGTACATAATGTTGTTCAGTTCAATGTTAAAGAGGTCCTTGTAGAGATTCAAAGCATTCTTTGTATTATGTTTGATACTTGAAACAAAGGCACATCATGTGTTATTATGTTTTATAAGTTCATTAAAATAACACATGGAATTCTGTAAGGTCTGAATAAAATGTATTCTTCCAGCACCGCTTCATTTAGTCTTTCATCTAAGATTCTGGTTTGCTAAAACATTTTTAATGTTGATGGAACTCATTTTAGATTTTCTTACAGATTCATACAAGCTCTAGAAACTAAAAGTACTGTTTGTTTATGTAAATAGCACATTTGTAAGATACTGTTAATGTTCAGTGGGTATGGTATACTATTATGATTGCAAATGAAGCTAGTCATTGTTGCATGTGATACAGCTGACTTAAAAAAAATAGAAACCTAAGGATTGATACTAATCCCTCATGCTGCAACCTCTTGTAGTGGCTTAAGACTGTTGATCTCCCTGTTGAGTAACTGCTCTGTCCACAGGTCCACTGTGGGACTCAGCCAGCTGTGAGATTAGTCCCCCACTCACTGTACTGCCTGCTGACCGGAGCGCACCTCTGAGGCTCTGCACAGAGGGAACATGAGCGATAACATCCAGGTTAGTTGGGGGAAATGATTATTTTGTATTTTATGCATTGATGATTCATACATCAAAGGAATTTACATAAGGTTTTCACAGGAATGTTTGTATGATTGTTTCTTTATTATTCAGGATATATATATCATTTTATTTTACATGTTAATATCTTGCAATTAACTATTTGTTTATGATTTTTACTTTAACATGTTTCATTAATCATTGCCAGTTTAATACATAGCCTATTATATTGTTGATCACAATGAATCCTGTCATCATTAGGCTCCAGTGTGCCCTTTCTATTATTTGATGGTATTTAAATATGGTACAAACAAACCTTGTAATGTTATTCAGGGTCAGTTGAGTGAACAACAGGTTAGGGAGGCGTGTTGTGCAGTGGGTTGTGCGTTGGTGTTGGGATCAGGGGTCACAGGTTCAAACCCCACTGCAGTCAGCATGTCGTTGTGTCCCTGAGACACTTCACCCCAAATTGCTCCTGTGGGGATTGCCCACAGTATTGAGTATGCAAGTCGCTTTGGATAAAAGCGTCTAACATGTAATGTTAAGTAAACATTCAGGACCACAACCAAATCACTACTCATGCACATGGCTTAGCCTCAGAAAACATGGCTGAAGTATGCAGCAGCCTTCTGATCCCTCAAGCTGTACCTCACCCCCAACAGAGCTTGGTAATGCACAGTAAACCTCAAAAGAATGCCCAGTTACAATGGGTTACAGTCATGATGTCTATTGTGAAACTAAAATCCCTGCTGAGGCTGTTTATTATACCAATAATGGCAACATGTGTATGATGTAACTGAGTTGTTATTCCAGAGGACCTTAATGTATTCAAGTGTTTGTCAAGTTGGGGGTCCAGTTACCCCTTTCTCATTACTTCACCCCTGGTAACGGCACCCTTGCTCGGACAACAATCTTTGAACTCTGCTTTAACTTTGATTTGTGTACACACCTGGGAAGTTTCCTGTCTGCATCTGGAACAGTTGTAACTGTATCAGGGTGAGAAAATATGTCTATAGAAAGACAGACAGACAGAAATAAGATCACCTGGCAACAGACTCAAAACCGCCTAGGTGGTGTTTCCTGCTACACTATGTCTGGCCTGTGTGTCGCGGCTGGTAATAAATCTAGCAAAATCACATATAGCTGCAACATAATGTACAACTTGTATTGTTCACAACTTAATATATGTTAGTGTCATCTTGCCAACATTGCTGTGTGCCTCTCTCACTTGGTTTTGTCATAAAACAAAGCGACAGGTGTGTTGTTGACATCAGAATTAAAGCTGACTTCAGACATGGGTGTGGTCCAAACCAAGGGAAACAGAACTTGGGGGTTTGAAAGAGGGGAAGTTGTTTTCAAGGTCTACTGAAGTTCTACAAGTTAACAGTTTTCTTATAGTGTAAATACAATGAAAAATCCTTCATCATTACCACAACACATTATTATGTCAACAACGTAAAACAACCAGCATTCTCAACAAGAAACCTCTCATAAAAAATATTCTTTGAAAATATGATATTGTGGATTATCAATACAGTATTTCGTCAAGGAATTCCATTACTACATCAGGACATTTCTTCCATCGCTCTATACACTATTGCTTGTGTTACCTATCAAAGAAAATATGTCATCTGGTGTGACAAACAAACACAAAGGTAACATTGTTCCAACAACAGACACCTTGTCATATCCTTAATAGAGTTTAGCCCTGAAAGGTTCCAGCTGGACTTCATCCAGAGATTATGTGATGCACTCATTTCTCCCTGTCGCCCCAAGAGTCTTATAAAACCCTTTTACCAGAAAGATCAGAAGGTTGTAAGTGACAAGGACAATAACAAAAAATGACTAAGCCTTTATATAATGGTTCGGTTGTCATTTTTAGAATTGTAGATTACCAACAGTGAAATTCAAAATGATTACTCACAGTGTCTCACATAGCGATACATCAAATAACAAGATAAGCCAGGGGGCCCGATATGAATGTGAACCAAAATCATGTAAAATCTGCCAAAAAGCTATCAAGACATTTGATTTAAAACAACATGATGCATTAGAGGAAAAAGTCCAAGGGTTCAACCATTACGATACATTGCTTGGAAATCATTAAAAAAAAATCCCCAAACGGTCTGTTAGCTGTTGAGCTAATGAAATGGATGACAAATCAGAGGTAGTAATCAGGCTTTATTCTCTGTGGACTATGACGTACAAAGTGTTGTGGCTTTCCTTCCACTTCAGATTCAGGTCCAAACCTAGCATGGCTAATAATTCAATGAAATTATCTTTTGAATGATTGATCCTTTTAATCATGGATCATTCCTACCAAGCACTTTTAGCTGTATGTCTTTCCAGTCAAAGGAATATGAATATTCATCAACATGATTCAAAGAATATTCTGTTTCCCACTCATCTTGAACAGGAAGGAGAGGTGCTGAGGCAGATTGAGAGGGAGGTGCGGATGCGGGAGGGGGCCAGTAAGCTGCTGGCAGCGTGTTCCAGGAGAGAGCAGGCCCTGGAGGCCTCCAAGAGCCTGCTGACCTGCAGCGCCCGCATCCTGGCCTTGCTCAGCCAGCTGCAGAGGATGAGGAAGGCTCAGATCCTGCAGAGAGTGGGACACAGGTTAGATGTGTTGAATGCATGGGTAAAAAGAAAGATCATAGAGCTGTTATCAATGGAGAGGGACCAAAGAATGTTGCAGTTTAGAGTGGAGGCAAGGCTATGTTGTGGACTAACAATCCTCCTACAAGCCACTAGAGGTCAGGCAAGGCAAGGCAAGTTTATTTATATAGCACCTTTCAATACAAAGCAATTCAAAAGGCTTGACAAAACAAAAAAATAATAAGATCATAAAGAAATAGTGCACCGGAAACACGTTATGAAATGGCCATTTAAAACAGTCATTAAAAAGATAAAATAATAAAATAAACATAGAACAAGCTTAAAAATAAATAACACAGGTATAAAATAGATTTAAAAAAGTTACAGTGCAGTGTGAGATATGAATAGTTCAATTAAAATTGGCAAAAACAAAGTCTTCAGCCTGGATTTAAAAGTAGTCAGTTACAGCGGACCTGCAGGTTTCTGGGAGTGTGTTCCAGATATTTGGAGCATCATAACTGATCGCTGCTTCTCCATGTTCAGTTCTGACTCTGGGGACAGAAAGGTAACTTTTAAAAACCCCTTAAGGTCATTTTGTGTAGGGCTCATCTGGAATGACCTTGTACATGGTGCTAAAATAAATGCTAAAATACTTATTCATACAATAAAAAAGGTGAGTAACAATTTAATGTGATATAATCAAATAAATGATGATATTCAGTGATCTCTTTAAAGGACTCAAGCCTATTTCAGCACTTCATGTATAGGGTTGGTTTCTTTGAGAATACATTTGAAGTTGGCCCTAAAAACACATGGCATTGGTTACTATTGGGTTTTTGTCCCCATCTCTCAACAAATTTGTTCAGATGTGTGGGTTTACTTGGTGTGTTGTGTTGATAGTGCATTTGTGCATGTCACATGTACTATATGTAATGAGGGACAAACGAGAATTTGAAACATGTAATTTCACATTAATTACACTGCGTTGCAGACATGTGGATTCAACTCAATGGTATTTTTCTTAAGGCTGTCATTGGTGCTGTTGTTTATTGGAATCCTTCAGTGTCCCAGTACAGACTGTACTTAGACATCAGGGTTTATGTACGTATGTTATGATGATCTGCTTGTTTTACTACAGGCCCTCTGAAGAGGCTGTGCCAAGTTTGGGAAAAGTATCCCTTTCAGGTGAGGGTTCACAAAATACATAGACCCAAATTCATAAAGATACCTGAACCTAGCTTTTATATTTTACTTTAAAAAAATCTGCCCCCTGTAGACCTGCGTGTCCCGCTGATGTGGAAAGACTCAGAGTACTTCAAGAACAAAGGAGGTGAGAAAGGATGTTGTGAACTGACTGCACTTATGTGAATGAATAACGTTTGTTTGCATGCATAAAGTTTCATGGTTCACTTGCCAGATATAATTTTGTTAAAAGTTTATATAAGTGCAAGTGAAAGACAGCAATTATTGCCCAACCTTTCTGGTATCTACGGAGCCCCTAAAGTCCTGAAAGGGAATCTTTTTTAAACTTGTCTAATTTGCAATCTTGATATGTATCAGAAACATTACCTTACAGGACTTTAGTGGTTCCTGGTGTTTCTTTAATGTTGTGCAAACAATGTATCATAAAAAGATACAAAATATCACCTTACAGCAGGGGTGTCCAAACTATGGCATTGGGGCAAAATGCGGCCCGCGGGCCATTTTGAATCAGCCCTCAGCAAATTCAAAAAGTATAATGACATATGGCCCACAAATGAAACTTGTGCTTTTCTTATATTGTACTAATTAAATATATATGTAAAAATATATGACACAGTAGTATTCACTTGTTAATAAGCCCACTTTTAAAATAAATTCTGTCAATTCACAGAAAACCTTTTCTAACACATCTTAGCTGATAAAAAAAAGCCCAATAACTTATTTAAATAACAAGTTTGAAATAGACCTTTCATATTTCCCCTTATTATAATCACCCTGAGGCTTCTATTTTAACCTGTTAAGCCCTGATCCTGTTTTTCAGGTCTCAGGCTCGAAAATGACATTCCCAGAACAAATGACTATATCTTCCCTTCTAAAAGGGGTAAATTAATAATCCTTTTTCTCAAAGCATGGTTACATCTGTGAGTTGAATGTAGATGTGTCAGAATCAATATAGATGTTTTTATTTTAAAGTAAATTCAGATTGAACACAGTAAAAAAATGTAAATTATAGTGTCCGTCCAAAAGAAAAAAATTACTTTTGAATGATGGGATAGTAGACTAAAAGCTTTTGGAATCAAAAATATAACATATAATAAGTACCCTGTATCAAGATTGATGCAAAACAAGCAGAGACGTGCACACATAGACTCTAGGTAGTGCTTGAGCACCTGCCCGTTTTGCCCTCTTGACAGCAATGTGCCCTTTTGAACGTTTTTTTTTTTTTTGTATGGTAACATCGATCAATTCTGGATTAAAAGCTTCTAATATATACAACAATGCCCCAAATGCGCGTTGTAATTTTGTCAGACATCCCCACACGTGCCCCGCGGCACTCCCATACGTGCTCTGGCTGCAGCCCCTCCCTTCCCTGCTCTCAACGTGAACGCGCAGCGCGCAGAGCTGACAGTCAGACAGGCCACGGCGGGTGTGTGGTGCAGCAGCACGCAGCAACACGATTAAAAGTGCCCTAGTGACGACCAAGTAAGTAACCACCAGGTAACAAATACAACGAGTGTATTGTTTAATCCCCTAAATCAGATGCCAAACTAAACTATACAGGGTTCGTACGGTCATTGAAAACCTGGAAAAGTCATGGAAATTCAAAATGCAAATTCCAGGCCCTGGAAAAGTTATGGAAAACAATATTTTTCCCAAAGTTTTGAAAAAGTCATGGAAATGTAACAAGTTGCGTCAAATATAATTTACATTTAATCTAATCGCCGAAATAATCTGCGGTCGCGAGCTGTTATGTGCCATCATGACGCGCATGGTGTTCTTTTTTAATATATGAAGCGCGAGCTGTGTGCTCGAGTCTTCCTGCCTGTCGGGCCGGCTGAACTCTGCTGCTCCGGGATGAGGGTCAGCTACATTATCTACGGTGTGTTCGTTAACTGTGCGGAGTCACTGTGGCACAGACTGAGCCGCTGGTGAACAGCGGTTAGAACGGGCCGTTCAGGTGTTCAGAGCAGAGCGGCAGAGCGTGATGTGAACTGAAAAGTTGTTCTGTCGCAATATCATTGTCACTATCTGCTAACGTTAGCTTTAGCCTTCGTTTTCTAATAGTTTTTTTCATAGGCTATAAACAGAGGTGGTATAAGTATAGAGATTGTAGGCTACTAGAGTAAAAGTAGAAGTATACTCAGATCTTGTACTTTAGTAGAAGTACTCAGATCTTGTACTTAATAAAAGTAGAAGTACTCAGATCTTGTACTTGAGTAAAAGTAGAAGTACCAGAGTGTAGGAATACTCTGTTACAGTAAAAATCCTGCATTCAAAATGTTCCTCAAGTGAAAGTAGAAAAGTATTATAAAAATACTAAGAGGCATGAAAATACATTTTCAAAATGCTCAACAGTGCTGCCAAAATTATAAACTGACTGCTACACAATTAAAATAAATGCTTTTATATATTTCTATTAGATGTAACTCTTTGGCGTTTCTGTTATTATTACCTGCTGCTTTAGTTGCTCTGACTGCTAAAATCCTCTGTTATTCCTAATTTTAAAGCCGATATTCCGTGGGGTCGGGGGGCTCGGATCCTTGTCACCTTTTTCATACCTGATGAGTTTGCATCCCTGACTACAGTTGCTTTAGCGTGTAGAAGCTAGTAAGCCTACTATTTGATTTGTTTTAGATAGGCATCTGCATCAGACAGCATATGGTTATTGAAATAAATATATATGCAATTATGACATACAAGATGTGCCTTTAATACATCTCACACTGCTAAGGCAGCCGGCGGTTCCACCAGGGGCGTCAATCCCGGGGGGGGGGGGGGGGGGATTTCGTCCCCCTCTTAATTTCAGATTGGACCCCCCCAAGTCATTTAGAATAATACAAATAAATGTTAAAATAATAAATGTTTTGATAATAAATCAGTAAAATCAGGCAAAAATAAGAATTAAATAACATAACCCTAACCTAACCCTAACCCTAAAACCGAAATAAAGTAACCAAAAACCGAAAAGAAACTAACAAAATCCGCCATTATCCGGCAAATTTTTGCGCACAATTTCGGAGCGCACAATTTCGGCGCGACCGCCACGACGACTCAGAAGGTGCCCTTTTTTTTCTCTTGAGCACCTGCCCCTATAAATGTCTGTGCACGCCACTGAAAACAAGTGACATTTGACCTTTTTAGAGAGATTTAGAAAAGAACACCTACTGGGGTCATTTGGGTGCATTTTCCATATCTCTGGCCCCCCTCGGTCGATTTTGATGATTGACATCTCTTTTTAACCGTTAGAGCCAATAGAATCGAAGGGAATTTCCTAAAATCCATCTAAACCAACACTCTCTCTCTCCCTGATAGTCCAATAGCGACGCTTGGTCAGGGTCCCGTGGCATCCATTTGTGACGCGCAGAGGCTCCTTCAGCTTCATAAACGGACGCAAAGAGCTTTCAACTGATTGCAATGTATTCCCATCGGCGGCGGTATTTGACGCTCATGGAAGCACCGCATCCATTTATGTCGGCAGCTCTTCAAGGCAATGTGAGCGTCCATTCCCATTGGATAACGGAGAATTGTACACCCGGAATTAAGTATTCTCCTTACTGTCGATTGATTTGACAGTGATATCTCCACTACTCATCAACTCAAAAACACCAGATTATCCTTGTTAATTAAACAACATTGATAGGTTTAAATTGTGTACAATGCTTTTGTGTTTGTCCCCTTCAATTCTGAGAAACAACTTGTTTTCTCTGAAATGTGGAGCGCCAAAGAGACTACACTACCCACAATCCCCAGCTATTGTTGTGATGACGCCTGTCCGCTTTAACAAACCCTGTGATTAATCTTCAAGCTCTGGGATTGGATGTTGGAGTGGCAGGAGAGTATTGGCGGAGAGTTGTAACTGCAACGCCAAAAAGTTCACTAAACAAATCAATACAAAAGTTTTATTTTGAGTTACTATTTTCGAGTTAGCATTTTAGTGTAAGCAGTCTATAAAAAGCTTTACTATAATAGAAAGTGATCATGCGGTGTGCTTCTTCTGTTGCTCTGCTATAGAAAATAAGCTTGTCTGTGCGAGATCAGGGATGGGAGTTTCGTGAAAGCAGGGTTTAAGAACTTGCGAAAGGCAGGGGAAACATTTAGGGAGCATGAGAAGTCCCATCAACACACAGGCCGTGAACAAATTGGCAGCATTAAAACGAACACAGATGAATGCGCTGCTCTCACAAGCTGTTGCTCAAGACCAAATGACTGCATATGACGTTATTATACAGGACCCTCCCTATGGGGCCTCACCTCGCGCATGGGGCCTCATTTTGCGGAGGGAGCCTCATCTGAAGCGCAAACGTGGCGCACCTACAGTCACAGTGTAAGCGCCACAGTTTCGCCGCTGCGAGGCTCCACTAGCACACAGCAAATTCGCCAGTGTGAAAATCCTGGTGTTACATTAAACATGATTAACACTGCCTGTTGTTAACACACTATATAGTACAGGGTTGGATCATGGTGTTATAACTAGGGCTGTCAAACGATTACAATTTTTAATCAGATTAATCACAGCTTAAAAATTAATTAATCATGATTAATCACCATTCGAACTATGTCCAAAATATGCCATTTCTTTATGTATATTGTTGTGGGAATGGAAAGATAAATGAAAGAAGGCAGATATATCCATTTAACATACAGTATCTATGTTTATTATAACATTTTTCTGCCTGTCAAAATGAAAGACAGCCCACACACCTATCAATCATCATACCGTGGGGTCTGAATTCATTACGTGTTGATCTATCAACGGGGGAGTACTTCAGGAAAGTCGACGGGGGGGGGGGCTAGTGGAGTACTTCGTGACCACAGTGTGAACGTTGTGATCAGCTGTTTTAGCGCAGTTCTCCAGTGAAGGGGGGGGAGTCTCCCTCCGCAGCCGGTTGGCGTAGTTTTGGCACAATTCCGTTGTACAGACCGGCGTTAACAGCAGCCCTGTCTGTGCACACGGAGACCGACTCTGTCGTCCGGTGATCTAACCGCCTTCTGAAAAAGCTTCACAAGTACGTCGGTACGCAAATGCGCTTTGTGACACAAGTGACGGTACGCATTTCAGATTACGCACATAACCTGCGTACCAGTTAGGTGCACCTCTGTACTACAGCAAAAGTATTATCCGTCGGGACTTCCTGCAACAACACCACGCCGTTATCAAAGATGTTCTATTGAGAAGACGATCACTACGTGACAAAAGTTTTCAAAACCGTTTCTGGTCTTCGGTATTTCCAGACAAGTGGCTACCGAAATCAATCTTACTAACTGCTGTCTGTGCAATTCCGCGCGAGTTGGCAAACTTTATTTTGCTTACTTTAACATAATTTGTCATGGTGGGGCTAAGCCATTTCTTGGTATGGGTGTAGCCTACCCCAGCCATACCCTGGCGCTGCCACTGGTGGGATGTATGGGGCGGGCCATTCTGCACATGCGTTAAATATTTTAACGCAATTAATTCAAAAAATTAATTACCGCCGTTAACGCGATAATTTTGACAGCATTAGTTATAACCTATGGTTATAACATATTTAACGACGGATAGTGTGTTCTCTCAATCCGGGTACTTTTACGTGATGTGCGTGAAATTATTTCGATCTCCGCCATCTTTTTGATGCAACCAGACCGCAGTCCGTGACGGTAAGTTATCGCTACGTTTCATAATTTGTTCCCCAGATAGCTTACATTGATTTTGCTTAAAAATACAGTTGTGTGTGGTAGGTAGCGTAATTGTAAATGTATTGTTTTCATTACTAGCTTGCTAATTATTACTATTTGACTGTCATGACCAGGTGCAGGTGCACAGACCATACAGTCAATGCTTGCTTGCTAAACTAACGGCCCGTCCACACAGCGGCGTGCGTTGAAGCTTCCAACGCTTTTGCCCATTCACTTTGAATGGAATGACGTCACTTTTAGCCGAACTGCATTTTGGGAAGCGACGCGGAGCGTTGCTGGCATTGCTCGCTTCAAAAGTTGAGCAATGTTCAACTTTTGACGCCTCGGCAGAAGCGTCAGCCAATCGAATCCTATGACAGTACAAGCTCTAGCCAATCAAACCGCTGCTTGTGTGTTAGGGGCGGGAGATTCATGTGATTGGTTGTTGGTCGAGTGTCAGACACGCCCGCCGGCAAGCGTCAACGCACGCCGCTGTGTGGACGGGCCGTAACTGTCGAATTAAACATGGATGTCGAATTAACGTTAGAGTAACATAATATGTAATCATTACGAATGTGAAGATAAACTTCTGTTGTTGCAATGTTGAGGTAGAATGAAGGAGTCTGGAACCGTCGTTAGCCAAAGCACTGAGAGTTTTATTGAACACAGTACATTAATACGGCCGGGGAGATCACTTAGTTTCACACTGTCCCGTGCTCCACCATCATGTTCTCTGCCCCAGAATAGACCCAACACGCATCAACATGAGGAGAGGCGGGCTAACAGAAGCCCACGTTTACCTAATCAATAGCAAAATGGGAGACAATAATCTCCTTGTCTCAAAGAGATGCAGCCAGGTCTCAACCCTCCCCCACGGATATAGGAGAAGCGTTTGACCTGTGACCTCAACTTACAGAGGAGTCTTTGAGTGATACTGCAAGCAGATGTTTGCAGTATCACAGATTCTAAGAAACTATAAGAAGCTCTATAAACAGATCAGATTAAAATATTCTCTTACAGATTCACTCTTTTTATCAATCTATTGATAACCAATTAACATTAGTCTAAGAATATTTCAGTCAATACTTAAATCAATAAGCGTCTTCAGAGTTGGGTGGGCTCAGATACATTCATTACATTAAAAAGTAGAACAAGATTGAAAACACTTCAATCACCATGATTGAACACAGTCAATCATAATAAAATCATCTCTCTTCAGTGCTTGGCATCTTTTGTCAAAAGGCACAATAATAAACACATGGGATACAAAATATTATAGCAAAATATATGTTTCAAAAATAAGATCTTTTATCATTTATCACTCAGTTAATCTCATTCATCAAACACAAATTCTAAATCAGCTTACATCTCAAAGATTTACTTTAAGGCAATTACTTATTAAAAACACAATTAGAATTTAGGATTATAAGAAATCAATTGAGGTATAATTTAGGATTATGAGAAATCCAATTGAGGTATAAATCAGAATCATGAGAGATCCAGCTAAGGTTCCTAGTTTAAGGTATACATTCACAGTGATGAATCGATCAATCTGTAATCTGTAAAGTTACAGTGTCCTCAATCTTTAACATTACTTTACGTTTACTTCATTACGCTTTATTCAAGAGTAAGGCACTTAGTAATACATTTATTTCATTCAAATACATTTGTTCAAAATCTGAAAATGAAAATCAGACATTTTATTTGTATCACAACCTGCAAAGGAAAAATCAGACATTTGTCCTTTAATCCAGTGTATCAACTGTAATCAATTATCAAAACATCTGTTCTTTATTCAGAATATCAACTTTAAACAACATCTCAATCGCTGAATGGAGGTACCCACGGGTCGGAGATCACGATGGAGACCCAGGGGTCCGGAAGCTCGGCATTGTACATTAATATTGTGTCCTTTACAGTCGAATGCCCAACTAGCCTTTGTGGGGCCTGGAGGGCAGTCTTGGCAACCCTTCGTATGGCTAATTTAACCACAGTGATCAAACAGATCACTAGGATCAGCACAACCAAGATAAACACTGAAACAGTAACAACAAATTTAACCAGCCCCGCTCCCCAAGATCCAAAAGTTCCACTTAATTCCCCAAATGTAAACCCATGAGTTTCATGCAATTCTTTTATTCCCCTGGCAGTATCATGAGCCATGTCCATAACTTCAGGTGTGGCATCAGATATGAAAGAACAGCATTCACTTCCTATCACCTTGCATGTTCCTCTTTGGGCAGCTAAGAGGAGGTCAAGCGCCATACGATTCTGTAGTGCTACTGTCCTAACTTCCTGCAATTCTTTGTGTTCAGCTAACATCGCTGTGTTGGATACATTTAAATGGTGTTCTACAACTTTAGACAATGCGACAATTTCCTGCTGAGTAACATAAATACCGTACCAAGGCAAGAATAGGCTAGCTATCTGTTGTCCTTGTGTAATAGACCTGCTGTTCCTGTGTAGAGAGGGAAGTATTGCTGCAATCTCAGTAGCCTCTACTTTACGGATTAAAGGGATTAGGTAGGCTAGATAACAGGTACCATAAAAAACATCATATGGCACACAGCCATAGGCCCGGTCCCCACAAACTAAGTAAACTCTCTGTGGGAGGGGAATTCTGGCTATATGTACTCTCACTATGGCGTTACAGTCGCTGTGTCCCACATCAGGAGAGGTGTGAGATCCTATTGCATTCTGGAAGCAGATGGACACATTATTCCATTCATGCACAACAATTGGGGGAACATATACTGAGCAGTCACGTGTAGGGGGCTTGCCTAAGGGTATTGGCTGCGTACAGTCATGTATTTTAACCTCAACGGAGTCCACTGTTCTAGAGCCAAACCAGGGCACAACTGTTACCAAAGCTTCAACTAACAAAGCGGGTGTGTGTGGTTGCATTGTACATGTTGGACTTGTAAAGTTAGCCGAACAATTAGTTTGAGCTAGAGCTAACCGGAATCTATATTCAAAAGCTAGGTTAACGTATTTCTTCATATATATTAGTTTTAGAAACATCAAACGTTTGAAACCGTCAGGCAGGTAATCTTTATTTACTGTATCAACAATGAGAGACTAAGCCCTTGTACTGTAAAGGTTTTTCAGAGTCTATGGGGTAGGAAGGAGTATAACAATCCTCAGCCTCATCGCTAATTCTAGATGCTATGTCATTCCAGTTTACTAAACCGTAATCAGCTTTTGTGAAAGGAATTGGGCTAAACATGGGAGAATGCATTGATTCTGGCATATTTTGGCACAACCAACAGTTGCTAACATTACGTTCATGTGCGTAGTCTAACATTAAACTTACTGCAGAATTAGTTTTAGTTTGTTTAAAAGGAGTAATTAAGGCCTTTTTTTTAAGAATCTACCTCGCCTCCTGATTGTTTAAGTGGAGTAGATGGAACATTTGTTTTGCTATTTGGTCCAGTAAATGTGCATGCAGTATCACCTAGATTGGGAACGCGGTAATCTGGCTTCCGCACTGTACATTTTACCTCATTCCTTATCAGTGTCTCGAACTGTTCTACCGTGCTACACCACAGTTCTGGGGGCATTTCTTCGATGGTGTTAAGAGCCATCCTTACCCCCTCTGGTGCGAACCTGAACCAAGAGTACTGGCTTTTTGGATATATCTCCCATGTTGGGTAAACTGAGGACACAGGAAACACAATAATACAGTTAGATGAGTCACATATTGAACTTGGGCAGTTAAAGGCAATAGTCTCTGACTTATGATCAGGGAGGGAGACAATCCTCCTTATTCTCCCTCCTTTTCTCTCTCTTTGTGTCTCTTGCACCATACTGAATGTCTGTGTGGTGTTTGGATACAACCTGTCCTTGTCGCTAGGCACTTCTTTGCCCGTTGGTGTTGTTTTGCCCTCAGGGTCTGGACCCTGAGTGGTCAAGTCGTCTGCGCTCTTAGATAAGAGCACCTTATTTTCTCCCTCAGACGGGCGAGGTCCCTCGCCACCTGTCGTTGGGATTTTCACAGCTTCATCTAGCAGGGCGTTCTTGGCCAGGTACAGTAAACCCAGAATGACGATGATGATGACTGCCTTCACACGCCAGCATCCGGTAGAGGAGAGAGACGACATCTTGAAGCGTGAATCCACTCCGCTCTACCTTGTACTCTCAGGGCTGTTCTGGTCACTATTAATACCTGGAAAGGACCTTTATACCTGGGAGACAAAGAATCTTTTTCAAGCGATTTGATTAGTACATTATCACCAATCTGAAAAGGGTGGGTGGGCTCCTCACCAGGCTGGGGGAGCCTGTCAGCCACCTGCCTGTGAAACTTTCTCAACATGTCAGTTAGATATTTGACATAGTTAGTCATGTAATCCTCTGTCCACAAAAGAGTGAGTCTGTGGGGCATTACTGGGGGACTAGATCCTGTGAACATTGGCCTTCCCATCAATACTTCGTGTGGGCTGAGCCCTGTCGTTGCATTTGGTGAGTTTCTGATTGAGCACAGAACTAGCGGCAGCGCGTCTACCCATTTTAGTCCTGTGGTCAACATTGTTTTAGTGAGTTTTTCCTTTATAGTCAAGTTCATTCTCTCAACCTGACCTGAGCTCTGTGGATGATAGGGAACATGCAATTGCCATTTGAACCCTAACACTGTAGCTAGACTCTGGGTTATCTTAGAAATGAATGCTGGACCTCTGTCACTGTTAATCCCTGCTGGAACACCAAATCTAGGGACAACATCTTTGAGAAGACACTTTACAACTGTTCTGGCGTCTTCTTTTCTGGTAGGGTAGGCCTCTACCCATTTGGAGAACTGGCACACTATTACCAAAAGATATTTGAATCCTTGGCATGGTGGCATGTGCGAAAAGTCAATTTGCATATTTACAAAGGGCCCCGAGGGGGGCGGTAAATGTTCATGCTGAACTGGACCTTTTCTTCTTCTTGTCTGCTGGCATATCATGCATCTATCTACAAGGGTCTGTGTAGCTAGTGTAATGCCTGGAGCAAACCATTGTGACTTTATAATCCCATTCATCCCTCCTTTTCCTACATGTGATTTGCCATGTTCAACATGTGCCAAAACATGGAGGAATGAACGGGGACAGACCATCCGGCCGTCTGGGTGGAGCCACAAGCTGGACTCAGCGTCAAGTGTACGACCTCGTCTTAGCCATAAATCTTTCTCCCTAATATCAGCGCGGGCTTGCATGTCCGCGACATCATTAAAGGAAGGCAAACAAATGGTTTCTGCGGGTTGTGTCGAGGGGCATTGGAGCACCATAGAAGAGGAGGAAACTGCTGCTTGTTTAGCCGCGGTGTCGGCTAACGCATTTCCACACGAAATAGGATCATTAGAATTTGTGTGAGCAGCACATTTAACTACTGCTAGCTGTGCAGGGAGCAGGATAGTGTCTAATAGCTCAGCTACTAACGCATGATGTTGAATAGGCTTACCAGCCGATGTTAAGAAACCGCGCATTTTCCACAAGACACCAAAATCATGGCACACACCAAATGCATACCTGGAGTCTGTGAAAATGGTTGCAACTCTACCTTGAGCCAAAATACATGCCCTGAGCAGAGCATACAACTCTGCAGGCTGAGCTGACGTGCCATTTGGCAAGGCCCGGCTTTCTAAAACTTCCCAGTCATTCACAACAGCGTAGCCTGCTAAGTGTACTGTGTCAGACGGCCTGCTCGCAGACCCGTCTGTGTATAGAATCATATCTGAATTAGGGATAGGAGTTTGCAACATATCAGCTCTGGGGGAGGAAGACATGTCAATCGTTGTGACGCAGTCATGTGTTATTTCAAAATCTGGAATTGGCACCAGTGTAGCTGGGTTTAGGGGGGGGGGGACGTTTAAGAGTGATGTGTGGACTTGAAAGAATTACCGCTTCATAACCAGATCGCCTTGCTGCCGTCATATGCTGAGTAGCAGAGGTGTTCAGAATATGCAAAACTGCATGTGGGACATGTACTACACAGTCACTGGCCAGTACAATGGGAGAGGATTGTTTTACAACTATCGCAACTGCGACCACAGCCCGCAGGCATGAAGGCATACCCAGCACCACAGGGGAGAGTCGAGATGAGTAGTATGCAACAGGCCGGAAATTAGAGCCATGCTTCTGCACCAAGATGCCCGTTGCAAAGCCCCCCTTCTCATGGACGTGCAGGTGAAACGGCTGATGGTAATCAGGTAGACCCAGGGCGGGAGCCGATGTGAGGGCTCGCTTTAAGTCCTGAAAGGCAGTGTGCATGTCCTCAGACCATTGAACAATGTTAGGGGAAGCCTGCAGAGTGGCAGCACGCAGGACAGAATCCATCGCAGCATACTCAAAAATCCAGTGTCTGCAATAATTTGCCATGCCCAAGAAGGGAAGCATGTCCTTCTTTGTGCGAGGTGGTGGTACTTTGTTCAACAGACAAATCCTTGCTGGCGAGAGGAGACGGTGTCCATCCCTCAGAATGTGACCCAAATACGTGACCTCAGTCTGGCAGTATTGCAACTTGGCCAGGGATGCTCTGTGTCCGCATTCAGAAAGTCTTTTCATGAGCAGAATGGAGTCGATGCGACAGGCGTCTTTATTGGGAGAAGCTAACAACAGGTCATCTGCGTACTGAAGCAAGGTACTACCTCCTGTCAGGACCAAAGTGTCCAGATCTCTCCTCACAGCTGCTGCATACACTGTCGGAGATTCAACAAACCCCTGTGGGAGGCGCGTGTATGTGATTTGTTTACCTTTAAAAGTAAATGCAAACAGATACTGGCTGTCTGGATGCAGAGGAACAGAGAAAAATGCTGAACATAAATCAATCACTGTGTAGTACTTAGAGTCTGGGGGCAGAGAAGCTAAGATCGAATTAGTGTCCGGCACTATAGGAGCTGTCGGAACGACAATAGCATTAATAGCTTGCAAATCTTGGACAAAGCGCCACTCATCAGGGCGATTGTGTTTAGGTATGGGTAGAATTGGAGTATTACAGGGACTAGTTGTGTAAATTAACACGCCCTGATCAAGCAAAGATTGGATGACTCCTTCAATCCCCAAAATGGCTCTATGGGGCAAATTGTACTGTCTGATAGCTGGCAATCTGGCGTTGGCTTTAAGTGTTACTCGATGTGGAGGCGCTGAGGCAACAAAACCAACATGGTTCTTGTGTTTTGCCCATAATGTAGCCGGGACTTCTGAAAAATCTGAGGGGGGGGCCATACTCTGTGGGGGGGTTGGTTGTAAATGAAGGAAGGGGCTTTGGGGAAGAGCAATTGGCTCCGCGAGACGAAGCAGGAAATGCTCCCCTCCAAAGTTAATTACGTTGTGTGTGTGTGTGTGTGTGTGTGTGTGTGTGTGTGTGTGTGTGTGTGTGTGTGTGTGTGTGTGTGTGTGTGTGTGTGTGTGTGTGTGTGTGTGTGTGTGTGTGTGTGTGTGTGTGTGTGTGTGTGTGTGTGTGTGTGTGTGTGTTGTGTGTGGGTGTGTGTGTGTGGTGTGTGTGTGTGTGTGATGGTGTGTGGTGTGTGTGTGTGGTGTGTGTGTGTGTGTGGTGTGTGTGTGTGTGTGTGTGTGGTGTGTGTGTGTGTGTGTTGTGTGTGTGTGTGTGTTTGTGTGTGTGTGTGTGTGTGTGTTGTGGTGTGGAAAGTGAGGCTTCCCAGCTGGGCTGGCAGCGGGCTGCCATGGCCCCCACCCTCCTTTGGGTTACTGCCGGGCGTAACAGCCACCGTTATGTAGGGGAGGGTTTCTTCAACATGGAGAACCTGCTGGGTGTTGTGAGGTCTGATGGGTAAAGCACATCCTTGTCGGGAAATGACACAAATATTGTTCACTTGTCAACCGATCTGATTTGTTTGCAAAAACCTCTTACTGATTGCGCGTAGTCATCTGACGGATTAAAAGCTGCTGTGCAAGTACATTCAACACAGGTCGCAATAAGAGACATTAAAGACGCACAAACCGGAGAAATGCTAGCAATCTTCTGAATCCCTGTTGTGGAGAAAACAGAAATCATATTGAAATCTGGAAATGACCAACAATACAGGTTGTCTCGCGATGATTGAATGAATTGGACTGCCTGATAGACCTTACTGTCAGGAATTGTCAAAAACAATCCGTCTGAAGTGCAATGTATTGTTGCCTGTAATTTACATAGTAAGTCCCTGCCCATTAAATTAATAGGACTTCCATCTGAAATAATGAAAGAGGGTTGCACGTTTGATCCATTAATTGAAACATTAGTCGTCTCTGAAATGGGTTCGGACATAGAAATTCCCGCAACACCGATAGTTGTGACAAATGTATTGGTTGCTTCACACACTTTCTCCTTAGTACGCACGGCAGACAAGGTGGCTCCGCTGTCAATCAAAATATCTACAGCCGTACCACTAAAATCAACGGGCATAATCGGATCTTCACGCGGGTTATTGGAAAGGCGAATTCTTGCTGCTTGAATGGGGAAATGCTGTGAATCTGATCCTATATCTTCCTGGCACCCCTATCTTCTATTAAATCCACTTTGTTGAGCGTTCTGCTCCTGCTGAGTTTGTCTGTCATACCGTGGAGGCTGCATTAATGCCAGATGTCCGGACTGCTGGGGAAGGGTAGGGGGAAGTGCGGGCTGGGAAAAGGGGGGCTGGGTGAGGGGGGGCTGTGTGTGCTGCTGGACCCCCGCAAACATGACATGGCATCAACTTTTTGGGATTTTTGTTCTGCTGCTGTCTGCTCTTATTATGATAATCCTGTGATCTCCCCTGATTTTGATACTGCTGTGTGTGGTTTTGTCCCTGAGTTTGATAAGCCTGGGTGTTTTGAGGAAATTGTTGAAGCAGTTGTGAAATTCTGGGGGTAAGGAACATTTGGCTCCTATGCAGGGCACGCATTGTGGCGATAGTCATTTTCCAAGATTTAATTTGCCAATCGGGAGTCGACATCATGTAGGCCTGAGCTGTCTCTGGGATTAAATTATGTAACAAATCATTACCCTCTCTTTTAATTCCCGCATTATTGTCCCATACTGTCATGAAACGCTGGATAAATTCTGGGACATTTTCTGCTGGGTCTTGTACACAAGCCGTCACTTGGGAGAAATCTGTGTGAGTTTTAGCGCATGCTCTGTCTCGCGTCTGTGTCGTGGGCCAGTCCCCTGCGGCTGTACACTCAGGAAATTTAAACTCGTCTCTGCACGTGGGCCAATCTGCTTTGTATGTTAAGATTATCAGCTGTTTAACATCATGAACCAAACAGTTATAAACTGAACAAACATTAGTCAACCATGACAGATACTCATCTGGACTTTTAGTGGGACTGGGAGCGTGGTTAGTGACATCAATGACCTCAGCGGGTGTCCAGTGTTTGCAAACTGGAACATCTCCTATCAGAATTTTCGGGGCGGTCACACTTTCTTCAGAATTATTATCCTGAGATGTTTGCATTGTCGTGTACATTTTACGCTGGACATGTTTTGGAAAACTGCTGCCGTACGGCGAACCTGGGTAATCTTGTAAAAGGAGTGGCGGAGTGCGAGGAGTGGGGGTCAGTAACGGACTGCCATGTGAAACATTCCCCTCCCCCGCTGCTGCACTCTGCTCGGCGTGTGCCGATTCTAATTCTCTATATTGTTCTGTCTGATATCTCAACCCATTTTTATTCATGATAGCTGCAGCTGTCATTAACAGATCATCATCGGAGTTTCTCGCAACGGGATTTGAGAGTTCTGTCGCGGGAATTATTTTCGTACAGAGAGATACAGCCTGCTTTCCGTCCAACAGCCCTGCGTCTGTCAAAGTACAAATGAGCTGAGATGGGGTTGGAGTTTTGCCACTTCTTTTAATCCAATCATAAAATACTGATTTTGCAATGTCTGGAACATTCTCACCGTGTCTTTCCCTGAATCTGGACATGTTTTCTGATCTTACATCAAAAGCAGCCTCTAGGCTAAGCAAATGACAACTTTTTGCACATTGAGAGACTTTATCAATCAGCGCCTTGAGCTCAATGGAGCCTCGCTCGCTGCCAACAGATTTAGCATTCTTCCTTTCCTCATAACCCCTTTTCTCTGCTATAGTCATCCAAGCTTTCACACATTCTGTCATGTATTTCTGATCCCATGAAAAATTTGAATTATTTTCCACCAGTTTAAATGCTTGCCACAACACGGCCATATCAAAACTACCTGTCAGAGGCCAATCAAATTGAATCAATCCTTTCTGATTAATCTGTTGTGAGTGTTCGCAAAGTAACGATGTAAACGGCATAACTTTAGACCAATCCAAAGTTCTTCCGACAATTCCAGACGGCATGTTTGGAGAAAACAAATGCGTGTAGTGGTTTTCTGCAATCGGGTTTTTTTTTAAGTGTCTTTGTGTGTGAAATGGTTTTCCTCTTACCAACTGAATCGTTTGTGGAGGCAGTATTACCCATGTTTAACGGTTAGTACAATAAAACAAACACTGCAATTAGACAAACAAACATGTACTCGCAACAAAATCAGCGCCCTGGCCAAAAAAATCATCCAGTTTAATTTAGTCCGAAATTACGGAAACGTCAACGGGAGCACTGAAATATCTGTTTAATATGGGCTCTTCTCAGCCATATTTACTAGTAATCTGTTGATGAGCAATAAACTACCTTATTCTCAATCAAAACCACTATGCAAATGTAGTGGTAAAACTGCTCAACCGACCGAGAGCAGAGATTTTTTAATTAATTCAGTACTTTTTTTTTTTTTTAAACAACATCCAATTCAATAATCCGTTAGTTTATTAAACACAGTGTGAATGTAATATTCTGCCACGACCCTTCCCATTTAATAGCTACATTTAGTTCTTGAGCTTATGGTGTGATTAACAGAAAATACAAGTCTGTGTTCTTAAACATTCCTCGTGTGCCGTTCACCGCAGGGGGGAGGGGAATTCGCCCTCCCTCGTGCAGGCTTGAGCAGACACCCGAAAACGGATTGGTCTGATTTTACCCGTTGAAATCTCCAGAATTCGGCAATTTGTTTCAATTACAAATCCTCACATTGTTTTTTTTTAAACAGAGGTTCCACCTTGCTGATGCTTTCCTTAAGGTCTCTCCGAATATTTGCAGTGTGTGATTGTCCAGTAATTTAATTCTAGAAAACACACACAGCGGAAATCGTTAAAAGTCGATGTTCTGAGGTTATTTATTAGCCCCAAATATTCTTATTGTTTTATACATGAGCTGTGCTTGCTTTTGTTGGCACTTGCCCCAGCAGCAATCACAGGAAAAACCGGCCAGGATAGAATCCCCTAGACACCGATTCCTCAGGTTATGATTAAGCCTTCAAATGTACAGAGTGAAGAGACCAAAACAAATTGCACTCGCGCAGTTTCACAAGTAATTTTGATACCGTCAATCACAGTCTGGTAAGGCAGTTGTTCAAATAGATTTGAAAAAAAGCACTTACCAGTCTTCTGAAGAAATCTCGGTATCCTGTTCGTAGACGCCAATTGTGAAGATAAACTTCTGTTGTTGCAATGTTGAGGTAGAATGAAGGAGTCTGGAACCGTCGTTAGCCAAAGCACTGAGAGTTTTATTGAACACAGTACATTAATACGGCCGGGGAGATCACTTAGTTTCACACTGTCCCGTGCTCCACCATCATGTTCTCTGCCCCAGAATAGACCCAACACGCATCAACATGAGGAGAGGTGGGCTAACAGAAGCCCACGTTTACCTAATCAATAGCAAAATGGGAGACAATAATCTCCTTGTCTCAAAGAGATGCAGCCAGGTCTCAACCCTCTCCCACGGATATAGGAGAAGCGTTTGACCTGTGACCTCAACTTACAGAGGAGTCTTTGAGTGATACTGCAAGCAGATGTTTGCAGTATCACAGATTCTAAGAAACTATAAGAAGCTCTATAAACAGATCAGATTAAAATATTCTCTTACAACGAAGACCAATGTATTGCACATGTCTATCGTTAGTTCGACAGCGAGCTAACAAGCTCTAGTGTCCGTAAAAAAGTTGTTCGATAATTGCCGCCTTTTACTTTTCTAGCATGTTCTCCGTCAAGTCTCCGTCTAACGGCCCGTCCACACAGCGGCGTGCGTTGACGCTTGGAGGTGGGCGTATCTGAAGCTTGGGGATCAAGAACCAATCACATGTATCTCCCGCCCCCGACATACAAAGCAATAGCAATGTTAAAACGAAGTAAACTGGATATAAAATCCCCAAACAGGCGAAAACCTACCAGTTTCACCCACTGTCTCTGCCTCCTCCCTCCATGCCTCGCTCCTCCGGTTTGTATCCCGGTAGATGAACAGAGACTGATCATACAGCACCGGGTGATTCACTACCGCTATAATGAATTTTCCCTCCATTTTTTGGAATATGAGGAAATGACCTGCGTAGTCTCTCCCAGCATACACGCGGTTTGATTAGCTAGCGCTTGTACTGACAGATTTGCATAAACGGGATTTCATTGGCTGACGCTTCTGCCGAGGCGCCAAAAGTTGAACATTGCTCAACTTTTGAAGCCAGCAACGCCAGCAACGCTCCACGCCGCTTCCCAAAATGCAGTTCGGCTAAAAGTGACGTCACCCCATTCAAAGTGAATGGGCAGAAGCGTTGGAAGCTTCAATGCACGCCGCTGTGTGGACGGGCCGAGCAGAAGCAGAATGTGAGTGCATGTTCAATATGTCATGTACACCATTGTTTTACATTTTAGTGACGTCTGTCCATCCGTTTGTTATAGCTTTGCATGAAAGTGTCATGTATGTATAGGTTAAGTGTGGATGAAGTTGGTGCAATTGTATTTCTACATAAATTGAGTTCATTAAGTTTATATGTTCTAAAACTAAGTCTCTTAGACTTAAATGAATGAAATGTTGAAAATGACTGTTTTTGCTCTGCAGGAGAATCCCTCAGCGACTGACCAAAGAGAAGTATGCACTGGGGATTGTTACCCTGTTTCCCTCGCTCAAAGATCCACATGGGAAGACAGGATATGTGAGTTATTCTTGATTATGATCAAAGTAGACTGTTTTAGATGGCTTACATGGTTCCTTGAATGCTATGGGATTTCTATAACATACCACTGCATTTAAGAATTCCTGTAGTTGTATACATAGGGTAGTTTAATTCATTCGGGCGGCTGTGGCTCAGGCGGTAGAGCGGATTGTCCAATGACTGCAGGGTTGGTGGTTTGAATCCCGGCTCCTCCTGTCCACATATCAAAGTGTCCTTAGGCAAGACACTGAACCCCGAATTGCTCCCAATGAGCAGGCCTGCACCTTGCATGGCAGCTGCCACCATTGGTTATGTGAATGTTTGTGTCAATGGGTGAATTGACAATTTTATCCAAAGCACTATATATATACAGTAAGTCCAGTCCATTTACCATTCCTCTTATGTCCTTTTCGGTCAGGAGCATTTTTATGACGGTCAGAAAGGAGGTGGGTCCTTTCACTATTCCCGCGGCTGCTGGACAATATTACATTGGTAATATTTTATTACTCCTACTTTTGCTTATTATGAATGTTGTTTATTAGTAAATCTATTTTGATAGACGTTTTAAGCCACCTTCAGTTAAATGGAGATGATCTACACCTGTGAAATTGGCATTAGTAGTAAATTGTAAGCCTGATGGTTGTTCTTGCGTTTGTGCTGTATGTGTTTTAGATTCTCCAAGACTTCAGTCTCCTCTTTGGGTCAGAAACTCCATCCAAACTACTGGAAAAGTGGCCAACCTCCTTCAAAGCAAAGGTCATCCAACAGGCAGAAATGCTGACTTCCACACCCTTGCTGAAGCGCTTGTTGTTGTCTGCCAAGAACCAAAGGGCTGATGAACCATCACTGGAATCACCAGGTATGGTTTTAGGAACTGCATTGTCATATCATGTCATATTGTACATTGTCTATGTGAGGCTGGAGGCCACACAGTTGGAGAATGCCAGGGTACAGTGGGTTTGGAAAGTATTCAGGCCACTTCACTTTTTCCATACTTTATTGTGTTGTGAGACTTAATGTCTTGTATTTTGCTTGTACATGTACTATGAACTATTGGACATTATACAGATGGGTAAAAAAAAGCAAATTGATCATTGTTCTCTTTTCTTACAGAGTGGGACAGTGATATGGCATCCATCCTCCTCCTTCTGCACCTCCTGTCACCCCAGCCTGCGGGAAGGAAGAAAACCCGGAAGATCAGTGTAGCTCAGGCCATTGACCATCTGGTCATATTTCACAAGGTATGTGGCAGGTTTAAGAATGTTAGATCTAGCCACCAGAACTACTACAGAGAGCTGTCACTATGATAAAGTAGGACTAGGCTAGTGCAAATATAAACTATTCCTAAAAACACACTCAAATATTACACACACATGCGCATAGTTAGCCATGTAAAATGAAAATGTTGCTTGCCTTCAGTCCTGTAGGAGTCTGGATGAGCACCTTCAGAGCCATATCGACACGAGCCAGCCATATCTTCTTGCTTCAGGGACCAGCAAGGAGGCCATCGGCAACTTCTTTAATCTGATCGACAAGAAGCTCATCCCCTGTGAGGCTACCACTTCCTTAGCAGCAATTGATGAACTTTTTAAGCTTCACTTTGTCTTAGGCACTAGCTATGATCCAGCACTCAAAAGCATGTACACATTTCTGCAAGCAACTGTCTATAACATACATTTTGTTTTGTTTTACTGAAGCACTGGGTGTGAGTGTGGTCCAAAAATGTTGTTTGTTGCCTGGCACGGCAGGCAACAAACAACCTTTTTGGACCTCAACTGCCACAGAGGGTTATTTATATACATTTTTGCTGTTGAACAATATTGAATGTTGGTTGAATTGAGTATTGGGAGAATTTGTCAGTCTTAAGAGACATGGAAAGTTTATTTGTTGAGCATCTTCATGCCTTTTAATGTTGTTAAGCAGGATAGTCTTTCAGTCATCAAACCTGATGCACTTCAATTTCATAAGCCTTTTGATCTGCAGATGTCTGCAAGTGCCAATGACACCATTTTGTTATGTTGTCTTAGACAGCTATGTGCTGTAATTTGTATTTCTCCCTCTGGCATTTTTTTTTCTTGTACTGAAACACGGGTGTGCCAATGAATTGAATATTGGGAGAATTTGTCAGTCTTACTCTTAAGACTGACAAATTCTCCCAATATTCAATTCAGTTCAACATGCCACCATTCAAATAAAGCACTTGTCATATGCTGATATCTGGAATGATGTATTGGTCATTGTAACTTTTAACACCAGTTTGTTGTACATCATAATACCAATACATGACATTTGACACTAGATTAGTGTTCATTTTGAACTCCCAGAGGGTTGAGGCTAATGCAAAATGCAACACCAGTATAATGTGCATTCAACACTATTAGTGTACATGTTTAACTCTCAAAGGTGTTAGATGGAAGAAGATGTATCACTACTGTAGTGTTACTCTACACCAGGACAGTGTAACATTCAACACTATTAGTGTACATGTTTAACTCTCAAAGGTGTTAGATGGAAGAAGATGTATCGCTACTGTAGTGTTACTCTACACCAGGACAGTGTACAATTGCAACACTATTAGTGTACATGTTTAACTCTTAAAGGTGTTAGATGGGAGAAGATGTATCACTACTGTAGTTGTATTCTACACCAGGACAATGTAAAATTGAAGCTGCAGCCAACACTGTTACGGCCCGTCCACACTACAGCTTCAAAAAAAGCTTGGAGCTGGGCGTGTCTGAAGCTTGGGGATTTTATTCGAGCAACGCGACCAACAACCAATCACATGAATCTCCCGCCCCCGACATACAAAGCAAAAAACCCCGGGGATTTTATGCGAGCAATATATATATATATAAACTGTCTCTGCCATCTCCCTCCATGATTGGTTCTTCCGGTTTGTATCCCGGTAGGTGAAGAGGGTCTGGTCATACAAAACCGGGTGATTCGCTACGGAGATAATTAGTTTCTCCTCCATCTTTTTTTGAAATATAGAAATGAACGGCGGGATATCTCTCCCAGCCTAGACGCGGTTTGATTGGCTAGGGCTTTAGCTGTCAGATTTTCAGAAACGGGATTTGATTGGCTGGCGCTGGCTACTCCGGCGTCTCCGGCGTCAGAAGTTGAACATTGTTCAACTTCTGACACCGGAGACGCCGGAGACGGACCGCTATGCTACCTACAATTCAGTTCGGTGAAAAGCGAGGCAACGTGACGTCACCCCATTCAAAGTGAATGGGCAGACGTGTTGGAAACCGTTTTTGAAGCTGTCGAAGCTGTAGTGTGGACGGGCCGTTAGTGTTGGTATAGTAACACTATGATAGTGTTATATTGTCAACACTTTGGAAAGTGTTAATTTAACACTTTGCTGGTGGTTTCAATATAAACTCTTTCATAGTGTTAAAATTAACTACATGGGTGTTGAATTTTAGATTTTAAATTTGCTGTGCACCCGCACCCCCAACTCTGACTGACTTCCCGCGTCCCTGTCTTTTTCTGTATGTGTCCCTCGGTGAAAAAGTTTGGACACCCCTGCCTTACAGGATTTTAGGGGCTAATAACTATATATTTAAACCTTAATAATTAGCTGTTTTTATACTCTTACTTGCAGAGCTCCAGCGCTGTGCTGTTTTCTGTCTGCTACAGTGTGGCACAGAGATTCATGACACAGATGTGGTGATGGTTGATAGGACTTTGACTGACATCTGTTTTGAAGACACTATCATATTGTAAGTGTTGTTTCTTAGAGGTTCAGTTTTATTCAAATCCAGCTTAAAATACATTTAATTTGTCCCTCTATAAATGTGTGTGAGCAGCCACGAAGCAGGTCCCGGGTTCCAGCTCCGTGTTGAGCTGTACAGCAGTTCTGCTGTGGAGGACTTCTCCCCCGGGGCTCTAGGACCCAGGAGATCGAGCCGCCTGGGGGGGTCTGTGGGACGCTCCTCTGGGAAAAAGATCCGTGCTGCGTTTGAGTCTGCAGCTGTTTGTGGAGCAAATGTAGGAGCTGGAAGTGTGTCACCACCTTTATCCCCTGACCTTTCCACACTGTGAGGATGACAATTCTCCCTAAACACACATTCAAAGTGTCAATTTGAGTTTGCTCATTGCGTTCTGTCCTAAGGGGGCCCAAGTTTAACCTGCTGGCTCACGCAACACTGACTCTTGAGCATGTCCAGGAAGGTTTCAAGACCCATGATTTGTCACTAGCAGCAACAGGTGAGAAGTCGTCCCCACCTTCTTCTTGTTTCCTCTCCTGTCCCCCCATCTCTGTTCCCCTTACGGTACGTCCACACGTATGAAGGTAGATATGGTGCAACATGCGAGAGCGTGTAAAACCTGATGTGAGCACTTGCAGAAAAATAATCTGAGCTTGTGTGCATACATTTACACTTGTATACAATATCCACGTAACTGTGAACCAAATTTACACTTGTATAAAATATCCACGTCACTGTGAACCAAATTTGAAGTCACAGAAGAAAAAAAAAAGTTTTGTAGCTTGTAGAAAAAAAATGAACTTAGTGATGAAATGTTCACTTGCAGAAAAATACATATTTTTTAAATATATTTTCCATTACAACTGCAACTTGGTTATTACAACCTCTCAAATCAGTCATTACAACTTGACGAATCTGCTCTGTGGCAGTATAAATCGACGAATCTGCGGTCTTGACTTTTGCTACACTTCTTGCGATAAATGTGTCGCAAAAGTAATTTTCACCTGTAGATGTGGGGGAGGGAGGGGGGTTGGAGCGAAGGGGAGGAGCTATCAGAACAACGAGGCTCGGTTTAGTCACAGTCACAGCCATAGTCACGTCGAACCGAATGACTGCGGGGCTAACGGTCCGTGTCGCTACCAGTCCGCTGACATGGCGCGTCAATCAACGGTAAGTTTTTCCCATTACTTGCCCAGTATTACTTTGAATATTATTATTGTGATTGAGGATTAAATCCGCTTTGAAGACTACCGTTTTATATCATGCAGTTTAGCGGCAAAATAACGTCAGTTAGCCAGCTAACGCTAGCTTTGTTGAGTTTATGCTAGCTAAACAAGTAGTGGTTGTAGTCTACAGCAGTAATTCATATTAGCCTACTGCTTTGGCACTAACGGTTGATAACCGTTTATGAAATTAAAACCAATTGAACTGTACTGAAATAATGGCAAGTTTTATAATTATCTTGGGCTCCTGCTGTGTTTTTAAAGCCTTTGTAAATTATCCATGCTATTTTCTATTTAGAACGAAGACTTCAGAATCGTAAAACCCCTTAATGTGTGTTTGGCTCTATGAAACCTGATGTACTTATATGATTCTGTTTTCTTCAAGGTTGTGTCTTCCTGGTCGAATGTACTTATTGTAAGTCGCTTTGGATAAAAGCGTCAGCTAAATGCAATGTAATGTAATGTAATGTATGCCAGTGGCGAACCGTCAGGGCCTTCAAGGTATTCAGAGAATACCCTGATAACTCAGATAAAAAAAAGACATTTATCGATTTAATTATATAAATACAATTTAATAAAATATAATAAAATGTAAATACATTTTATAAATGAGAATCGTATCGGTGTTGTTGATCTGTAATAAACAGTGTTACGTGGATTTGTGTGGATTTGTTTGTCCTTCTCGGACCTTGCACTACTCATTTTAGAAAATAAATGCAACCAATCAGATCTGTTTCTGCGTCTGTGGGTATTCTGTATCCTTGATAGAAGGCCCTGGTCGTTGAACTGAATAAGAGCGAACACTCTGATTGACAGTTTGATCAACCAATCATATATTGATTTGTAGCCAATGGGCGTATTCTTTCGGAGTTTCTCACGGTGCAGGGTATGCTAGAAGGCCCGTTAGTTCTGACAGGTGCGAGACGTATGTGCGAGACACAGGATATAGATGGGACGTAATAATTCATTTTCTGTTTTATTCGTTTTAACGTTGACATGGCAAGAGGTGAAGAAGATGTTGTGGCGGAATTATTGTCGGTTCCTTTTTCAAGACGACAATTCCCTGAAAAGACGGACATTGTAAAAAAAGGGCGCCCAACGCCTGAAAATCTGGAGCTGAATCAAGTTGCTAAAGGTTATGTTCGCCATTTCCAGGCTAGCAACTGGGAAAGATACCCGTGGCTCACGGGCTCAGTTAGTCACAAAAGGCTCTACTGCTGGGAGTGCTTGCTTTTTGGGACCGAAAAGGGGGCATGGAATTGGAAAGGCTACGATAATCTGAGCTGTTTAACCAAGGCTGCACAAAAACACCAAAACACAGCAGGGCATCTTAAGGCAATGGTCACCATGAAGACTTTTGGAGACACAAGGATTGATCTACAGCTGGACGAACAGAGACGTAGAGAAACGATCATTCACAACGAAAAGGTGAACAAAAATCGGGATATTTTGAAACGTCTGATCCACTGTGTGATTTTCCTTGGGAAACAGGAGTTACCTTTCAGGGGCCATCATGAGAGCAGAGAATCAGCCAATCGAGGTAATTACCTGGAGCTGCTTACATTCATAGCAGAATATGATCCAGACTTGCACTACCATTTGTCCACTTCTAAGGTGTTCATTGGAACCTCGAGTCAAATACAGAACGACTTGATAAGTGCTGTGGCCGAAGTGATGGGTGAGACCATCAAAGAAGAAATAAGTAAAGCACCCTTCGTAGCTTTAATGCTGGATGAAACAACAGATGTCAGCAATGCTGCACAGTTGTCGTTTGTTCTTCGGTTTGTAACAGACAGTGGCGTAAAAGAGAGGTTCGTCAAATTTGAGGATGTGACAGGGAAGAAACGGGCAGAGGATGTAGCAGCCATGGCCCTTGGTTTCTTGGAGGAACATGGATGCATGGGCAAACTTGTAGCCCAGTGCTATGACGGTGCTGCCGTTATGGCATCGGGGCTGAACGGAGTCCAAGCCAAGGTCAAGGAAAAGATCCCACAGGCACTTTTCATACACTGTTATGCACATGCCCTTAATTTGGTTTTATCTCAAGGTGTAGTTAAAATTAAAGAATGCAGAATTTTCTTTTCACACCTTTCTGACCTGGCTGCGTTCTTTTCTAGATCGCCAAAACGAACGCAGCTGCTTGATGAAGTATGCCAGAAGCGACTGCCACGAGTGGCACCAACAAGGTGGAATTTTGCATCAAGATTGGTGTGCACTGTCTTTGAAGAGAAGGATGCTCTTAAGGATCTGTTTGACTACATAGTTGAACACCACGAGGAATTTGATGATGCTGCCATTCTCAGTGCTGATGGCTACCTATCAAACCTGGGCAACTTTGAATTTGGATTTTTCCTTTCAACTTTTAACGAGATATTTGCGCATGCAGATGTGCTCTTCGACATCTTACAGAACAAGTCATTCGACATGCAGTTTTGTCTGACAAGGGTGGAAGAGTTTTGCATTTGCATTGAAGGGCAGAGGGATCGTTTTGATCAAATATATGATGAGACTGTGCAGGACACCGGCCTGCCAACTGGACGGAGAGCCCACGGAGATTCTCGCTCACACTACAAGAAGCTGAACAATGGCATTCTTCAGAACATTTTAAATCAGGTGCAAAATCGGTTTAAAGATCACGAAAAACTGTCATTCCTTTCTCTTCTGGACCCTCAACAGTTCACCAGCTTTAACAGCAACTTCCCTGAAACTGCATTCGCAAGCCTCACAGAGAGCTACGGGCCGCACTTTGACTTGTCTCGGCTGAAAACAGAACTGTCTGTGATGTATTGTATGACAGATTTTCAGGGAAAGAACCCATCTGACCTCCTTTTCTTTTTCCAACGAAAATAACTTTGTGACAGAATGCATCAGCTATATGCACTGATATGTCTGGTTGTAACGATCCCCGTCACCACTGCATCTGTGGAAAGGATATTTTCCGCCCTCAAACGGATAAAAACATATGCCCGAAACAGAACAGGACAATCCTGACTCTCTGCATTAGCTTCCATGGCAATTGAAAGGCAACTTCTTTTGGATCTGAAAAGCAGTGATCAGCTTTATGACCGGGTGATCGGAAAATTCATCCAAAAGGACAGGAGGATGGATTTCGTCTTTAAGTGAGGACCATTGGTGAGTGAGACTACTTTTTATTTGCTGGTTATGCATCTCGTTGAGCTGGTTGAATTTTGTTTCCACACACTTTTTGATGAATGGTTCGTTAATGTCTGTCTTGAGTGTAGTACGCGTTGTTGTGCATTTAAATCTGACAAGAGCGGCTGCTGCTGCCGCGTGCGTGCGTGGGGGGGCGTTTGTGTCTACAGAAGGTCCAGTTGTGATAGACACGCTTCGCCACTGGTTTATGCAATGTGCTAAATTAAACTCTGGAATCAAGCAAATATTAATATGTTGGCATGACATTATTTATATTTTGCCATCACTTAATTATACGTTTAATACATTTAAGTCAAGCTAAGGTACATGGGATGGTAGCTAGTTAGTACTTTTACCTGTGATGCCTCCCCCAAACAGCATCATAACCAGACTGTATCATTAAAACTACAAGTACCAGTTCTAGATCCTTGACTTTAGACAAACAATTCAAGAGACAAAATGTATTTAAAGACCAATCTTTATTTGAAGGTGCCTCTTAACCTGAGATATTAGTTATACAGTAATAGTATTGACAATCTAAAAAAACTGAGCAACTCAACTGTCAACTTTATATTTCTTATTGTCTAAAGCATTTATTATTTTCATTTTCCCAATCTCATATTCAGTGTGGACGGATTGAGACAGCCTGGTGTCCAGAGAGCTGCAGAAACTTCAGGGAGAAACCTCCGTGTGATGGACGTCCTGTCTGTTGGTTTGGAGAGGACTGAGGGTCTTTCCTCAGCGAGGAGGACCAGGCCTGATGGAGGAGCCCATGCTGGTTATAGCTGATACCACCTGCACAGGCCTAGTCTGTCACTTTATTTGACTAAATGGGTTTACTTATACATTTAATAGGTTTACACCTTCTGTCCATATGTGCTTTTTATTTAAAACATTTTTGATTAACTTTTGGTTCACATTTCAATAAATTGTATTTGTATTTGCACTCCTTTTGTCCATTATTCTTACTGAAAATGTTAGATTACACATTCACATCTGACTGAAGATTGGCCCCATTTATTTGTGACGTTGCAAACTCTGCAGTACAAGGCACAAGTGATGTGAAGCTCATAAAGTGAGGCAAATAGAAATAATCAGCTGATGGAGTGTAGATGTGGAAATAGATGCATCCCATCAGCTGACTATGTTTTTCGCCACACTTTATAAGCCTGACTATAACCACCCCTTCTCTGAGGTGCAGGCAGCGTCACAAACAAATGATGGTCCTGGTAGACTACAAAAATATTCGGTGTACAGATCTTTGTTTTCACAATAAAAGTAGTTTCTTAGTGAATGTCCTGTACTGGTCTTAAAATCTCATAACATCAGCTTTTAATGTTCCTCTTGGATGTTCTTCTTGACCCTCAGAGAAGGAGAAAATGTTGTGTCTTTCAGGCATGTCCTTTCCTAACAAAAATGACAGGAAACATAAAACATATTATTGCAGAACAAGTGTGTTATTTATGAAAGCGGTGTGTTTGTGTGTTTAGGGGCTGTAGATATAATTATTTTGTAATTGTAATGTTTTTTTTTTATTTCAACAGTGAGCTACAAAGACAATCAGATTATGAATGAACAGTATGAAGTTCATCAACATTGAAATATATTTTATTATCAAAATAATATTTAACTGTTACAAACGTAGTGCAACTGTAGAAGCTTGCTCTGTTGTCTCACTGAAAGAATAACTTTTACCACGTTTTTACAGACAATATTGAGAGATAAATAGTAGCAGTTATCTCTGTGTTAAATATCTTTGCCTTCAATACATTACATTAGAAAGCTGACAAAGTCATATTGCTTGTTAACAATAACATCTAAATGTAACCTTTTGCATGGAAAAAACCCTCAACTTCACTGATGTGTAGGTGATCTAGTATTTAGTATTGTTTAATGGAATATATATCAGTGTATTAAAGTCAATATTTCATTTATTTAAACCAATATCTTTCTTGATTCTTTGTACAGTATGAAAAAAGAGTATTTGTACCTGAGCTGAAGTTCACTGCTGTGAGGAGTACAGTTCTGTCTCTCACTCTCTGGTCCAGCCTGTCTGCATCACCTGGACACCTTAAAGGGAGGGAATGCTCATGACACGCATTTTTAAATAATTATCATCCGATAAAACAGACCAGTCTCTGCCAGTCTTTTTTTTTAATCCGATGACGTTATCAGTGATTTTAAACTGATTAATTACCGAAATAACATCAACCCTGTGGGCGGCGCCATTTTGACGAGTCACATGACTTATTTTACCGGAAGTGACGTGAACTATGCGTTAGGTGTCGAGGGCAAATTGACGGATGTGCTTTGTTCATGTTGTTTACTCTAGTTACTCTCTCAATTCTATAGAAATATGCCTCATTGTATCGCGAAACATTGCCACAATTCGGATAGGAACAATCCACGGAATGCTCGGTTCCATCTATTGCCAACGGGCAGAGTCGGGAGTAACGCGTTACAAACTAACGCGTTACTGTAATAATTAGGGATGCACGATATTGGTTTTTGAAACCGATACCGATAACTTCCTGCTTCTCAAGACCGATACCGATAACCGTTAATAAAAAAAAAATTACGCCACTAATTATTTTAACGCGATTAACGCATGTGTATTTTTTTTCCTCGGCCGCCCCGTAGTTTCAGAGCGCATCGAGTTTAAAATACCATCTACAAGCTGATGCTGACAGCCCCGCTCCTGCCGCCCGCTTGTGGCAGACCACACTTCCACGCTCACCGGCAGGCACCGACTGGCCATCTGGAGGACCGGGAGGGTGTGTGTATGTGTGGCCCGAGCGAGCGAGAGAGAGACCTTACGTGCATTGTTGTTGTTAGCATCTGGTGCTAGCTAGCTGCGCTAACGGATATGGAGCTGTTTACATGAAAACAGAGGAGCGACATTTCGCCACAACTGCGCCGAGCACTTGACTTTATGCAGGAAGCCAGACAGTGGGACATTGTACGAAAAGTCAGCACACTCAGCACGGATAGTGCGCAACATGATTGCAGCGTCCAGGCAGCTCCGGTTCGAGCATATGCCTTGAGTTGCACATAGCTCCAACGCCCATACCACCGACGACATGTTTGTTTACTGTCCTGGCTTCACGGCCGCACACCATTTACGTCACAGCCAGGCATGAGTTAGGGAGTGCTGGATTTGTGAAGAACTCCCCTCTTCCTAAACCACTAATACCACAGTACTGGCAAAACGGGAGGAGCCGAGTGAAAAACAAGCGCCCCTCATCCCAATCCACCCAAGACCGCAGATTCGTCGATTTATACTGCCACAGAGCAGATTCGTCAAGTTGTAATGACTGATTTGAGAGGTTGTAATAACCAAGTTGCAGTTGTAATGGAAAATATATTTTAAAAATATGTATTGTTCTGTACGGAAGAGGATTAGGGCTACATAAAAAAATTTTTTGTGAGGATTTGAAAAAAATATTATTATTTTTTGTTCTGAGAAAAAAGTCAGAATTCTGACTTTAATCTCAGAATTCTGACTTTAATCTCAGAATTCTGACTTTTTTCTCAGAAAAAAAAAAAATTTTTTTTTTGGGAGAAAAAAAGTCAGAATTCTGACTTTAATCTCAGAATTCTGACTTTTTTCTCGGAAAAAAAAATATTTTTTTTTTGGGAGAAAAAAAGTCAGAATTCTGACTTTAATCTCAGAATTCTGACTTTTTTCTCGGGAAAAAAAAAATATTTTTTTTTTGGGAGAAAAAAAGTCAGAATTCTGACTTTAATCTCAGAATTCTGACTTTAATCTCAGAATTCTGACTTTTTTCTCAGAACAAAAAAAAAAAAAATTATTTGGGAGAAAAAAGTCAGAAATACCGGTAACTGTCGAACCAGCTTCACTGCGATTTACACATTGCAGTAGGCAACAATGGAGGACGTGAGTGAATTTCTGCGCGCCAGAGGGGTCCAAGAGGAAACCATATTGCAAATGGAAGAACAAAAGGTGAGTTATAAATATATAAGTGTGTTTTGGGCGTTCGTAAAAACAACGAAAAGGCGTTAGAATATGAAATGCAGACATTGATGAGCTAGCAGCAAGTGCATGAGTTTATATGCTATGGCTCCCCCCCATCTAATTCAGTAAATAATGGTTTAGTTCGTTGACACGCAAGTTTGTGCTTGCCAGGCAACAGCCTGGTGGTTTTCATGTTTCTGTAGAGAAGATTTCATTAAGTGTGTTTAACAAGGCAGCTAGCAGCTAGCTGACAATCAGAAGGCTATTAACCATCAAAATGATCAACATCTCAAACATCATCTCGTCTAGAATGGAGTAAGACAGTTGTGGTTGTGGCCCACAACCACAACTGTCTTACTCCATTCTAGACTTGTTTCATAAAATGCGTATTTTTTTACAATATATATATATATATATTAGGGCCGGGACTCGATTAAAAAAATTAATCTAATTAATTAGAGGCTTTGTAATTAATTAATCGAAATTAATCGCATTTTTAATCGCATATAAATATTTGACCTAAGAACAGTGAGAAGCAATTTTTTTCACATGGATTTTAGTATACCATTAGGCGCATTCACACCGCAGTACTTTTCCCACAAAGGTTCATGAGAACTTAGTTCATGAGAACAAATTAAGCCGCTGACGTCACTTCTTCTTCTTCTGCTTTGGGTTTACTGGCAGGCAGCAAACCACTTCACGGCGTATACTGCCGCCCAAAGTCCCCGGCCGGAAGTCCCCGGAGTTGGGGACTGGCTTCAGTAGAAGCTGCTGGGAGTCCCAGCAGCCTTCCGAGTAAATCGCCAGAACGCCGACACCTCCTCATCTCCACCGCTCCCATGTTTTATTTTGTGTTGCCATAAGTTAGTCTCTCTGCGTTTCTGCGCTGGGCTAATGCTAATAATGCTAATGCGAGGATAATAAAATGGCGGCTTCACCAAACTTTTTGGGAGTTTTACGGGGCGTGGTTTGCAATCCGCCCAGCCAATCAGAAATATAGATATTTTCTCACAAGAGAGCCGTACGAAAGTCCCTGCTCTCTAGCAGGGACTTTCGTACGGCTCTCTTGTGAGAAAATTGCGGATTGCAAACTACGGACTGCTCTCTAGCAGGGACTTTCGTGGGGGTAAAAAGGTTCTCATGAACTAATTTTAGTACCGGCTCTTTTTGGTGTGAACGCGATAAAAGAGGCTAACGTCCACGCTAGCTTCCACGCTAGCTGCTATATGTTTTGCATTGAGGTGATACTTGAGGCTTGATGTGCTGCGGTGATATGCGAATTCCTTTTTGCATAATTTGCACACAACCGTGCTCTTATCGACGCTTCCATCCGTCCGTTTTTTAAAACAACATTTCCCACTGTTGTTCACCGTGGTTTGTTGTTGTCTGAAGTCATGAACGTTAGTTGGTGCTCCAGTATAATCGGTACGCCTGAAACTCATCCAGTGAGAAACGTTCCGCGGTGCAAAAATAAGTGCGATTAAAATGCGTTAATTTTTTTAACGCGTTAATTTTTGTGTAATTAATTAATCTTAATTAACGCGTTAAAGTCCCGGCCCTAATATATATATATATATATATATATATATATATATATATGCCTATATATACGCATTTTATGAAACAAGTTAGTGAGGTTAACAGTAAGAATGTTTAACACTTTCTGGCTTTAAATTAAAGGTAGGATTTGTGTTCCTGCATATAAAGTGTTCCTGATAAATAAGATCCGTACTCCGTAATGGACACTTTTACTGAGCATATACTGTGTAAAATAGGAAGAAGAGTCTTAACCTTACAATATTTAAACAATATATTTTCTTTTCTTTTTTGCAGATTAAAAGCAACGTTATTGTCTGATGTACAATTCAACTGCCATATTACAACCCCTCCTACGAATACCAAATTGTCCTCTTTATATTCTGCATTACATCAGTTTGCTGCGCTGCTCACAACAATGCCTGCAGAGCCAGATTTGGATGACTTAATTAAACTATACTTCAGACTTTCCCTAAGTAACAAAGAAATACTTGCTATTTTGGCACACACTAATCACATTGTAATTAGTGTCCGAACATTAAAGAGAATTTGTAAAAGACTTAACCTGTTCAGGAGGAAGAACCAGTCTGACTTGGAGGAAGTGCTAGCTTTTGTACAGCATGAGATCATGACTAATGGACAGATGCAGGGATACCGTTGGCTTCATCTCCGTGCAATTCAACAGGGCCTTGTTGTGTCACAAGATAGCATAAGACGCATCATCAAACTGGTTGATCCACAAGGTGTGGAATTAAGACGAGCCCACCGCTTGAGAAGACGTCAGTACAGATGCAGAGGGCCAAATGCACTTTGGCACATGGATGGTTATGATAAACTAAAGCCCTATGGCATTGCCATCAACGGCTGTATAGATGGTTTTAGCCGCTATGTGTTATGGATGGAAGCCTATATCACAAACAGTGATCCTAAAGTAGTTGCAAGTTACTTTATCAAAACAGTTTCAGGTATAGGTGGATGTCCAGAGAGGATTCGTGCAGACAGGGGCACGGAAAATGTTTCTGTTGAAGAAATGCAGATGTTTTTGCGAAGGAACCACCCAGACAGTTTTGCTGGGGAGAGAAGTTTCCTTTATGGAAGAAGCACAGCAAACCAGCGCATTGAAGGATGGTGGGGTATACTCCGCAAACAGAGTGCGCAGTTCTGGATGAACCTGTTCCAAACTCTCCAGGAAGATGGCCACTTCACAGGAGACTTTTTGGACAAAAGTCTTATCCAATTCTGTTACCTTAATCTTGTTCAGGTAAAATATTTTATTTATTTCTGAGATTAGTCATTAATAAAAGTAGTATTAGTAATAATAATATTATAATTCACTATGTTCGTGGACATTGCAGCAACCTCAGCCTCCATCTAGACAGGTAGAAGTTATGTCCGAAAGCTTCTTAAGACATGTCGTCTACATTTACTGTGCTTTTTTTCTATGCAGGATGAACTTGATGAAGTGGTCAACACCTGGAATTCCCACAAAATCAGACCAAGATCAACTGATGACACAGCATCTGGTCGGCCAGTGATTATGTACTCATTCCCAGAGTTGCACAGTGCTGAGGATAGACTCAAACCTATTGCCATGGAGGAGGTCAATTTGTGTATGTTAGAGTGTACTCCCAAAGGCCAGTTTCCGTGCGATGAAACTGTTTTTGAACTGTGTTGTCTACTCATGGCGGAAAACGGATGGGATGATCCAGCAGATCCATTTGCTGCAGCTGATCTATACATCCTGTTACGAGATGAAATACGACGACAAGTATTTGATTAATGGTACATGTAGCGTACATGTCATTATGCAAAACACAAAATACTGTTCAGGACAAAACTGACCTTAAAAAATAAGTAATTATTTAGTCAAAAATGTATCAATAAAAATCATAGTCAATGGTATTTCATGTATTCCTTAAATGTTTGTCTCTCAACACTATTTTCATTTTTCTTTACAGCTTTTCAACAGTTTTTTTTTAATGGTAGCCTACTGTATGTATGGGCCAAATCTTTGTTACATGTTTCTACATTGTATACACAAATAATGTACCATGTGTTACACAATGGTAACAACTGATTGCTAATTTTCACTCAGTTGCCAGATTGTTTCATGTGCGCTCTAAAAACAGTAAGGGACCAGTCATTAATATTGCCATGTAGTTTGCTGCAACTGAGAAGGCCTTGCTTACACTGGACAAACTTCCTCCTTTAAGAAAGGATAACAACGCCATTCGCTGACATAACAAACCTGCTAGTGCCATTTATTGGTGAATACAAACATCACTTTAGAATGACTTATTGATTGCCACATGCATACAATAATGAACATGTTAATTTTTCAGTATAACTCCATTGTTTTTACTAAAAATGTCTGATCACATTCTTGCAAAAGTGTAAGCACAAATTGAATGATTTAAGCAATAGATACATCGTTCACACCTTTTTGCATAACACATTAATTAAATGGATCAGATTGTCTTTATGCAGTAACACATTTTATTTATTTCAATTACTTATATTTCAAAATGTGGTTACATTTATGTATTCTCGGAACTCAATGAAACAATTTAGCCGTAATAACTTGAGGTGAACAGACTTTGGGAAGCTTGGTTGTGAGTTCATACTAATAGGAGCACATTTGATCCAATGCTGATACAATGAGTATGTCAGTGCAGTATTCATCATATGTTCTCAGTATTGATATACATCAGTCTTTTACCTGTATCACCATAACATTACAACCTAGTGTTGGCAAAAATAAACAATTAACTTTATTAAGACAATAAAGGATACCATTTCTAGACAATTAAATACACATTTGTAAAAAAGGCATCAAGAACTCAAAGCATAGATAAACAGAATGGTAGTGTTCTTAATGAATTTTCAATTATTTTATCATTGTTTTTAATGCCACATGACTAATTAAATTCTCACATTAGTGTCAAATATGAATTACTATAAGATATTTTAGAGAAGTCTTGGAACAACTATTGTAAAGCTTATTTATTCAATCACTTTATACCCATAAGAATAGGAAACTTTATCAACATTCAATTGAAGCCCTGCATACAAATGTGGTGTAAGAAAATACATTTGATTCACAATGTAACCTTAACTTACATTTCAATGTTAAAAGTAACATTTAACAAAACATGAGAATTCCGCACAAGGATGACCGGAAAATTACAGCCCTTTTGCTTTGCTTTTTTTTTTTAATTATTGGTTGATCCACAAGATGTGAAATATAGAAACGGAACAAATATCTGCCTGTAATGTGCCAGTGCAATAACAATTATTAAAGTATCCAAAAATAAAAGATAGGTTTTGTTGCACACAACAATGCCTGCAAAACAGATGTTGAGACTTAATACAATTTACCTTCAGAATGTCTTTCAGTATCAAAGCAATACTTGCAATCTTAGTAAAAAGCAAACAATTGTAATCATAACTTCTCATAACTGAGATAACTGGTAGAAGACTAGTTCAGTCTGTTTATATGCACATCTGAGAGGTGTGTGTGTGTGTGTGTGTGTGTGTGTGTGTGTGTGTGTGTGTGTGTGTGTGTGTGTGTGTGTGTGTGTGTGTATAGGGAAAGTGTGTATGTGTATCTACTTGTTTAGAAGAACCAACCAGTCCACCACTTGAAACTTTAACAAGACATTTGGAATCAAGGCAATGTGACACCTGAGGAAACATTTGATCATACAACATTTTAAGCATTATTTTAAGATTATGTCTTAATTACTTTTTACACTAGTATAAAATATGTTCTAAATAAACAAGATGTGAAATATAGAAACGGAACAAATATCTTAAAAATAATGCTTAAAATGTTGTATGATCAAATGTTTCCTCAGGTGTCACATTGCCTTGATTCCAAATGTCTTGTTAAAGTTTCAAGTGGTGGACTGGTTGGTTCTTCTAAACAAGTAGACACACACACACACACACACACACACACACACACACACACACACACACACACACACACACACACACACACACACACACACACACACACCTCTCAGATGTGCATATAAACAGACTGAACTAGTCTTCTACCAGTTATCTTAGTTATGAGAAGTTATGATTACAATTGTTTGCTTTTTACTAAGATTGCAAGTATTGCTTTGATACTGAAAGACATTCTGAAGGTAAATTGTATTAAGTCTCAACATCTGTTTTGCAGGCATTGTTGTGTGCAACAAAACCTATCTTTTATTTTTGGATACTTTAATAATTGTTATTGCACTGGCACATGTCTTAATTACTTTTTACACTAGTATAAAATATGTTCTAAATAAACAAGTATGCTTTGAACAAGGCACTTGCTTTGCAACTTTATATTCCAGTCAATGGTCAGATAAGGGGTTAGTTACACATTCATGCTTTTACACAAGTTATTCACCTGGGTAAGTGGCATATCATTTTACAATTTACACAAAAAGTAAGAGGGAGCAAACAGTACATTGTATTTTACAACTGTCTGTTTCCATATAAGAACAATGAAGCATGCCACTGTTCTTGTTTGAATCCTTAAACATCTTAGCAGTATTAAAAGGTCTTGAATTACATGAACAAATTACATTTCTGTCAAGTCAGGTTTGTGTTCTGCAACTGGAGAATAATAGTCAATATGCAAGTTTGTTGTAGTTTGTGAACACACCACCAAGTTTGTGTAGTGAAAGATGGGCTCCCTTCTGGCCAGCTGGACTTCTCTATAACTATTAAAGGTCCTGGTGAAGTGCTTCCCAAATATACAGTATAGCACACCATTACTTGCAATTCTGCACAACTACTTCGAACATGAAAAACTCTTAACAGTTTGGATTGGTTTGGTTATTGTTGTTGGAGTCTAAACAATGTCCATAACCCACACATTGCTCTCAAGAACTGCATTGAATTCTGAACGGAAATCTGGGAAGTTCTCATAGCTGTCAGCTATGTGCAGAATATTCCCACATGTGTGTGCAATCGGTCTTCTTGTGAACTCTGTCATTTTCTCAAATCCCACGTAGATGCTGTCTGTCACAATGAGATCAGATCCTGTGCAGAACCGTAGAAACTTCTGAAGTTTACTCTCATCTAGCTCTCTGATGAATCTTTTCAGATGATTTGCTACCTCTTTTTGGTTTGTAGTCAAATCAACATCAAATTTCAGTAGTTTGCAGACTTTTTTTGTGGTGGGTTGCAGGTCAGACAACAACTTAGTCAGTGCCTCTGGACTGAGGTTGAGATGTTGATGGTTAATCTCCCTCCAGCAGTCAATAACGAACATTGGTTTTTGGACCATCTCTTTGTGGGCAATTTCTTCAATTATTTTAGGAAGATTCTCTGCGCTGACTTCCTTCTACAGCCATAGCTGTCGAGAACCTCCAAAAGGTCATCAGTGTCAACTGCAGTGAAATCAGTCAGCGCTTGCATCAAAACTTCACGTTCTTGGCTGCTCACAAATTGCATAAAATATGCTTTGAGGTCACTGTACACATTATCAAACAGCACCTGTTCAAGGAAAGGCAGTGAAAGTTTGTTTGGGAAATATTCACAATCTTGGTAACCTTTCAAAAGGATTCTTCCAATTGCCTTCCATGTTTCAGCAGGAAAATCATGGCGAATGTAGGGCACTTTAACTGTTGTCCCAAGTGTGCATCTCTCATAGAATTCTTGCCAGAAGCAGCTGAGAACATCCCTCAGTACCCCAGAACCACTGCCTGCTTCTTCCTTGTTATCTGGGAGAATGCGCCTCACATTCAATGATTTGTTTAAAATCTCTGCATCAGAAAAGGCAGTAATCATGTCAGCTAGGGTGTTTGCATGATGTACAGTGATTGTTAGTTGTTTCTCTGCCTCAAGTGGACTGGCGGGGACAGGAACATTCTCAAATATGAGTGTGTCTTCTTCATCTTCCTCGATGCCGAAATGAGGACCAAAGGTGATTTCAGGATCACTAGAAATGTTTAGTGATCGCTGTATGTCGTCCAAAACAATAATGACATCTGTGTAGTCGTCATTTTCACCCGAGACAAGATTAAACTCAGAAGTCTCTTCAACTGTGTCGCTGTCAGCGTTTGCAGAAGGTTTTCGCTTTGTGGCAATGTAAAATCGCAACATTGTCATTTGCACAGTTTCGTACATTGTGCTAATTGAAGGGCATGTTTCAGCTGTAAGGCAGTTTTGTTTAAAATCCCACACCTCAAAGTCGAACTCTGATTCAGGTCCTTTAGGTGATATTCCATCAGGAAAAAATAGTGTCTTTCCTGTTTCAAGGATTTCATTCAAACCAGCATTAGTTGATAGTTTAATTTTTCTAGTGCCACCTCCTTGTTTTGCCCTTACTTGTTTGGTTGTGTTAGTGTCATTGTGAATCCAGCCTATTTCAATATTTCTTGTGGCTTTCAGCTTCTTTGTCTGTGTTTTTCTTGTTTCTGTACCTGATGCGTTTCCTTGAGAACTTTCCGATCTCACTGTCATTTTTTCCCTCAGTCTTTCATAAAGGCCTTTTTTTCGCTTTGATGTGGGCCTTTTACTTCTACAATGATTAAAGATGGCTATTCGGTCTCCGTAGGAGGGGATGTATTTTTGAAGAGTGGCATCATCCATAAGACCAATGACGTCGCTGTCAATCTGCAAAGAAGAAAGAAAAGAAAACACAATGAAGTTTGTGCACATTGTATAACTATTGTCAACCCTTGTACATCGTTATATATAGATATATACTATTTTGCCATTTCGCAGACCAAATCAGTCCTGTTCATAATACAAAACATTCATTAATTTTCAGAATATTAACCCTTAAAAAGCCAGTTTTTGCCATGATGGTACTGTTGTCACTTTATTAGAAAAAAACAGAAACTACTAGTTTCCCTGGTTACCCTAAAGTTTATAACCTTCACATAAGTATAACCCTTAAAAGTGTTTTTAAAGTGGATTATTACAGCCGGAGACTCGCAACGGCGGTGGACTTTCACAGCACCGCTGCAACCGGACCTGCCGGAGCCACCAGAGCCTCGCAACGGCGGGTGTTTGCGGCGGCGGATGCGGTACCGGCGCTGTGATGAAAGTCCACGGCCCACCTATGCCAGAGCCAGCGGCCCACCAACGGCAGCTTTCAGTAACGTTAACGTTAGAGACTGACATGATACGCAGCGATACTAGATACAATTACCAACACTGTCCTGCTGTTTTAATCTCCTTCAGACAGTACAGCAGGATTCATATTCATATGCTGATAATTCTGTGATTGTGGGATACAAGGACAATGGCCCAAACCCCTGTGGTAACAATGCTACAGTACCGAGAGGGGTTTTACTGGGCGAATTTTGGGAATATAATTAGCAACTGCCTCCTTGCGTTGTACTTTGACCACTGATCTCTAAACTGTTACAGGCAAAAATAATTTGAAGTAATGATGGCAAACAAAAAGAAGTTTGGGCGATATGTATTTCCCATGGTTTTTCCCCGCCAGGCTGGTGAGCGGTAGCTGTCAGGCTCTCAGCTAGCTGCTAGCTGCCTTGTTAAACACACTTAATGAAATCTTCTCTACAGAAACATGAAAACCACCAGGCTGTTGCTCTTGGTTAGTCGCCACTGTTCCAACAAGCACAAACTTGCGTGTCAACGAACTAAACCATTATTTACTGAATTAGATGGGGGGAGCCATAGCATATAAGCTAATGCACTTGCTGCTAGCTCATCAATGTCTGCATTTCATATTCTAACGCCTTTCGTTGTTTTTACGAACGCCCAAAACACACTTATATATTTATAACTCACCTTTTGTTCTTCCATTTGCAATATGGTTTCCTCTTGGACCCCTCTGGCGCGCAGAAATTCACTCACGTCCTCCATTGTTGCCTACTGCAATGTGTAAATCGCAGTGAAGCTGGTTCGACAGTTACCGGTATTTCTGACTTTTTTCTCCCAAATAATTTAAGTCAGAATTCTGAGATTAAAGTCAGAATTCGGACTTTTTTTCTCCCAAAAAAAAAATATTTTTTTTCCCCGAGAAAAAAGTCAGAATTCTGAGATTAAAGTCAGAATTCTGAGATTAAAGTCAGAATTCTGAGATTAAAGTCAGAATTCTGACTTTTTTCTCAGAACAAAAAATAATAATATTTTTTTCAAATCCTCACAAAAATTTTTTTTATGTGGCCCTAATCCTCTTCCGTAGTTCTGCAAGTGAACATTTCATCACTAAATTCATTTTTTTTCTACAAGCTACAAAACTTTTTTTTTTCTTCTGTGACTTCAAATTTGGTTCACAGTGACGTGGATATTTTATACAAGTGTAAATTTGGTTCACAGATACGTGGATATTTTATACAAGTGTACATGTATGCATACAAGCTCAGATTTTTTTCTGCAAGTGCTCACATCAGGTTTTACACGCTCTCGCATTTTGCACCATATCTACCTTCATACACACAGCAGCTTTTCAAAAATCTTGAAAATTCTTGGAGCTGGGCGGGTCTGAAAGCTTGGGGATTTTTTGCGAGCAACGCGACCAACAACCAATCACATGAATCTCCCGCCCCCGACATACAAAGCAAAAAAACCCGGGGATTTTATGCGAGCAATATATATATATACAGTATATATATATAAACTCCCCAAACAGGCGAAAACCTACCAGTTTCACCCACTGTCTCTGCCACCTCCCTCCATGCCTGGTTCCTCCGGTTTGTGCTGCTGTGTGGACGTACCGTTACTCCTCAAGTTCATCTCTGTTTCCAGAGGATGATCCATTCTGGTTGCCTCTGTACGGCAGTATGTGTTGCCGCCTGGTTGCTCAGCCTCTGTGCATGATTCAGCCAATCATAAGTGGCCAACTCAAGTATAAGGTGATTTAATTTTCATAGTGTCATTCTTTTAATATGATATCACTTTAATATCCACTGTATAAAATCACTTTCTGATCTTTCAGCTTGGAGAAGACCTTAATTGCTGGGGAAATGGCTTTAGTGTCCTCAGGGGGCAAAATCTTCTCTGCTATCAGAGTCAAGAAGACATGGAGTCTGAGGACAAGCCATCACTTGAAATCCCCATCACTCAGGTTGGTTCTTAATGAACAATTCTAATGAACATATAGATGGATTTATTTATCGTTGTATCCATATTAATTACAATAAAATGCAATGAGTGCCCTGGTGAATAAATGAAAAACATCCTAGAAGAGAAAACCATGCTGGTGAGACTTCAGAAATGTAAATATGTTGTAGAATGGTTTATATCTGTCTAAAACAAATTATATTGTTTATGACAAAAATGTCAGTTAATCCCAAAATAAATAATACCCAATACTAAAATCATAATTCAAATATCGAGACAGTTTACCACTTTTACATGTACACCTTGTTACACACAACAACAATAATGATGTACTTCTACTCTATTCTAATACATGTATCTGACAGCTGCAGTCAGAAGTTACATTTCAGAGTAAGATGAACATAAACTACAACACAGGCCAAAGAAACGTCTACTTGTTGACATGTTTTAGATGTTTATCAGTTGAGAGAAAACAATCAAATGCTGAGGAAACGGCATATTACAAAATGCCATCTCTACGAACAAATTCCAAACTTCACTGCATCACAACAAAAGGTGTTCATCTGTGGAATAACTGTAATGATGAGCTGAAATACTGTGCTACTTTATCTAAACTGAAAAGACTATTCAGACACAATCCCGAGTGGTTATGAGCAGGACCGGTGATTTCCTGCTTGTTATTTCTTGCCGTTGATGGTTTTGGTTAACCTTTAAAGATTGTTTTTTTTGTACAAAGGGATGATTTGTTTAAAACAACAAATCAAATATCACGGATGACGATGAACTGGACTTTTTATTTTCATGAACAATGTATGCTAGAGGGAGTAGGACCAGAAAAAAAATGTTAAGCTCCTTATTATCCCTTTTGAACATGAAGGAAACTATTAGAGCATTTATTTTGACACCTTGTAAAGTCTTTTATGTTTTGCTTCTCTTTATTGTTATTTTTTTATTTTGTTTGTTTGGTTTTGTTTTTAACTAAGGGTTGTGACCTTTCGGGCGGGGGCCTGTGCCCTTAGGGTGATAAACAATGGATTAGAAAACGGTATATAAAAAGTAAAATAGTCATATCATCTGAAAAACACCTTTAGTTCTTAACCATCAACTTTCAATCACAATTCAAATGAGCATCCAAACAGTTTATTGGAAAATGATTGAGTGTTTGTGTTTTTCTGTCAGGATACTGTCGTCTGTGTGTCAGAGAGAGATCCGGACCTTTGCCAGACTGTAAACATCATCTCATGGCATCAAGGAGAAGAAGTAACCTTCAGGCTGACCCCTCCCTCTCCTGAAGACACGCAGCGCTGGACCGAGACCATCTGGCAGCACATCTACAACCTGAGTGAGGATGAACAAAGCATAACCTGTAGCCCTGTCTCCAACACTTACCTGAACTAGGTGTGAACTAAGGAAGAATGAATTGTCTGCCGACAGCATTTCTTAGAAAGAGCTTGGTCACACTGAGTTGGATTTATACTAATAATAATACATTGTATTTGTATAGCACACTTTGAAAACAAAGTCATCTAAAGGTGCTTCCCAATTCAATGAGTTAAAAATGATCTAAGAAACATATTTTAAATAAGCAGGACATACAAAACGATGGTGCTTAGTTTAAAAACAGAGCACACAAGGTATTAAAAAGGTGATCCGGTGGATTACAGGGAGCCAGTGGATTGAGAGACTTGCATCAGATGAAACGCCTAGGTATAATGACTTTGTTTATATCCAACTTCATCTCAACCTGAGATGTTGCTTTCACATGTTGTCCTGTGCTTGGTTTATGGACTTTTTCCCGCAACATTTTGCGGAAATATTATAAAGATAATATTAAAACTTTTGTTGCAAATGTTGTGTTTCCTTTACACAAAGCCAGACTAGGAGTTTGTAGGCATTCAGATATGAGTTTGGTATCTATCTTCTCTTATGATATTAGGCAAGCAACTGAATCTGCAATTTCCATCAGACTATGGATTTCAGATGTGTGGACTCATTTAATATACTGTATATGTTCTTTGAAATAAGTAACCTTAGCCTGTTAAGCCGAGAGGCCCCTAATCCGGGGCCTGCGGGGTGTTTTTCACGAAACTGTGTCTCCTAATATTCAAAAACGTATGAATGTGTCATACCAATTTAACGGGAAGAAACTCAGCTAACTGACGATACGAACTATTTTTACCGAAACAAAACACAAGTCTCACAAGAAGCGTCCAAATGAGAACATTCAGAACACAGCACCAACCAACATTTGCTATTTGCTCCCGAGTCAGGGCTCTGCATCTGATACCGCTCCGTCCAACGGTGACAATACAGCATCACCATTTATAACATTTTAAACATAACGATTACGTATTTCAGGCATATCAGGCATATCAGGTGCACAAAGAGCATGCATTCAAATAAAGAAGAACATTTATTTTTAAGAAAAATACCATACATTTTATAATTAGACGCTATTTCATTGTATAATGTGCTGAAGATATCTTATCAGAGGTCAACAATAATCTCCTTGGTTTAAAATGTTTAAGTTGAGAAACTAGCAAATGTGATTGAGAAGGCCGACTGTCAGACATTTGAATGGTACAGTAGGTCATACATTTTCCTTGAACAAACAACTTGCAATAATAAATTATGGCTGTGCAAATTCTAGCATTTCTTTGTCTCAGTTATGTTAGAGGAAGTAGGTCAAATATTGAATGTTTATTTTCATTTGCAGTTACCTTAATAACCTAATGTTTTGAGCTTGGTTTGTTTTTCTTAGGGTGTGTCTCAGGTGTGTCTGTATACCTATCATTTGACTTTATAAATAAATGTCCTTCCTTGTGCAATTATAACACCATGACGGATCACGCCCAGTTGTTAAATATTTGTACTTTTACTCTTTTACTACTTTTTTCATCCTGCAAAAAAGAGATCTCTGGTTGGCCATCTTTATTGACCATTTTTGGAGGATTTGTTTTAGATTTGTATATGTTTGCAGGGCTCATTCAGGCTCACAGTTGTTAATGTAGTCAATAAAAATGTACTTGAACAAATACAAGTAATTGCTCAATTAGATCGGCAGTATCTGTATTTGCAGACTGACACATGGATTGTCTAAAGCTGCCTGGTATGTGGTACAACAGGTGTAGCATTGTCTCTATGGTATGTTTGGTTTGATTTTCTAATCTTGAAAGTACATTGATGATAGGATTTGACAGCTAGATTACAGAGAGACAGAAATTGATAATCAAATAACTGGCAGAAGCTTTACCATTATCACTCTTTAAGATCACTGCATCTGCTTTTTGCTGGCAGGCCAATGGAAACAGTGTTGTCATCACCTCATGAAGATTGAAACGCAAGGCTCAAAGAAAGCCATTCCAGCAAGGCAGGGATCGCTATACCATGAAATAGGTAATGTAACACAATGCATCACATAGTCACATGCCTCTAATGATGTCAATCAACAGACGCCTGCCTTCAGTATCCAAGGCAGCTTATCATTTGGTTAAAAAAAGGTTTTACGTTTAATTTCAATCTATTGAAGCAATTCGTTTTCATTTCTTTCTCCACAAACATATATTTGCAGTGACTTGAATTTCACCGGAGTTGTGTAATTAAAAAAGGTCTACTTTTACCTGTGTTGAAGTTACATAAAAAATGTCAGGGAAACCTCTAAATAAATGTTCATATTAAGGATTCGATGGGTAAAGAGTGATATCCTCATTCAACAGAATTCCCCTGAATCATCACAAATGACCCCTTAGAAGAAGAGTGTGACATTGAGTGTATGTCCTCGGTTTTGTGATTAGGGTTTCTCTAAAAGCATAGATAGCCAGATCATAAGCATGCTTCCAGTCAGTAGCTACAAGAAGTGCAGATACAGTGACGGAACATTTGTGAAAGGAGTTGACTTGGATGGAAACCCCCTTCATTGAGAAGGGGTGGAGAGGCCAATTTAGAATGTTGTTACCAAATAATCCTACTTATTGTGCCTTATTTAAATACAATACTGAATCAAATTTTAAAGCAGCAGCTACTGATTTCTATGATGCCACTTGGGAGAATCTCAGAACACTTTTTTTTACATCCAGCAGGCAACATTTACATCAATTTAGAGTGGTGATCGTGTCTAAAGCAGAGACGGTAAAGTACAATAATGTGAATGACGTTAGCTCCTCAGATCTGGGAGGAAATGCAGAATTGGCTGACCGCAATTTGTTATTTTATCATACTGAGCTACCACATGCACATACTAGTAACGACATGATCCATTGTCCATTCAAAATGGAGGGCAATAGCAACAACTTATACTCAAGAGTCTGCTAATTGGTATATGGAATAGCAGAAGAATGCAATCATGTATTTGTGTCAAAGGAGCTACAACATACATCACATGAGTTGAGCAGATTGGCATGACCCACTCCTGCCGTTGGCATTCTGACAGCATAATGAGACATGTAATCCCTCATTTGTACCGTTGTGTCTTCATCTGCAGACAGCCCTGAAAGTAGACAAACAGGCCTGAGCAAATGGCATCATGTAAAAGAGATAAATAATACAGCCCAGCAATGAACTCAGACAACGAGCCAGACACTGTCAACGTGAATATCTGCTGACAAAAACATCCGTCACCACAGAATAACGCATCTTTAAGAGCAACCAAGTGGAACATGTGTCAGCACCTGTGTGTGTGTTGTTTGAACAACGATATGTTTAAAAGTATTCCAACTATTGATGTACTGCGAGAAAACAAACTAACAAGGAAGGAAAGACAATATAAGGAAAGAAGGTGCCTCCAAATTCCCCTTCAACATGTTTCTATTCTCAAAGGGAAATGTTTAAAAGTGATAGAGTTTGATATATTTAGAGCAGAACAATAATAACGACTCCTTCCTCTTCCTTTTCAGTGACGC